>NC_080546.1:86156256-86456256 GCF_028640845.1 Ahaetulla prasina | reverse complement strand
ACAAAGAGGGCCTCCTCCGGGTACTGTCGGCCAAACAATGTCGGCTGGCGACCCCCAGGGGGAGGACCTTCTCTGTGGGGGCTCCTGCCCTCTGGAATGAGTTGCCTCTGGGGCTTCGTCAACTCCCCGACCTCCGGACTTTTCGCCGCGAGCTGAAGACGCTTCTATTTCAGCGCACAGGGCTAGCTTAAATGTAGTTTTAAATGGGGTTTTTAAATGGGTTTTTTTAATCTTATTCCAATTTGGTAAAGCTCTTCACAACTTAAAACCATCGCTTTCTATTGGACCTAATGGTCTATGTGCATATTTCTTAAAAAAACTTTCCATTAATATAGCTGAACCCCTAAGTATTATCTTTGATAAAGCTTTCACTACCAGTTCTCTTCCCAAACTTTGGTCACTAGCCACAGTCATCCCCATCTTCAAAAAAGGAGACCCCAGCTTAGTCGAAAACTACAGACCGATCTCCCTTTGCTGCGTCACCTGCAAAGTCATGGAATCTATCATCAACCAATCCATTACCTCACACTTAGAAACTAACAACCTACTCTCCAACAAACAATTTGGTTTCAGGAAAAAGTTATCATGTAACTTACAACTTCTCCACTGCAAAAACATATGGACTTCAAATCTAGATCAAGGCAAATCAATAGATGCAATCTACATAGACTTCTGCAAAGCTTTTGACTCAGTAGTACACGATAAACTTCTCCTTAAACTAACATCCTATGGCATCTCAGGACCCCTCCACAAATGGATATCTGCTTTTCTGTCTAACAGACAACAAGTGGTCAAAATTGGCAATGCTTTATCAAATCCTGTTCCTGTCAAGAGTGGCTGCGTCCTTGGACCAACACTCTTTATTCTATACATTAATGATCTTTGTGACCATATCTCAAGTAATTGTGTTCTCTTTGCTGACGATGTCAAACTATTTAACACCACAGACAACACTTCTATCATTCAAAACGACCTTGACCATCTAACCGCTTGGTCTAAAAATTGGCAGCTCCAAATTTCAACCAGCAAATGCTCAGTCTTACATATAGGAAAAAAGAACTCTAAAACTAAGTACATACTAGATGGACATTACCTTACAGACGACCCCCATCCCATTAAAGACCTTGGAGTTTTCATGTCAAATGATCTAAGTGCCAAAGCCCACTGCAAATACATAGCAAAAAAAGCTCTAAGAGTTGTAAACCTAATTTTGCGTAGCTTCTTTTCCAAAAACACCACACTACTAACCAGAGCATATAAAACATTTGCTAGACCAATTCTAGAATACAGCTCACCTGTTTGGAACCCTCACCACATCTCTGACATCAATACAATTGAACGTGTCCAGAAATATTTTACAAGAAGAGTTCTCCATTCCTCTGAAAACAACAAAATACCTTATCCCACCAGACTTGAAATCCTAGGCTTAGAAAACTTGGAACTCCATCGCCTTCGACAAGACCTAAGTTTAACTCACAGAATCATCTATTGTAATGTCCTTCCTGTCAAAGACTACTTCAGCTTTAATTGCAATAATACAAGGGCAACCAATAGATTTAAACTTAATGTAAACCGCTTTAATCTAGATTGCAGAAAATATGACTTCTGCAACAGAATCATCAGTGCTTGGAATACTTTACCTGACTCTGTGGTCTCTTCCCATAATCCTAAAAGCTTTAACCAAAAACTTTCTACTATTGACCTCACCCCATTCCTAAGAGGACCATAAGGGGCGTGCATAAGCGCACAAACGTGCCTACCGTTCCTGTCCTATTGTTTTTCTTTTCTTCTTCCTATATATGTTTATATGTGTATATACTATATAATCTTTTTGTATGATGTTGTGACAAAATAAATAAATAAATAAATAAATAAATAAATTTTAGGCCATATATTGAATTAGTTTTTTATAGTGTTTTTAACTTGTGTTATATGTACTTTGGTATTTTTATTGGCTGTGAACCGTCCTGAGTCCTTCGGGAGAAGGGCGGTATACAAATTGAATAAATAAATAAATAAAAATAAATATTCTATTCACTAGAACCCGTGCACCAGGCTGAATTTTTTTAAAAAACAAAAAAATGCTAAAAAGTAGATGCTTTTTCTTGGAAGATACTAAGAATTTTACAGTAGGAGAATACCTCCTGGACTCTGGATGGGTGAGCACACAAATGCATCTGAAGGGCACATTGCTGAGCTAATTAACCGCGGGCTACATGGCATGACAATTAAGGGGATTCATAGCTGGCTCATTCTTCCTCAAATTGAACAGAAATATTAGAAGGTTGTCGCAAGAATTAGTCCCCGGTCCTCTGCTGTTCAAGATTTTATTTAATGCTTTGGATTAAGAGGGGAAGAGAAGGCTTATCAGACATACTTAGCTTTGAGCAAAGATGACTGAAAGAGGCACTCCTTAAACACTTTAAAGGATATCCAAATTTAAGAAGATTAAGACCTGGTTTTTTGGTTTTTTTTGACATTTCCGAGAACAACGTTGATATAAGACAGATTCTGGTTGAAGATCAGAAATAACTTCCTAGGAGCAAGAGAGGTTTGCAAATAAATCCAGTCATACAAAATAAAGGCAAGCCCCTGTTTTCTGGATGTGTTCATGAAGAAAATGGACAGTGGGATCCTTGGTGGTCTCTTAGCTTGGTTGTTGTTCTTTTTTTGTCAGTGTTTCATTACCCAACTAGCAGAGGTGGGCTGCTGGTGGTTCACAGGGGTTCAGGAGAATCTTTAGCTAAGATTCTGTGCAGTTCGGAGAACCAAAATCCCACTCGTGGCTGGCCCCGCCCACCATGTCCCTCCCAGGAGTCCCCATGTGGCCTGTTTTGGATGCAGGTAAGTGCAGGGCACACACAGAGGTTCAGAGAGGGTGAAAAATGGGCCTATCAGAAGTTCAGGAAGGCCAGAAATGGGCCTGTTTCCGGCCTCCAGAGGGCCTCCGGAGCCTGGGGAGGTCGTTTTTGCCCTCCCGGAGGCTCAACTAAGTCATGCCCACCATGGCCACACCCACCTAGCAACCGGGCAGAGAACCCCTTGCTAAAATTTTTGAACCCCACCCCTGCCAACTAGGTAGCATCATCAGGGCTAGAATATTCTCCTCTATTGGAGAAAATGGACAATCATACCTCTGGAATTCTTAATATTGACTCCAAACTTGAGCAAGGGCATAAACTAGGGGTGAAATGCTTCCGGTTCGGACTGGATGGCCCGATCCGGTAACAATGGTGGCAGGTGGTTTGGAGAACCGGTAGCAAAAATCCCTGCCTCCCCCATGCCCAGCTGACCCGCACGATCATCAGAGGTTTGTTTGTTTTTTTAACTTTTAAAGGCATTTTTTCTTCAGCATCTTTGGCTGAAGAGGTTGTAGAAAAAATGCTTTTAAAAGTAAAAAACCCCAAAAAGTTGGCCACGCCCACCCAGTATCCCCATCAAGCCACGCCCACAGAACTGGTATTAACAAATTTTACATTTCACCGCTGGCATAAACCTCCTAACTCTTTTAAGGCTATGATTTTATGTAACAGAATAAGAAAGTGACTGAAAAGGAGACCATGAGAATAGCCGCTATTTTATGGTGAACATCCTATAGTTTCAATTACTTTATTGGAAAGTTCAACCAATTGAGTATGGCAATGTTTGGCCTGGATGGATGGATGGATGGATGGATGGATGGATGGAAAGATAGATCAATGATAGGAAGGAAGGAAGGAAGGAAGGAAGGAAGGAAGGAAGGAAGGAAGGAAGGAAGGAAGGAAGGAAGGAAGGAAGGAAGGAAGGAAGGACTGGGTATGCCTAGTCTAGAGAAAAAAAAGGACTAGGGGTGACCTGATAACAGTCTTCTAGTATTTGAGGGGCTGCCACAAAGAAGAGAGGGTCAACTTATTTTCCAAAGCATCTGAAGGCAGGACAAGAAACGATGGATGGAAATTAATCAAGCAGAGAAGCAATGTGGAATTAAGGAGAAACTTCCTAATAGTGAGAACAATTAACCAGTGGAACAACTTGCATCCAGAAGTTGCTCCAACACTTTTAAGAAAAGTCACTCGTCTGCAATGGTATAGGGTTTCCTGCTTGAGTGGGGGGTTGGACTAGAAGACCTCCAAAGTCCCTTCCAGCTCTATTGGTTGATAGCTATCCTAAAGCAGAGGTCTCCAACCTTGGCAACTTTAAGCCTGGAGGACTTCAACTCCCAGAATTCCCCAGCCAGCAAAGCTTAAAGCTTAAAGTTGCCAAGGTTGGAGTCCCCTATCCTAAAGTATAGATATACAAAATGTACTTAACGCTCCAGGATGATTTAATATTCAGAAAAACAGCACTATCTTCATCTACCAGGGGCCGTGGTAGCTCAGGCTGTAAGAAGCCTGTTATTAAAACACAGCAGCCTGCAATTACTGCAGGTTCAAGCCCGGCCCAAGGTTGACTCAGCCTTCCATCCTTTATAAGGTAGGTAAAATGAGGACCCAGATTGTTGTGGGGGCAATAAGTTGACTTTGTAAATATACAAATAGAATGAGACTATTGCCTTATACACTGTAAGCCGCCCTGAGTCTTCGGAGAAGGGCGGGATATAAATGTAAATAAATAATAATTAAAAAATAATAATTAACACAGCTAGTTTTCTAGAAACTTTTTCATTGTTGTTAAAGTACAGGAAGAGAACTTGAAAAATTCACACATCTTTCTAAGGGGAGATATTCCTTTCAAATCAATCTCGACAAGTTATCAAGAGAATATCATAAAAAAAAAGAACTTACAGATGCTACTATTCTTACTTAAAACAGCATTCAATTAATTAGTCTTTATGGTGTGTGTAGGAGGCATTGTAATCAGATTGTTACATATTATTAACTCCAGTAGGAATGCTCATTTAATTACCGACTTTGGTAAAAAGCTTCTGAGGAAATCGTAAAAACACAACAGCTTTTCTTAGTTATAGTGTAGAGGTATTTTTCTTTTTTCCCCTCTTGCATCCATTATTCCCATGCCTTGAAAATGGATATTTGAAATTGGATATCATTGATTAATAATTAAAGATATATGCTTTTATAAACTCCCAGTGTATATAAGTCAGATGCGTAGCTTTTGTTCATTGTTTGCATTTGTTCATTACCATGCTGTTTTAAAAATGCAATGTTGGCATATTTTTAAATTATTTTTTTTAAAAAAAACATTCTCTGAAGTTTAAATTAGGAGGGAATTATTCATTCATATGAAACTCAGAACTTTGCTGAGGCAAAAAAATCTGGTGATCATTTCCAGATGTTTCAAAAGTCCTCTGGAGGAATGTATCCCAACTCTTAAACCTTTCCTCAAAGTTTCCTCACATAGGATCCAATCCAATGGTGGGATTCAATTTTTTTTACTATCGGTTCTGTGGTGGGTGTGGTGTGGCTTAGTGGGTGTGGCATGGTGGGTGTGGCATGGGAAGGATACTGTAAAATCTCCATTCCCACCCCATTCCAGGGGAAGGTTACTGCAAAATCCCCATTTCCTCCCAATCAGCTGGGACTCAGGAGGCAGAGAATAGATGGGAGCGGGGCCAGTCAGAGGTGGTATTTACCAGTTCTCCGAACTTCTCAAAATTTCCACTACCGGTTCGCCAGAACTGGTCAGAACCTGCTAAATACCACCTCTGATCTAATCTTGGATCGGTCAATGAGGCCAAAGGTTTTGTCTTCCAAACTTTCAGATCCATACTGGAGCCCAGCTTCAGGGACTTTGCCTTTAGTAGAGTATGTGCTTTGGGTTGTTGTGTGTGCGGTATTTATATGGTGCCTGTTGCATGTGACTTTTTAGATGCTGATTGGGGTGTTAATGGCTGACTATTAAGTCATTGGCTGTTGTTTCCTTGGGCCAAGGCTTTGCCTGCTAAGTACCTGAGAAGCTAGTGGTAAATCAGCAATCCTATTGACTGATCAGGGGGGCTGCTTCCCAGGCTTCAATCACTTCCCTGTGTTGTGGTCTGCCAGCAGCCTGCAGAACTGGCAACGGAGTTGGACAACGATGAGGCTGAGGAAGAATATGGGCCAGTTCTGGAGGCTAGGGAAGGCCCAGATGAGGGCTCTGCATCGGAGGCAGAGGTGGGGCCAGGGCTATTTGGGAGTGATGTGTGGACTCCAGAGCCTCCAGAGACTGACAGTAGTGAGGCAGAGGAAAAGGAGGAGCCTGTTCCTAATGCATGCATGAGAAGAGCTGCCAGAAGGCAAGAGCAGCTAAAGCAAAGAGGATAACTCGGGAGTAGGGTCAAGAGATGATTTGCCCCTCCCATAAGGCTTAAAAGACCAGCAACGGCTTTGGGCTCTTTGCCGGAAAACAATGTTGATAGACTTGCTCCTTGTCTTGCTGCATTTATTTCTTGTCGGCGTCTTCTGTTTTTGAACTTTTGCCAAGAAAAGCCTTTGGCAGTTTGCCTAATTAGCCCAAGGTTTGTGATAAGACTGAAGAGTTGTGATATGAAGAATTTGCTTTAATATAGTTTGGACAATGCTGAGAATGAGTTAATTGTCAGCTGTTCTAATAAAGTCTGTTTGTTTTTGAACTGATTTAGTCCATTACTACGTACTTGTGCCTCAGTCACAACACCCTGGCTGTTTTTGAGTCTGCTCGTCCAACAATCTTGATAGATGCAAAATTAAACCTATGTCCTTCTTCATTGCAGTATGAGGCTACTAATGCGTTTGGGTCTCCTCATCTGATAGCTCACTTGTGTTCTTGCAATCTGGTGCTTAGCTTCCTCCACATCCGTCCTACAATAGTCCCAGGGGTGATCCATGCAGGGGAAGGATACCCTCACATATTTTACCGAAAATAAATCCAGATCTGATTGTTCTGACCTAGGCTTCACAAAAGCACGCAGAGGACTCCTTGTCCCGACAAAACTCCTTTTTATTAAGCTCATGTGAATTCCTCTCGTTCACATCCAGCAAAGTCCCGGGAAACAATCTTTACGGGTGAATTTATAACCACAGACCTTATCAGGCTTGGAGAGCTGCCAGGCTGATATCTTCCAAACGCAATGCTGTACAAGAAAAGACTTGGCAAGGAGTCTCTGAGAGTCATGTACAGATCTTCACACTACTGAAAGGAACTAATTGTCTCCTGCAAACTCCACAACTCTTTCACTTCTCTTTATTCCCTGTGGAAGGGGCCATTCACTGTCTGCCTGTGCCTTTACTCCCGAGTCGGCCCTTGTTCCTTAGCTGTTCCCTTCTCCTGGCAGCTCTGCACATGAACACATCGGGAACAGGCCCCGGCTGTTCTTCTGACTTACTTATCTCCGACTCCGAAGGTAGCTGATAACTGTTGAATGGCCCTGGTCTGGATCTCTGCCTCTGACGCAGAGCATTCATCAGATGTTCCTCCCCAACCTCTTAACTGTCCGAGTCTCCCGTCAGCTCCACTGGCTTCTGGTGGGCCACAACTGTTGTGCCTCGTCCTCCTTAGCCGGGCCCCTCCTGCCTCCTCCCGGGCCTGTTATCAGACTCCGAGTCTGATAATGAAGATGCACGGCCTGTCATGCCTCCAGACCCTGGCCCTGGCCCCATGCCTGGAGAGGAGTCAAGGAGGAATCCAATACAGCTCACTCATGCTGTGTGTGTTCCTTCGACACAGCCATCAGAGCAGGAAGTCAGCCAAGTGGTGCAATTACCCGGATCTGCTCCCTCTGACCCCTCCCTTTCCCAGATGCCAGCTGAAGACAATTCAGAGTGGGAGGATCCTCGCTTCCGGAGATCTGAGAGGCGACACCAGCAGAAGGAAGGGTGGGGCAGGCCTGGATAAATGCTGAGTCATGGAGCCACACCCCACAGCCTATATAAATAGAATAGAATAGAATAGAATAGAATAGAATTTTATTGGCCAAGTGTGATTGGACACACAAGGAATTTGTCTTGGTGCATATGCTCTCAGTGTACATAAAAGAAAAGATACGTTCATCAAGGTACAACATTTACAACACAATTGATGATCAATATATCAATATAAATCATAAGGATTGCCAGCAACAAGTTATAGTCATACAGTCATAAGTGGAAAGAGATTGGTGATGGGAACTATGAAACGATTAATAGTAGTGCAGATTCAGTAAATAGTCTGACAGTGTTGAGGGAATTATTTGTTTAGCAGAGTGATGGCCTTGGAAAAACTGTTCTTGTGTCTAGTTGTTCTGGTGTGCAGTGCTCTATAGCGTCGTTTTGAGGGTAGGAGTTGAAACAGTTTATGTCCAGGATGCGAGGGATCTGCAAATATTTTCACGGCCCTCTTCTTGATTCGTGCAGTATACAGGTCCTCAATGGAAGGCAAGTTGGTAGCAATTATTTTTTCTGCAGTTCTAATTATCCTCTGAAGTCTGTGTTTTTCTTGTTGGGTTGCAGAACCGAACCAGACAGTTATAGAGGTGCAAATGACAGACTCAATAATTCCTCTGTAGAAT
This sequence comes from Ahaetulla prasina, assembly GCF_028640845.1. Lineage (NCBI taxonomy): Eukaryota > Metazoa > Chordata > Lepidosauria > Squamata > Colubridae > Ahaetulla > Ahaetulla prasina. The sequence goes on along the minus strand of NC_080546.1, from coordinate 86,447,816 downwards.
TGGATCAGCAGCTCCTTGGGCAGTTTGAGCTTACTGAGTTGGCGCAGAAAGAACATTCTTTGTTGTCCTTTTAATGATGTTTTTGATGTTAGCTGTCCATTTGAGATCTTGCGATATGATAGAACCCAGAAATTTGAAGGTTTCTACTGTTGATACTGTGTTGTCAAGTATTGTGAGAGGTGGAAGTATGGAAGGGTTTTTCCTAAAGTCTACCACCATTTCTACGGTTTTGAGTGTGTTCAGTTCCAGATTGTTTTGGTTGCACCACAAGGCTAGTCGTTCGACCTCTCGTCTATATGCGGATTCGTCATTGTCTCGAATGAGACCAATCACTGTTGTGTCATCTGCGAACTTCAGTAGCTTAACAAATGGATCATTGGAGATGCAGTCATTGGTATACAGAGAGAAGAGAAGTGGGGAGAGCACACAGCCTTGGGGCACCCCTGTGCTAATTGTACAAAAGACCTGCTTTTGGCATTCCAACCTTGAGTCAAGCAAAGTCTCATCTAGTTTGCTGAAGTCACAACTTGGACTCCTACCCTGAGAAACTTGGAAGGAATTTGGCAAAGCTGCAGAGGCTTCGTGGCCACGCTTGATACGAACTTCCTAGACCCGGTCGTCGGAGGGGGAGGGGGACACGACAACAACACTGCTTGTGTGTTTGATTCAGGGAATATTGGGAGAACATTCTTCTTTCTTCATCTTACTTCTCCCAAAATGTGGGAAGTGCCACATATCGATATCTACTGCCCTTTTAGATCACATTTCTGTACAATTATTTAACTCCACTAGGACAATAAGGTCATGTTGGGAATTATGTTCTAACCAGAAATGGAATTTTAGAAAGAAGGGATAAGGTCCCAAGGGGTAGTAATGATGTCAGCCATTTCCTAAATAGATGAACACCGCTCTGTTGAGAGGAAGTAGTAAAGAAATAAATATTCACTCATGACGAATAATCACTCTTGACAAATCCTTGCGTCATCTTGACAAGTTGGAAGACTTTTGTTGAAAAAAACAAACAAACCAAGGGATAAATCTAAATTACTACATTGATTTAATTGGGTGGGGTCATTACAACAAGTTGGACATGAATCAATAGCGTGAGACACGTTGCTAGAAAGATTAATACAACATTGGCTGCATTCTTCTCCATTACCTCTAGTGAGACCACACCCAGAGTACTATGTCTAATTACAAGTACTACATTTCAAGAAGGATATTGGCATTTAGAGAATCTAAATGCAAACCCCATGTAGGTGTCAGGAAGGGCATCTGGCCAGTAAGTGCTCAGTTCCGTTCAGTCGTTTTGACCACATCCTGAAGCAAGGGATTTACAGGATTATAAAAAAATGGGGAAGGAAGCATTAGGGAATCTATTGAACATATCTTCTAGTTTCTATTTCAACTTCATTCTTCAGAATGGAAGAACTTGAGAAGGCATGAGAACAGGGGTGAAATCCAGCAGGCTCTGACAGATTCTGGAGAACCGGTAGCAGATATTCGGGGAAGTGGCAAATACCACCTTTGGCTGCTCAGAGGTCGTATTTTTTTACCACCGGTTTGTCCCATGTGCACACCTTCTGTGCACTTTGCTTGTGCATGTGCCTTCCGTGCATGCACCAAGCCTCGAAAACGTCACTAAATAGGATGGCATAGTGCCAATCTCTGCTACCAGTTCTCTCAAACCGGCTGAATACCAGCACTATCATCATCATTGCCTCCTCCTCCCATTTCTTCCTTCCTTCCTTCCTTCCTTCCATCTTTCCTTCCTGCTTTCTTTCCTTCCATCTTTCCTTCCTGCTTTTCTTCCTCATTCTCCTTCCTTCCTTCCTCATTCTCCTTCCTTCCTTCATTCCTCCCTCCCTCCCTTCCCTCTTTCCTTCCCTCTTTTCTTCCTTCCTTCTTTCTTTCCTTCCTTCTATCTTTCCTTCCATCTTTCCTTTCTGCTTTTCTTCATCATTCTCCTTCCTTCCTTCCTTCCTGCTTTCCTTCACCATTCTCCTTCCTTCCTTCCTTCCTTCCTTCCTTCCTTCCTTCCTTCTTTCCTTCCTTCCATCCATTTTTCCTTCCTGCTTTCCTTCATCATTCTCCTTCCTTCCTTCCTTCCTTCCTTCCTTCCTTCCTTCCTTCCTTCCTTCCTTCCCCCCTTCCTCCCTTTAGATAGGATAGATTCTGAAACTAATACTTGAATCAAATCCCTATTAACTCTGCGGTCAGAGGAGCCACATCACCAATCAGCAGCTGCAATTTGCGGCCAAGATGACTCTCCAATGGTTCGCCACATAAAAACAGTAGTAACCTAACAAGAATAACATGTTCTGATCAGTGCCACAAACTGGACCCAGACCAGTTATAAATAGAAGCAATCAATAAAAGTTCAGGACAGACCTACCACAATCCACAAAGACACAAAGTGGCTTATGGGTTTTGTTATTCTTTGAAGGCTCCGAAACCATCGGTATATAACCAGAGCAATAAGATTGCAAGGAGGAGACGAACCTATCTCATTCTTTCTGACTTGCAGAAAAGTAGATAAAGGAGAAATTTAAATCCTCGGCTGCCTTTAAAAGTTGGCTATGTGTTCATCTTTGAAGGAGGAAGAGGGTGGGGGTGGGAGAGAAAGGCTTCAGTTCATGGACCACTGCATTTTCAGAGATCTCAGAAGAAATCTAAACTTCTGAGAAAAAGATTTTTATCTGGGCTTTGTTTATTTTGCTTCTCTTCCTGTCATTCACATATCAAGCCACAAATTGAGTATGGAATGTATGCAATAGAGAGGGGAAAAAAAATAAAATAAACCAGACTATCACTCTATTTTCTCTTCTTTTCGCTTTTCAAGTTTAAAGACAGTTGCAGGTACTTTTCGATTTACGAGCCCAACTTTTTTTTTTTGGATTTTGCCCCGTTTTATGATCTTTCTTGCCACCGTCGTTAAGGGAATCACTGCAGTGGAGAAGTTAATCGCACGGCCGTTCAGTGAATCTGGCTTCCCCGTTGATTTGGCTGGTCAGAAGGTCGCAAAAGGAGATGATGTGACCCTGGGACACTGCAATCGTCATAAATAGGAACCAGTTGCCAAGCATCTGAATTTTTTTTTGATCCTGTGACCATCCAAAACTGCACTGGTCATAAGTGTAAAAAAAATGGTGAGAACACTTTTTTTTTCAGTGCTGTTGTAACTTTGAATGGTCACTAAATGAACTGTTGTAAGTTGAGGACTACCTGTATTCAGGTAAAGAAATAAGTAAAGGTAGGATTGCATTCGTTGTTTTCCTTCCATTTTTTTCCTTTAGTTATTGTTTAGTTATATGTTATAAATTATATAACATATATTAGATCAAAATAGATGTCTGTCTGTCTGTCTATCTCCATCTGTCTATCTGTCTGTCTGACTGACTATCTATCTACCTACTATTGTCTGTCTGTCCATCCATCCATCCATTCATCCACCCATCCATCATCTATCTATCTGTTTGATTGTCCAACCATCTGTCCATCATCTATCTATCTATCTATCTATCTATCTATCTATCTATCTATCTATCTATCTATCTATCTATCATCTTTCTGTCCATCCATCTATCCATTTATCATCTATATCTGTCTGTCTATCATCTGTCTGTCTGTCCATCCATCTATCCATTTATCATCTATATCTGTCTGTCTATCACCTCTGTCTGTCCATCCATCTATCCATTCATCCATCCATCCATCCATCAATCATCTATCTATATCTGTCTGTCCATCCGTCCATCATCCACCCATTATCTATCTCCCTATCTATCTATCTATTTATCTATCTATCTATCTATCATCTATCTATCTATCTATCTATCTATCTATCTATCTATCTATCTATCTATCATCTGTTTGTCCGTCCGTCCATCCATTTATCATCTATCTACATCTGTCCGTCCGTCCGTCCATCCATCCATCCATTTATCTTCTATCTATATCTGTCCGTCTATCTATCTATCTATCTATCTATCTATCTATCTATCTATCCATCCATCCATCCATCCATCCATCCATCTATCTGTTGTGGAGCAGCCTGTAGAGCTGGCAGCAGAGTCAGACAGTGAGGAGGTTTTTGGATTATTCGTGTGTGACTCAAGAAGCCTAGGTCACAACTCTGTCTGTCTGTCTGTCTGTCTGTCTGTCTATCTGTCCGTCCATCCATCCATCCATCCATCCATCCATCCATCCATCCATCCATCCATCCATCCATCCATCCATCCATCCATCCATCCATCCATCCATCTATCTATCTATCTATCTATCTATCTATCTATCTATCTATCTATCTATCTATCTATCTATCTATCTATCTAAAGAATTTCATTCAGAAACAGAGCCATCCCCTTTCTACATAATGCCAAATTTGATGCATAGTCAGTAAGCTGAAGAAAAAATTTTTTTTTAATTCAATTGACTTTTAAAAGAAATCTCGGAAACAGAGCTGTAGGATAGGTGGATTTAGATCCGCCCCAGAGGTTGAAATTTAATCCAGAACGTATTAAGATACTGTTGCATGCACCAAATGGTGGTCCATCCCATTATCAACCAGCTGGATGACGGTGCTAGCACAGCCTGAGTAATCTTCACTCAGATCACATGGCTGATGAGATCTCACTGGGTAGCCCGAAGAAAACCACAGTTTCTAAGCCTTGCAGTCAGGGCAACCAGAAGTGCGGGAATTGCTAAACTAATGCCTTAATCTACAAACCTTTTGTTTCACATTTTTTGTGCAAGTCTGAAAAACAACAGGCTGCATTGATAAGTAGCTGAGGGGCTGGTGTAAGATCTGAAGCATATGTTCAAAATCATTTCCAAAACGTGCAGAGTCTTAAAACATCTACATGTAATAAACAGTCACGCCAAATAAGTACGCACCAGTAATTCTTCCCTTCTGGTTGGCGGATTAAGAATTTTGCTTTCGAAAATCCTGTAACTAATTTCTTCTGCAATCAACCTCCCCTCATCCGTAATTATGAAAATGTTCACCTTTTTAAAAATGCCATTTTTCACCTTTGCCTTTTCCAAATATGTTGATGGTCTGGCACTACTTGAGAAAGAATTTGTGATTCTTTCTACTTTCTTGATTTGTTACCGGGGTGAAGCAAAGTGACTGGGGATCCTAGCGGATGACATCATGGCTTTATAGATTTATTTTTACAGGATAGAATACAGAATAATACCAGGATCTTATTATCGTAGGTGGTGGACATGCCCAGAAGTTAAAAACTATTGGAATTAAATTAGGATATGGATAGAAGAAGGGATGCGGTGGCTCAGGGGCTAGGACGTTGAGCTTGTCAATCGAAAGGTTGGCAGCTCGGCGGTTCGAATCCCTAGTGCTGCCGTGTAACGGGGTGAGCTCCCGTTACTTGTCCCAGCTTCTGCCAACCTAGCACATTCGAAAGCACATAAAAATGCAAGTAGAAAAAATAGGGACCACCTTTGGTGGGAAGGGAACAGCATTCCGTGCACCTTTGGCGTTGAGTCATGCCGGCCACATGACCATGGAGACGTCTTCGGACAGCGCTGGCTCTTTGGTTTTGAAACAGAGATGAGCACCGCCCCCTAGAGTCGGCAACGACTAGCACATATGTGCGAGGGGAACCTTTACCTTTACCTTTTTATGGATAGAAGAAATGATACAACAGCATATTGATTTAAAACCGGAGCTGTTCCTATTGGGTATCCTTCCAGAAAAAATTAGCAAAGAAAATATGTATTTGATTATACATGTAATGACAGCTGCAAGGATTGTTTTTGCGCAAAATTGGAAAGCAGAGAAAATACCTTCAGAAGAAGAAGTAATTAAAAAATTTTTTAGAATGTCTAGAAATGAATAGATTAACTTTGATAATTAAAGAAAGAGAGGATTTAGAATATTTTAAGATATGGGATCAATTTTACCATTGGCTGGAAAAGAGATATAGATATCTTGTAAGTGTTGTACCTTGATGAAGGTATCTTTTCTTTTATGTACGCTGAGACCATATGCACCAAGACAAATTCCTTGTGTGTCCAATCACACTTGGCCAATAAAAAATTCTATTCTATTCTATTCTATTCTATTCTATTCTATTCTATTCTATTCCATTCTATTCCATTTTCCAGCATTCTATTCTATTCTATTCTATTCTGTTCTGTTCTGTTCTGTTGTTCTATTCTATTCTATTCTATTCTATTCTATTCTATTCTATTCTATTCTATTCTATTCCATTCCATTTTCCAGCACTGTATTCTATTGTATTCTGTTCTGTTCCATTCTATTCTATTCTATTCTATTCTATTCTATTCTATTCTATTCTATTCTATTCTATTCCATTTTCCAGCATTCTATTCTATTCTATTCTATTCTGTTCTGTTCTGTTCTGTTGTTCTATTCTATTCTATTCTATTCTATTCTATTCTATTCTATTCTATTCTATTCTATTCCATTCTATTCCATTTTCCAGCATTCTATTCTATTCTATTCTATTCTGTTCTGTTCTGTTCTGTTGTTCTATTCTATTCTATTCTATTCTATTCTATTCTATTCTATTCTATTCTATTCTATTCTATTCTATTCCATTCCATTTTCCAGCACTGTATTCTATTGTATTCTGTTCTGTTCTGTTCTGTTCTGTTCTGTTCTGTTCTATTCTATTCTATTCTATTCTATAAACTAATTAATAGTTAGGTAAGAGAAAGGTATAATCAGAATAGTGTATTTTTGGAGAAATGTCATAATAGAGTAAGCATGAATAAAGACAGAAGAAACAACAAAAAGATGAAGCTACGGAGAAAACACCGAGATGTCATACGGAAGGAATAACTGATGTATTGTGTGTTTGTTTGTGTATAAAATAAAATAAAAAATTCAGAATAATAGAGTAGGAAAGGAACTTGAGTCCTTCTAGTCCATCCCCCTGCTCATGCAGGAGACCCTATACCATTTCAGACAAATGGCTGTCCAATCTCTTCTTAAACCCTCCAATAATGGAACACACACAACTTCTGAATCCGTTCAACTGGTGAATTGTTCTCATTCTTAGGAAATTTCTCCTTACTTCTGAGTTGCTTCTTTCCTTGATTAGTTCCCATCCGTTGTCTCTTGTCTTGCCTCTGATGTTTTGGAGAATAGGTTGACTCCCTTCTCTTTGTAGCACCTCTTCAAATATTGAAACATTTCTATCATGTCACTCCTAGTCCTTCTTTTCATTAGACTAGACAAACCCAGTTCCTGCAACCGTTCTTCATACGTTTTAGCCTCCAGTTTCCTAATCATCTTTGTTGCTCTTCTCTGCATTCTTTCCAAAATCTCAACATATTTTTTTTATAATATGGTGCCCAAAACAGAATGTTATTTGTTATTTATTAAGTACCTACTTGATTTGAAAGACTGGCCAAATAGATATAAGTGACTGATTTCAGTAAGAGCAACATGTCCAGAAAGAGGAGTGGTGCAGTGGCCTAGAGGTGGAGCTCTCACCTCAAAACCAGGAGGCTGTGAGTTCGATCCTAGGTAGAGGCAGATGTTTCTCTCTCTCTCGGCACAATGAGAATATATCTGCTGAACAAAATTCCGCATTGGGGACAGGAAAAGCATCCGGCCATTAAAATGCTCTGCTAGCTCCATTCAGTTGCCCAGACTCCACCCTGCAAGGGATTATAGGGTTGTTAAAAGATGATTTTATTTTATTTATTTGTCACAACAGTATATATAAGCATAAGCATGAAATAACTATACGATATATAAGCATATATAAAAGCATAAGTATGTAATATTATTGGATATAATGAAAGGAAACATTAGGACAGGAACGGTAGGCAGGCTTGTGCTCTTATGCACGCCCCTTACAGACCTCTTAGGAATGGAGTGAGGTCAATAGTAGACAGTTTTTGGTTGAAGCTTTGAGGATTTTGGGAAGAGACCACAGAGTCTGGTAGTGCATTCCAGGCATTAACAACTCTGTTACTGAAGTCATATTTTCTGCAATCAAGATTGGAGCGGTTCACATTAAGCGTAAATCTATTGTGTGATTGTGTACTGTTGCAATTGAAGCTGAAGTAGTCTTTGACAGGAAGGACATTGTAGCAAATGATTCTATGAGTTAAACTCAGGTCATGTCAAAGGCGGCGGAGTTCTAAGTTTTCTAAACCCAGGATTTCAAGTCAAGGTATTTTGTTGTAATCAGAGGAGTGGAGAACTCTTCCTGTAAAATATTTCTGGACACGTTCAATTGTATTAATGTCTGAAATGAGGTATGAAATGAGTATGAAGTATGATGATGAACATATCTGGAAAAAAAACACAGTTCTTGTTTCACTGTTAATCAATTTGAGATTTTTGGGATAAATGGATGAACATTATGATATGGCATAGCCAATCAACTGTTGCTATGTGATGACATCACTGATTGAAAATTGTTGTGGTCCATCAGCAGCCTACAGAGCTGGCAACGGAGTCGGACAGCGATGAGGCTGAGGTGAGTCCAGGGCCATCAGGGAGTGAGGTGTGGACTCCAAAGCCTCCAGAGACTGATAGTAGTGAGGCAGAGGAACAGGAGAAGCCTGTTCCTAATGCATGCATGAGAAGAGCTGCCAGAAGGCAGGAGCAGCTCAAGCAGAGAGGACAACTAGGGAGTAGGGCCAAGAAATGATTGGCCCCTCCCATAAGGCTTAAAACAGACCAGCACCAGTGTTTCAGCTTTGCTGGAAAATAACATTGTAGCTGCGTCTTCTGCTCCATCTTCTGCTTCGTGTACATCTTTGTTTTTGTGGCTTCTGTACATTTGCCAGGAAGGGCCTTTGGCAGTTTGCCTAATTAGACTAAGGTTTGTGAGATAACTGAGAAATTTATGTTGGGAGGCATTTGTTTTACTTTGAATTGAACAACGCTGGGAATGAAGTAATTTCCAGCTGTTTGAATAAAGTTTTTTTTCCACGGACTAAGTTTATTGCTACCTATTTGGGCCTGGGTCACAACAAAAAATAAAGCTTTTTGAAGTACCCATCCAGAAGGGTAACTCAAGTCAACAAGTATATTCCTGATGTCATCATTCCTGCTTAGATTACACAAACATCTCCTTGTCAGGGGTAATTAAGACAATGCAAAAGAAACAAACATCATTATATAATGTCAAAGAAAGTTTCACTAAGTCCCGGATCATTTATTTAGTTATTGTTTTAATACACATTTTTCCCATTTTTTCAAACGTGAGCAAAAAACAGTAATCAAACGTGGGTTCATCTTTCAAACCCTTATGCTTTTCAGTCCAAAAGCTTGTAATGAATAAATTAAATACTGCATAAAAGAAAGCACTGTATTAAAAAAAAACATTGCAGGAGAAGATGGATTGCAAGCAAAATGGAAATCTCAAAATATTTTTCACTATAGATGGAGGGGGGGAGAGAGAGAGAAAGAGAGAGAAAGAGAGAGAGAGAGAGATGAAGTGGCAATTGGACTAATCAAATATATATTTGGCAAGAAATTAAAATGCATAGATTTGTTAGCAGGAATTTCAATCGCGATTGCTAACTAAAATGAATCAATTTACTAAAATTACATTCTGTCTTTTGACAGCCAGTTTTAAGATGCCAGGCTAGAACATGGGAAACCATGGGTTCTAGTCTCAGCTTAGACACAAAACCAGCTTGGGCCAGTCACTCTTTCAGCCCTAGGAAGCAGGCAATGGCAAAGTTCTTCCAAACATCTCACCAAGAAAACAGTAGAGATCAGCACAGGTTTCACTAGGAGTCCACAATGACTTGAATTTGTGCGATACATACACACACATATAGAATAGAATAGAATAGAATAGAATAGAATAGAATAGAATAATAGAATAGAATAGAATTTTATTGGCCAAGTGTGATTGGACACACAAGGAATTTGTCTTGGTGCATAGGCTCTCAGTGTACATAAAAGAAAAGATACCTTCATCAAGGTACAACATTTACAACACAACATTTATCCACACCCATTCAGCCTTTGTTAATTTAAATTCTTTGCTGGATAAAGGGAAGCTAATCTCCAGGTCAGCCGATGTAATTAGTGTTGTAAAATGAGTTAGGAGACTGCACAGAAAAGGAAGGAGGTATGCTAACAAATTGCATGGGTGGAAGAATGGATGAATGAGTGAGTGAGTGAGTAAATGAATGAATGAACGAACAAATGAATGAATGAATGAACAAATGAACAAACAAATGAATGAATGAAACTAAACAGGGGGAAAAACCTGAATGTTTTCTAGGAGAAAAAAGCCACACCACAAAACAAACACACTCTTTATAGAATTGTGGAAGTTGGTCCATGTTTGTTAGAGTAGAATAGAATAGAATAGAATAGAATAGAATAGAATAGAATAGAATAGAATAGAATAGAATAATGGAATGAAGAATAGAATAGAATAGAATAGAATAGAATAGAATAGAATAGAATAGAATAGAATAGAATAGAATAATGGAATGAAGAATAGAATAGAATAGAATAGAATAGAATAATGGAATGAAGAATAGAATAGAATAGAATGGAATGGAATGGAATGGAATGGAATGGAATGGAATGGAATGGAATGGAATAGAATTCTTTATTGGCCAAGTGTGATTGGACACACAAGGAATTTGTCTTGTGTGATTGGACACACAAGGAATTTGTACACCAAGAGCGTATATAAAAGAAAAGATTCATTCATCAAGAATCGTAAGGTACAACACTTAATGATAGTCATAGGGAACAAATTGTTCCACTTTATACTGAAGAAAATCAAAATGGAGTTATTTCGAGTTCTTTTCTCACCTTTTCCTTTCTTGGGGCTGTGTAATCTCTCTTCAATCTGCCCTTTATGGCTTGCTGGCTTTTTTTTTCTTCTTTTTTTCCGCATCCTCAAGGTTTGCTTCTGTATTCCTTCAAACCAAATAATAAACGATAAGTCGCCACAAAGAACAACGAAGCATCCGTCTGCTTCCAACTTCAAAACTCTTTTGCGCCCCGCCCAACGAACTTGCGAGAATGTGGAATAATAAACGGCTTTTCAAACCGCAGGCCTTCGCGGAATTCCCAATTAAAGCACAAAGCAGAGCTTAATGCAAGTTATACATACTTTTCAGAGTTTCTGGCTTTTATTGCAACGTATTTCGCTCGGTTCCAGAAGGGGTTTGAAACAGCAAGCTATCAGGAGAAAGAAAAAATGATACTGCAGACTAAAGAGAAATTGATGCGAAGCTGATTTAACAACATGATAGCCGTATGTCATTATCTTCAGTATTATTAAAGGGGGGGGGAAACCACCTTTTTTTGAGGGTTGTTTTTTTGGGGGGCAATTACGTACTAGATGTAACTTTTTGCCTTTCTGTAGGCTTAAATCAGAATAATAAGGAAATACATGTGTGCATGTAATAGGGCTGGGAAGTGGCTCAACAGGCTAATACAGCCTGTTATTAACACACAGCTGCCTGCAATTACAATTACTGCAGGCTGGAGTCCCACCAGGCCCAAGGTTGACTCAGCCTTCCATCCTTTATAAGGTTGGTAAAATGAGGACCCAGATTGTTGGGGGGGCAATACAAGTTGACTTTGTATATAATATACAAATGGATGAGATTATTGCCTTAAACAATGTAAGCCACCCTGAGTCTTCGGAGAAGAGCGGAATATAAATTCAAATAAAAAAATAAAAATAAAAATTTGAACTGTATCTAATCCCATACGTAAACAGAAAGCTGTCACTGGAAGAAATGGAGAGGGAAGGGAAGATTGAAAAAGATTAAATTATAGAAGCGTTTTTCACACTTTGTTCCTCTCAAAAAAATGGTTAACCTTCAGTTAGAAAGAAAAATGTAGTCATAGGCTTTCCAAAGGAGAATATTTAGGCAAATTTCTAATCTGCGTGGTAAGCTTATTTCTAAGGTTTTTTTAGAAGGAAAAATTAGTTTCAGGAATGATTGCAACCTTCCTACCTATCGAGTGAAAACAGGAATGGGTGAGAAATTTATCTCGGCAGACCGGTAATATGAAATGCACTACAAACAACCGTTTTTCAAAATGCCGTGGACACATTTTTAACTCAAAATACACATTCCGGGAAGAAGAAAAAAGATGCACAGATTTGCAATTTCGCTAATTTTTTTAAAAAAATATGTAGAAATTCCACAAGCTGGGAAAAACATATCTGAAAGCCCATTTGGGAGGATATATGAAGAAGATGCATACAAAATATTTTTTAAAAAATAAAATAAGCCACCCATGTGTTCTGACCTAGGCTTCCTGAGAAAGCATAAATCCAAATTTTAGTCCCAAAAATATCTCTTTTATTGAGATGGCTGTGAATTATGGCCATGTTTGAGTTGACACCGTCATTCAGGGTAATGTTGATAAGCACCAGGGGTGAAATGCTCCCGGTTCGGACCAGATTGTGCGATCTGGTAGCGATGGGGGCTGGTAGTTCAGAGAACCAGTAGCAAAAATCCCTGCCCCCCGCCACCGCCCACACCTCGCTGTTCCTCTTCTCTGTCCCTGAAGCTCTCGGTGGTGATATAGCTGCAAACGGCTGCAAACGGCCTTAAATGACTGCCGCGGTGCTTCAAAGGGCCGCACTACAGCTGATCAGCGCTTTAGACAGCTAGTAGACTGGTGCCTCTATTTTTAAAGAAGGTAGACCGGTGTGCTCCCAAAAAAAAGGCAATTAGTAGACCGGTGCCTCTATTTTTAAAGAAGGTAGACCGGTGCGCTCCCAAAAATTGGTAATTAGTAGACCGGTGCCTCTATTTTTAAAGAAGGTAGACCAGTGCGCTCCCAAAAAACAGCAATTAGTAGACCAGTGCCTCTATTTTTAAAGAAGGTAGACTGGTGCGCTCCCAAAAAAGGCAAGTAGACCAGTATGGCTCTTCTAGACTAAAGCAAGCCTGGTAGACCGGTATGTTTACAAGCCTCCAAGCCACACCCACCAATTAAGCCATGCCCACAGAACCGGTGGGGAAAATTTTTAGATTTCACCCCTGATAAGCACCCACCTTTATCTCCCTTGAAATGCTGCCAGAGACCTAATTGCCCATTAGTTTTGCAATGCCAAACGTAGCACAGAGTCAAACAGGACTTCTCAGAGCTTGAATTGACTATATGAACTAATTGCTTCCTGCAAAGGCTCACGTCCGTTTGCTCCTCTTTTATGTCTTATGGGAGGGGCTGATCAAGTCCAAGCCTTACTCCCGAGTTGCCCTTTTTTTCCTTAATTATTGTTGCCTTCTGGCAGCCCCATAGATTTTCAATTGGGTTAAGGTCTGGGCTATTCCCAGGCCATTCCAGCAGTGGAATAGGATTATCTTGAAATGCCAAAAAACAACAACTGGTGTTATTAGCCATCACATCTCAAAAATACACTTTCCCCAAAATGTTTCCACAATTTTGGCCGCTACTCTAGACTGGGAAAAAGTTCTGTCTGCTATGCACTAATATCACCATTGTAGGTGACATCCATGACCTTCAATAAACAGACCTTCATTCTCTCAAGAGAACTGATTAAGGCTGAGTATATATTGCAATACCTTTTTTTTATCGTTTTAACTTTCAGTGCCCAATGTTTCAATATTTTTAATAATGTAATCGTTGCATGCAGTTATTTATGGCATAAAGTTGCTTGATGAGTGGCATGCAAATTTAAGAAATAAATAAATATAGCATCAAAAGCAAGGGTGAAATACTCCCGGTTTGGATCCGGTAGCAATGGCGGCAGGTAGTTTGGAGAATCGGTAGCAAAAATCCCTGGCCCCTCCCAATGCCCAGCTGAGCTACGTGATCATCAGAGCTTTTTTTTTTTACTTTTAAAAACATTTTTTAACAACCTCTTCAGTTGAGGTGCCTGATCATCAGAGGCTTTTATTTTTACTTTTAAAAGCATTTTTTAAAAGGTAAAAAAGCTGAAGCCTGCTAGGCAAAAAATGGGGGATGTAGGCAAAAAATGGGGGGGGACGTTGAAAGAAAGAAAGAAAGAAAGAAAGAAAGAAAGAAAGAAAGAAAGAAAGAAAGAAAGAAAGAAGGAGGGAAGGAGGGAGGAAAAAGGAGAGGAAGGAAGGACTATAAATCTGGCTCTAGACGCAGCTTCAGAGGATAATCCAGGGCTGGAAGGGGCCTGGAGGTCATCTAGTCCAGCCCTGCTCCAGCAGGACATTGTTAGTGAGTTTCTGTCTTTTGATCCCCCCAGTCACATGCCCAGCCAGTCACATGACCCCACCCACCAAGCCACGCCCACTGAACCAGCAGGAAAGAAATTTAGATTTCACCACTGATCAAAAGCAACCCTTTGCCAATGCAATCGAGATATGAGAAAGATATGAAGACCGGTGGCTTTTATAAAGAGCAAACAACATTTGATCAAATACTGTTAGCGGTGGATGAAAAGTTAATTAAGAAATTATAATAATTTTCTATTTAGCCTAAAAATGGAAGATGAACAGGTGAAAGAGACGATGATAGTTTGGCCGTCAAACTTCACAAACACACTTTTCCCAAAAGGTTTTCACAATTTTGGCAACTACTGTAGTTGCCTGCGTCTGACTTATTCTTTCCTTTGTTTAACTCATTTGGGTGTACGTCCCATCTCTATGATTTAGAGGAAACGCATTTATTTTTTTTTAGTTTATTTTTACAACGTCTTGCGGAGACCTTATTGTTCTTTCCACTGTACAAATGTATCTGTTAGTGTGATGTAGATGGGCCTATTCTGGTCAAATGAGGATAAGCCTAATTAGTTCGCCATATGTTCACTTTCACTTATAAATTGAAAAATCGGCTTCGTGCCATTGATGCATCCACTGTTGTCCTCTCCTGCTGCTGTAGATATCACTGAAGCAATCAGCTTGGTAAGCCAAGTGTGCTCTCATATGCTATTGCATATGCGACGCGATCTTTTCCTTTCTCTCAAACACGCATACGCAAGCTGCACGCCCGAACGACGCTCTGCTCCAGTTTGCTTAATAAAATATTCAGTAGAGCAACAAAGAACTACAGGAAAAAAGGAAACGGAGAGAGAGAATTTTGCCCTGAGGACAGCTGGCATATTAGTTATGCCAAGATACCTTTTCAATTGCCCGAACGGAAAGATAAGATGAGAATCATTAAAACGTTGGCTAGTTTTAACGTATTTATTGTGCTGGTCCTTCTGTTTTTCCCCCTAAAGGAGGAAGCCCGCATTCCCGCAGGATCATCAATTAGGATGAAAATAATCAAAAGCACCTCTTGGCTGCTACAGTCCATCAACACTTTAAACAGAAAGCATAAAAGTAGCTTTTTTAGAATGGCTATCAGAGATCTTGCTGGGTCCTTTCTTGATGAGATCACACTCAAATGTTTGCTTGGAGTTTTTTTGTCTGCTCTTCCTCATCCAGTGAATGGTTGATTGAAGGGAAACTTACACAAACAAGAAGCAGAATATTGATTCTCAGTATCATCATAAAATATGCAAGAATACTGACTTGGTTGAAGTTGCTCCAAAATTCTTCTTCTAGTTGGAACTCATCTCCACTGGAATATTTTGCCATAACATAAATTGCCAAGACAGTAATAAAAGAGATATTTGATTTTTGCATATCTCTCCGCCTTCTAAAGTGGGGTTTTTTATTTATTTATTTATTTTTATTTGAATTTATATCCCGCCCTTCTCCGAAGACTCAGGGCGGCTTACACTATGTCAAGCAATAGTCTTCATCCGTTTGTATATTATATACAAAGTCAACTTTTATTGCCCCCAACAATCTGGGTCCTCATTTTACTTACCTTATAAAGGATGGAAGGCTGAGTCAACCTTGGGCCTGGTGGGACTTGAACTTGCAGTAATTGCAAGCAGCTGTGTTAATAACAGACAGACTTAGTCTGCTGAGCCACCAGAGGCCCATTAATCTGATTTCTGAGTTACAGTAACAGCTGAGAGAGAAGGAAATTTAGATGAAAACTGGGAACAAAATGTGTTCTAAAATTCTCCAACAATGTTGGGGTTTTGATTTCGTAAAACAAACCACTTTCTCCTGCAAGCAACTGGAGCAAATTAAATAGTCAGAGAAACAGAGCTGGGAGGGATTTTGGAAGTCATCTAGTCTAGGGGTCTGCAAACTTTATTTTTATTTTATTTATTTATTTATTTTGTCATAACAGTATATATAAGCATTAACATGAAATAACTGTATAATATATAAGCATATATATGAGCATAAGTATGTAATAACTATATTAATTGGATATAATGAAGAGGAACAATAGGACAGGAACGGTAGGCACGTTTGTGCTCTTATGCACGCCCCTTACAGACCTCTTAGGTGAGGTCAATAGTAGAGAGTTTTTGGTTAAAGATTTTGGGATTTTGAGAAGAGACCACAGAGTCAGGTAATGTGTTCCAAGCATTAATAACTCTCTTACAGAAGTCATATTTTCTGCAATCAAGATTGAAGCGGTTATGTCGTGTCCCACTCCTCCGCTGACGGCCGGGTCAGGGAAATCCGAATCAGGCTTGCCTCTGCAGCTCTGCCCAAAATCCTAGCAAAGTCCTCAGAGCAGGCAGGAGACCAGTAAGTGACTTCAGCAAGATAAGTTCGACTTTGCCTGACTCAGAGACTGCCAGAAAGCAGATCCTTTATATAGGCCATGGGGTGTGGCTCCATGACTCAGCACTCATTAAGGCCTGCCCCTCCCTTCCTTCTGTTGCCTCCGCCTATCCAATCTTCTGATGCGAGGGTCACTCCAATCAGCTGTTGGAAGTAAACTTTCCTCAGGCTCACATGCTGTGGAGGAGGGGGAGGGGTCTAGCTGCTCCTTTGCCTGGGCATGGAGCCAGGGCTGGGGCCGGGGGATGCTCCCTCCTCTGCAGCCTGCTTGGGCATGGAGCCAGGGCTGGGACCGGGAGGTGCCCCCTCCTCTGCAGCTTGTCTGGGCATGGAGCCAGGACTGGTTAGTAGTGTAGTATTTTTGGAAAAGAAGCTATGCAAGATTAGATTTACAATTTTTAGAGCCTTTTTTGCGATGTAGTTGCAGTGGGCTTTGGCACTTAGATCATTTGATATTAAGACTCCAAGGTCTTTAACTTGGCTCTTTTAAGACTTGTGGCTGAGGAACTCTGGGAGTTGAAGTCTACAAGTCTTAAAAGAGCCAAGTTTACAGACCCCTGATCTAATCCAACTCGCTGCTCTCTCAGGATACCTGTACTATTTCTGACGAATGGCTGTCCAGCAGAACTGGTATTCTGCCAGTTTGTACTGGTCTATGTGAACCGGTAATCATTTCTGAAACCCACCACTGCTGTCCAGTCTCTTCTTAAAAGTATCAAAGGATGAAGCACTCACAATTTCTGAAGGCAAGTTGTTCCACTGGTTAATTGGCCTCACTGTTAGGCATTTTCTCCTCAGTTCTAGGTTGCTTCTCTCCTTGCTTAGTTTTCATCCATCTTTTTTTGTCCTGCCTACAGGGGCTTTGGAAAATAAATTAACCCTCTTCCCCTTTGTGGCAGCTTCTCAAATACTGGAATACTGCTATCATGTCCCCCCCTAGTCTTTCTCTTCTCTTGACTAGGTATACTAGATTTAAGTAGTTTCTGGGATGGTCTAAATTGCCCACCAGTTTCATACTTGGTGACTTTCTCTGTTTCCCAGATATTTAAAGACCTGAATTCTTTCAATTTTCTTAAGCTCTCATGTCAAGAAAGAAAGAACTTGGATGTTTACACAGGGACTAGAAATAGGAAACTCATTTTGGAGTTTTACCTCAGAGATCTGAGGCCTCTCTTTGTCTGTAGAAATCTATCTGGCCCCTAGGAAGCGATAGGTTTAAGAAATTGAGAGTGAGAATATTATGAGCCTATAAGAAGTAAAGGTTCCCCCGCACATGCATGCTAGTCATTTTCAGCTCTAGGGGGCGGTGCTCATCTCCGTTTCTAAGCCGAGGAGCCAGCGCTGTCCGAAGACGTCTCCATGGTCATGTGGGCAGCATGACTAAATGCCAAAGGTGCATGGAACACTCTTACCTTCCCACCAAAGGTGGTCCCTATTTTTTCTACTTGCATTTTTTATGTGCTTTCGAACTGCTAGGTTGGCAGAAGCTGGGACAAGTAACGGGAGCTCACCCCGTTACGCGGCGCTAGGGATTTGAACCGCTGAACTGCCAACCTTCTGATCAACAAGCTCAGCATCTTAGCGTGAGCCTATAGATAACCATTAATAACGAATGAGTCCTATGGAAGTCAGCGGGGCTTACGTCTAAGTAAATCATGTTTTGTTTTCTTCAGATTTGGTTTTAATGAGCTTTAAGAGACTGTCATACATCGAATTATGCCTTCTTTAATGTCTTCAGAAGCCATGAAGCACCTGCATACTTTAATTAGAGAAACCCCCTCTGCTGCTAAAAATCTGTTTTGCCAATATTTCTCAAAGGAAAAAAAAAAAATCCAGAAAAGTAAATACTGCCACATGCTTTTAAGATAAAATGGATGTTTTACAAGGCTCGATTTGATCATGCAGAAATCCAATGCCGCATGACTGATGTGTCACTGAAACAGAAAAGTAGACATTTGATTCCCTGTTTTCTTTTGTTGGTTAATAACCAGTTCCTTGTTGTGCTTTTTGAACATAACAATAGCTTGGAGACAGGGGTGGATTCTACTTATATTTACTACTGGTTCGCAGTGGGGCTGTGCGCACTTCTGCGCATGCACAGAAGCTCCCTGATGACGTCTGGGTTAGTGGGAGGAGCCTCCCGCCGGTTTTACTACCGGTTTTTTTATTTATTTATTTATTTATTTCAATTTTTATATCGCCCTTCTCCCGAAGGACTCAGGGCGGTGTACAGCCAAGTAAAATTCAATATATAAACATTAAGAGAAAATTAAAAAGCATATTATAATGTGGCCAAAATTTTAAAACAAATTTAAATCTTAAAATATAAATAACCCCAATAAAATTTCAGTCCAGTCCTGCTTGAATAAATAGGTGCATTTTCAGCTCATGGCGAAAGGTCCGAAGATCAGGCACTTGACGTAAGCCAGGGGGAAGTTCATTCCAAAGCGTAGGAGCTCCTACAGAGAAGGCCCTTCCCCTGGGGGCCGCCAACCGACATTGCTTGGCGGACGGCACCCAGAGAAGGCCCTCTCTGTGTGAGCGTACGGGTTGGTGGGAGGCATAAGGTAACAGCAGGCGGTCCCGTAAGTACCCGGTCCTAAGCCATGGAGCGCTTTAAAGGTGGTAACCAAAATCTTGAAGCGCACCCGAAAGACCACAGGAAGCCAGTGCAAACTGCGCAGGATTGGTGTTACATGGGAGCAACGAGTTGCTCCCACTATTACCCGTGCAGCTGCATTCTGGACTAACTGCAGCCTCCGGGTGCACTTCAAGGGCAGCCCCATGTAGAGAGCATTGCAATAGTCCAAGCGGGAAGTGACAAGGGCATGAGTGACCATGCATAAGGCATCCCGTTCAAGGAAGGGGCGCAACTGGCGGTTCTTGCGCACTGGTCTGAAACGGGGGCAACCCACCACTGCTTGGAGAGGAGTTTAAAACCAATGAGTCTTCCCCCCCTTCTCTTTCATGTGATTCACAAAATATTAATATTCATTAATATTAATATTTAAGAATTTGTCAGATTAAGCGAGCTGAGATTTTTTAAAAAATAAAAAAGTAGGCAAGACACGGTAGAGAAAGTTGAACTAAGGCAGTAGTAATGGAGTTATTTGAAATGTCTTTGGTGAAACCTTCAAATGTTGAAGGTATATTTTCCTAGTGGGGAAAAAAAATTGCTAGAAATGAGGTGTGCAAAAATTGGGAGCAACAGCATTCGACCATTAAGAGAAGTGTTTATAAAAATGTGCACAACCCTTTTATTAATATGAGGCCATTTTTTTCCACCAAATTCATACATTCCAGGGCAAAAACTGAGGTTATAGCTAGCAAAACCTGGAGGAAAATTAAATTTAGGGTATTGTCCAACCATAAGCCAATATTCTAAGATTTTCTTAAGATGGATAAAAACAAAACAAAAAACCCCATGCTACTAGAAGCACAAAATCTTCTTGACTTTGATTATTGTCTTTTCTTCAGGCTAAATCTCATCAAGAATCAGCAGAAGAAACCAAGGCTGACATGCCTCTGGTCGGTATTTCATAATGAAATCCCCAGATTTTGGTCGATATAATCATATGCATCCCAGGATGTGTGTCATGGCCCCTTCAGATTTTGATTTGGAGGAGGAGGAGGAGGAGGAGGAGGAGGAGGAGGAGGAGGAGGGAAGAAGGAGAAGAAAAGAGGAGGAGGGGAAGAGAAGGAGAAGAAGAGGAGAAGAAAGGAGGGGAGGAGGAGGAGGAGGAGGAGAAACTGGGACCGTCTGACAGTGAAGGCATGCCATGGGCTGTCCTGGGCCCATCAGGCATTGGGGGAGGTGGTTGACCAGATGGAGAGCTGCCTGCCTGTACAGGCACAAGGGAGGATTGACCACTGATGGGCAGTGATGCTGATGGACAGCTAATCTCCTCTGAGGAGGAACAGCTGCTTCATCCACTCTGTCCAATGACAAGGAGAGTGGAGCAGAGGCAAGTCCTGAGAAGGGCTGCAAAGCTACTCAGCAGGAGGTCACCTTACCCCTCCTCACAAGGAACACTGGAGGGGGGCAACTTAAGAAAAAGCTACGGGGAGTTAGTCTTTAGCATTTGATAGTACAGAAATAGGAGACAGCAAGAAGCTGTTATTAGATATTAAGCCATTGCAGAGGAATTGGGTCAGACCATTCAGGAAATGTAAGGCATTTATGAATTGCTAGGTCCTGAAGTTTAATCTTGGAGCCTTTCTGCAATTCTGCGATTAACAAAAATCTAATTCTCCAAGCATCAGAGTCTCCAAAGGAATTGAAAGAGACAACAAACACACCAAGTCAGCTATTTTGTTTTTTGCTTTCCATAGTAGCTCATTTTGTTCCCGATAACAGTTGAATGTCTTCTGAAAGGCTGCCTCTAGCTAGGCTTGGTGTTTAGAACTTTAGGACTTCTAATCCAACCCCCTGTTTGAGAACCTATACCAGTGGTCAGCAACCTGTGGCTCTGGAGCCGCATGTGGCTCTGGAGCCACATCTGTGTTGTGTCTGCACCCCCCGAGCCAGGCCCTCTGCCAGAAAGTGACTTGGAAAGTGAGGGGGAAGGGCCGTCAGGACTTACCTTGGGAGCACCGGCTTCTCTGGCTCAGCTCCAGGAGCCAGAGGCAGGCCAGGTGGAAGAAATAACAAGGCCTCCATCCCCTGACTCTTCCCCCCCCAGGCCACGCCTCCAGACCCAGCTGATGGCAATCAGGCCTGGCTGGACCCTAGGTTTCGTAGGCAGGAGAGGCGGGAACAACAGAAGCAGGGGTGGGGCAGGCCTAGGAAGTGCTGAGTCATGGAGCCACACCCCACAGGATATAAAACCAGCGAGAGCTGCTATGCCTCTTCGTAGCAGGCAAATCAACTGCTTGACTAAAGCTGAAGTACTGTTTGTTGACTCATCGACATCAAGGGAGATAAAGAGACACTTGGCAGATGCTCGCTAGTTTGCTGCCAGAGCTGATAGTGCTGGCTAATTAAGCCATCGCTCCGACGGAGGTGAGGGGGACAGAACAATCTGGCTCTTTCACCCCTCTGCTGAGCCTCCCTGTCACTCAAAATATGCATCAGAACCACCAATGTGCGACATCTGCTAGCACACAATTTATTGACCTTTTCAACCCCCCAGTAGGCCAACCATGGATAAATCCAAGAAAAGAAAAGTTTCAGAAGAAAACAGAACGTTAAATTCAACTACATATGCTAGTTTTGTGGCCGCTCAAGAAATAGTCAGGCACGGGAAGGGTTCTGTGGCTCCCGGTGTTTTCCTTTTTGTGGGAAACAGGTCCAAATGGCTCTTTCAGTGTTTAAGGTTGCAGACCCTTGACTTATTCCATTTCAGATAAATGGCTGTCTGTGCAGTCTCTTCTTTAAACCTCCAGTGTTGGAGCAGTGTTGAACTTCTGGAGGCAAGTTGTTGCATTGGTTAATTGCTCTCACTGTTAGGGACTGGTGGGATTCAAATAATTTAACAACCGGTTCTCTGCCCTAAGGACTGGTTGGGTGGGCCTGGCTTGGGTGTGTGACAGGCAGCACTCAACCTCCTGCACCCCTCTGGGAGCAAGGGGGGACGCGCTGCCCCCAAGGCCACATTTTGGGCCTATTAGGCTACCTGTGGCCTCCTGGGAGCAAAAATGGGCTGGGGGTAGGCATCGCTCCCCGCTCCCCTTTTGGGCATAGGAGGCCTCCCTGCAGCCTCCAGGGACCAAAAACAAGCTGCGGAGGGGATGCGTCGCCCTCCCCATACCCTGTTTTGGGCCTAGGAGGCCTCTCTGCACTTACTGGGAGCCAAAATGGGGTACGCAGGGACTCCTGGAAGGGGCAGGTGGGCAGAACCAGCCAGAAATTTAACTACTGGTTCATCCAAATCGGCCCAAACTGGCTGAATTCCACCACTGCCATTAGGACCTGTTGTGCCTCGTCCTCCCTCCTCTCCTCAGCCGGGCCCCTCCCATCTCCTGCCGGGCCTGCTATCAGATTCAGAGACTGATAATGAAGAGGAATGGCTTGGCATGCCTCCAGTCCCCAGCCCTGGCACCATGCCCGGCCAGAATGTCAGGAATGAACAAACAAACCTCACTCCTACAGCGTGTGAGCATGAAGCCAGCCACATGTTAGAACTGCCGGCAGCAGATCCAGAGGAAGGGAATTTACAGTGGACGGATCCCTGCTTCCGGAGAATGGAGAGGCGATGTCAGCAGAAGGAAGGGAGGGGCAGGCCTGGATAAGTGCTGAGTTATGGAGCCACACCCCATGGCCTATATAAAGGATCTGCTTTTTGGCATTCCTTGAGTCAAGCAAAGTCTCATCTGGTTGCTGAAGTCACACCTTGGATTCCTGCCTGCCTGAGAAATCTGAAAGGAATTTGGTGAAGCTGCAGAGGCTTCGTGGCCACGCTTGATACAGACTTGCCAGACCTGGTCATCGGAGTGGGAGGGGGACACGACAGGAGCTTTTTCCTTAGTTCTCTCTTTTCGGTTAGCTTCCATTCATCGTTTCTTGTCTTGCCTTCTTCCTGCCTTGGGAAAATAATTTCATCCCCTTGTGTCTCTCCCCCATCAAATACTTCATTTCTCCTTCTTTTATTTATGACCGGCGTATTTGGGTTTTGGGTTAGTCTTGCTTCAGTTTGCCTTTATATTTTAACTTCATTGTTATTTTGCTCTTTACATTATGTGACGTCCCGGTGTCTCCCTCAGGCAGTATAGGCCTAGCAGTGTGTGTTCTTTTTTTCCTTACGGCCAGGGTTCCACAGCATTTAATAGCAATTCAAATTTATTTAATGATTCCTGTCTTTGTTCAATGTTTGCTGGTTGGCTGGAACTCTCCTTTGTTATACTGTTAGTCGATTAATATGCTCATCTTTATAGAGTTCAAAAAGTATGATTGATTAAGTCGTATGCCAGGCCTGTACAAAACATTGGCAATAGTAGATAGGCTTGAAATACTGCTGGGACCAGTCATCCATCAAGAAGAGTTAAATAACATCAGTATGTTGATGTTACTCAATTATGCATCTTGGGTTGGTCTCATCCAAGCATCCATGTTTTTTCCCCACTGCTGGGAAGCGGTGAGAGACTAGAAGGAGAATAACAGCTGGCAAGTTTGACTTTCACTTTTAGGGCACCCCAGCTTGGTTTTTCCATTGTTAACCCTGGTTAGATAGCCAAGATAGACTTGGTATACAATGGCAGGGTCCTCCTGGATTCACGGTTCCTGTTTCAAAGACCGCATGGCAGCTGGACAAATCCATCTTTTGTGACAGTTGGATCACTTCTCAAATCTGGAAGCGCTGCTCGCAGCCACTTCCCAGTTGGGAAGTTCCATTTGCTTCCTAACTGAGGCAAATGCATGTAATTTAAGCTGTATCCCAAAACCTGTGTGTAACACTACTGCTATGTATCTACACCAGCTTCCAGTAAAGGTAAAGTTTCCCCTCACAGATATGTGGTACTCATTCCCGACTCTAGGAGGCGATTCTCATCTCTGTTTCAAAGCCGAAGAGCCAGCGCTGTCCAAAGACGTCTCCGTGGTCATGTGGCCGGCATGACTAAATGCCCGGAACGCTGTTATGTTCCCACCAAAGGTGGTCCCTATTTTTCTTCTTGCATTTTTTACGTGCTTTCGAATTGTTAGGTTGGCAGAAGCTGGGACAAGTAACGGGAGCTCACCCCATTATGCAGCACTAGGGATTTGAACCGCTGAACTGCCGACCTTAGGCTTCCTTTAAAGTCCTATCAGACACAGGTCCAAGTTACAGATGAGATCATCTGTTTCTGGTGGTCCTTTCCATCAGGGGTGAAATTCAGCAGGTTCTGACAGGTTCTAGAGAACTGGTAGTGCAGAAATTCTGAGCAGTTTGGAGACCCGGTAGCGGAAATTTTGAGTCATTCAGTGAATACCACCTCTGGCTGGCCCCAGAGTGGGGTGGCAATGGAGAATTTGCAATATCCTTCCCCTGGAGTGGGTAGGGAATGGAGATTTTGCAGTATCCTTCCCCTGGAGTGGGTAGGAAATGGAGATTTTGCAGTATCCTTCCCCTTGAGTGGGTAGGGAATGGAGATTTTGCAGTATCCTTCCCCTGGAGCGGGTAGGAAATGGAGATTTTGCAGTATCCTTCCCCTGGAGTGGGGAGGGAATGGAGATTTTGCAGTATTCTTCCCCTGGAGTGGGGAGGGAATGGAGATTTTGCAGTATCCTTCCCCTGGAGTGGGTAGGAAATGGAGATTTTGCAGTATCCTTCCCCTGCCATGCCCAGCAAGCCATGCCCACAGAACCGGTAGTAAAAAAAAAATTGGATTTCACCACTGCTTTCCATCCCACCAGATCTGGCAGAGGAGGTGAAGCCAAGCCACTTAGGGTACCTGATCTACAGTATGAAGCATTGAACCCCTAAGGTAAAGGTAAAGGTTCCCCTCGCACATACGTGCTAGTCGTTGCCGACTCTAGGGGGCGGTGCTCATCTCCGTTTCAAAGCCGAAGAGCCAGCGCTGTCCGAAGACGTCTCCGTGGTCATGTGGCCAGCATGACTCAACGTCAAAGGCACACGGAACGCTGTTACCTTCCCATCAAAGGTTGTCCCTATTTTTTCTACTTGCATTTTTACATGCTTTCGAATCTGCTAGGTTGGCAGAAGCTGGGACAAGTAACGGGAGCTCACCCTGTTACACCGCAGCACTAGGGATTCGAACCACTGAACTATCGACCTTTCGATTGACAAGCTCAATGTCCTAGCCCCTGAGCCACCGCGTCCCTTCATTGAACCCCTACATCTGGCAAAATTTTTGAACCTCTTTTGCTCTGCAGACGGTCTATGCAAATTGTCTGGTGCATAGGCTTCTTTTTTTTACATACACCTGTAACATCAACATGCATATATAATGTATATACAGAAGTGACATTTTGGGAGGGAAGGAGGGAGGGAGGAAAGAAGGAAGCAAAAGTGGAAGGAAGGAAGGAAGGAAGGAAAACAAGGAAGGAGGGCGAGAGGAAGGAAAGCAAACAGGGAAAGAGGGAGGGAGGGAGGAAGGAAGTAGGGAAGAAAAGTGAGAGGAAGGAAGGAAGGGAAAGAAAGGAAAAGGAAGGAAGGAAGGAAAACAAGGAGGGAGGGAGGGAGATAAGTGAAATAAGAGGGATGGAGGGAGGGACGGAGGGAGGGCGGGAGGGAGGGAGGGAGGAAGGAAGTAGGGAAGAAAAGTGAGAGGAAGGAAGGAAGGGAAAGAAAGAAAAAGGAAGGAAGGAAGGAGGGAGGGAGATGAGTGAAATAAGAGGGAGGGAGGGAGGGAGGGAGGGAGGGAGGGAGGAAGGAAGGAAGGAAGGAAGGAAGGAAGGAAGGAAGGAAGGAAGGAAGGAAAAGAGGGCGGGAGTGACGAAGGAAAGAAAAAGAGAGTGAAGGAGAAAGGAAGGAAGGAAAAGAGGAAAGGAGGGAGGAAGGGAGGGACAGAGGGCAGGAAGGGCGGGAGGAGGGAAGGAGGAAACAATATGTAAAATCAGAAGCACAAATTTAGCTGAATATAAATATTCAAGGCAGCAGAGGCAGATTCTGAAGAGCAAAGAGTCTCTGTAAAGATGAATAAATTTGCCTGCTTTGCTTTGCCTGACCTTTCGAAAACTCATTCGGTCTCTTTCCTTCATGTTTTTGAAGACGTGGGCAAGTTTGCTAAGCTTGTTATTATAAGAGAACTGTCACAACAACAACAAAAAACCTAAACAATGTTGTCATCAGCCCCTAATTGGTTTCAGAAAATCATTCAAAGAAATTGTAACTCTCCGGTCTTGTGGGTTTTGTTTTTGTTTTTGTTTTTGTTTTCTTTTTCAGAAGCATCTGATGTGATACTTTGAGAAATAAGTTGCTGCGATAGACTTGCTTAGATCCAACAGAGTTCTTCTGTTTTCTATAATATTTTGCCGCCAATCATTCTGTACAACTACAGCCCAGTGGATAGATATTTAAGTAGAGTTAAATAAGTAGATAAATAAGTAGAGTTATATTGTATTTTCTGGACTATAAGACGCACCTAAATTTAGAAGAGGAAAACAACAACAAAAAGTTCTTTGCCTCTGGGCACCCCATTTTGGGGGCTTTTTTCAGCCCATTTTGATGCTTTTTTTTGGCCCATTTTTGAGGCTTTTTTGGCCCATTTTTGAGGCTTTTTTCAGCCCATTTTGAGGCTTTTTTTGGCCCTTTTTGAGGTTTTTTTCAACCCATTTTTAAGGCTTATTTTCAGCCCATTTTTTGTTTTTTTTTCAACCCATTTTTGAGGCTTTTTTGGCCCATTTTTGAGGCTTTTTTCAATCCATTTTTGGGGCTTTTTTCAACCCATTTTTGCAACTTTTTTCAGGCCATTTTTGAGGCTTTTTTCAACCCATTTTGAAGCTTTTTTCAGCCCGATTTTGAGGCTTCTTTGGCCCATTTTTGAGGCTTTTTTGGCCCATTTTGAGGTTTTTTCCAACCCATTTTTAAGGCTTATTTTCAGCCCATTTTTCATTTTTTTTCCAACCCATTTTTGAGGCTTTTTGGCACATTTTTGAGGCTTTTTTCAACCCATTTTTAAGGCTTTTTTTTGGGCCATTTGAGGCTTTTTTGGCCATTTTTGGGGCTTTTTTCAACCCATTTTTGCAACTTTTTTCAGCCCATTTTTTAGGCTTTTTTGGCCATTTTTGAAGCTTTTTTCAGCCCATTTTTGAGGCTTTTTCAACCCATTTTTGAGGGGGGTTTTGCCCATTTTTGAAGCTTTTTTCAGCCCATTTTTGAGGCTTTTTTCAACCTATTTTTGAAGGTTTTTTCAGCCCATTTTTGAGGGTTTTTTCCAACCCATTTTTGAGGCGCTTTTTTTGCCCATTTTTGAAGCTTTTTTCAGCCCATTTTTGAGGCTTTTTTCAACCCATTTTTGAAGCTTTTTTGGCCCAGTTTTTACAAAAGAAATGGGCTGAAAAAAGGCCTGAAAAAGGCTGAAAAAAGGCCCAAAAACAGGGCATGAGGAGGCCAAAAATGGCTGATGGGTGGGCAGGCCTTTGGCAATATTCAGACTATAAGACGCACAGGCATTTTCATCCCCTTTTGGGAGACAAAAAAGTGCATCTTACAGTCCCAAAAATACGGTAATTTAAATCAGGGATATCAAACTCAACTTTGCTTTTAATGTTTGACCTTGGATTGGATTTATGAGATTAAATCGGTGGATTTAGAGCAAGGACCCCCTAGATCAGCGGTGTCAAACTCAAGGCCTGTGGGGTGCTTAGATCGGGCCCATGGGGCTGCCCTGGAAACAGCGAAGGACCAGCCCACGTTGCCTCTGCAAGTGAAAATGGAGCTCATTTTTCAGGCTAGAGAAACAAACTAAAAACAAAGCAGAAGAAGAAATGTTTCCCCTTTTGCATCTGAGCATGCAAGAAGGGACAGGAAAGGAGAAAGGGAAAGAGGAAGGACAAAAGAAGAAGGTAAGATGGGAAGAAAGCAAGGAAAGAAAGAAGGGAAGGAAGAAGAAAGGGGAAGGAAGAGGGAAGGAAAAAAAGAAAAGGAAGGAAGGAGGGAAGGAAGGAAGGAAGGAAGGAAGGAAGGAAGGAAGGAAGGGAGAAAAAAAGGAAGGAGGGAGGGAAGGAAGAAAGGAAGAGGGAAGGAAGAGGGAAGGAAAAAAGAAAAGGAAGGAAGGAAGGAAGAGGGAAGGAAGAAAGGAAGGAAAAGAGGAAGAGAGAGAGGAAGGGAGGAAAAGAGGAAGGGAGGGAGAAAGGGAGGGAAGAGAGCACGGAAGGAAAAATAAGGAAAAAGGGGAAGGAAGGAGAAAGGAGAATGAAGAGGGGAAAAAGAAAAGGAAGGAAGGAAGGAAAAGAGGGAGGGATGGAGGAAGGGACGGAAGAGAGCAAGGAAGGAAAAATAAGGAAAGAGGGAAGAAAAAAGGAGAATGAAGAGGGAAAAAAGAAAAGGAAGGAAGGAAGGAAAAGAGGGAGGGATGGAGGAAGGAGGAAGAGAGCAAGGAAAGAAAAATAAGGAAAGAGGGAAGAAAAAGGAGAATGAAGAGGAAAAAGAAAAGGAAGGAAGGAAGGAAAGAGGGAGGGATGGAGGAAGGGAGGGAAGAGAGCAAGGAAAGAAAAATAAGGAAAGAGGGAAGAAAAAAGGAGAATGAAGAGGGGGGAAAAGAAAAGGAAGGAAGGAAGGAAGGAAGGAAGGAAGGAAGGAAGGAAGGAAGGAAGGAAGGAAGGAAGGAAGGAAGGAAGGAAGGAAGGAAGGACTATAATGAGAGGGAGGGAAGGTCTAAGTCCTGCCTTAGCACTTGGTCACCCCAGGTGCCCCCGACACAAGTGATGTCAAGCTGGCAATGCCCACCCTGGCCACACACATCCTGCACACACACACACCTGCCCGGCCTTTGAGGTAAAACACCACCCTGACACGGCCCTCAATGAAATTGAGTTTGACACCTCTGATTTAAATGGACATCTTTGCCTTTTTGTAAAACAAAACATCATATTAATTCCTTCTTGCGCCTTTAATTGCAAGAGAGCCAAGTTGCACGATGTTATTTTTGTGCAATAAATGTCATTTTGCATTAGGGCAACCAAAGGACCAAGGAATGCTAATATCATTGGAGCAGAGGAGACTGTTACGTTGCTGTAATTTGTTTAGAATCATTGCTTTATTGAAAAATTCAACATATCCAAAAAAAATAAAAAATAATAATGATTCGTGCCTATTCCCTGAGTGGCTACACATAAACAATGCCCTGTCACTCCTCATTCGCTTTAATAACAACAATAAACCCAACCTTCAGCTTTGCATTAAAATACAACGACGCTATAGAAAATGCTTGGTGCTCACATTTTTTGACACTGTTTGATTTTGATTTCCAAACCTTAGCCATAAAAAAACTGTTTTGTTGTTTGTTTGTTTTTAAAAAAATATGTGTTTCAACAATAATTACTATGTTAAAACTCTGTACTTAATTCTCCTACCCCTTGTAGTAAAAGCATCCATATTTCGTTGATTTTTTTTAGGATAGGATAGGGTAGGGTAGGATAGGATAGGATAGGATAGGATAGGATAGGATAGGATAGGATAGGACAGGACAGGACAGGACAGGACAGGACAGGGCAGAATAATGGAATGAAGAATTAGGATATAGGATAGGATAGGATAGGATAGGATAGGATAGGATAGGATAGGATAGGATAGGATAGGATAGGATAGGATAGGATAGGATAGGATAGGATAGGATAGGATAGGATAGGGCAGGACAGGACAGGACAGGACAGGACAGGACAGGACAGAATATAATAATAATGAAGTGAAGGAAAGGATGGGATGGAATAAGAATAGAACAGAACAGAATGGAACACAACAGAATAGAATAATGGAATGAAGAAGTAGGATATAGAATAGAATAGAATAGAATAGAATAAAAAAGATTCAATAGAATAGAATAGAATAGAATAATGGAATGAAGAATTAGAATATACAATACAATAAAATACAATACAATAAAATACAATAGACTATCAGAAGAATAGAATAGAATAGAATAGAATAGAATAGAATAGAATAGAATAGAATAGAATAGAATAGAATAATGAAATGAAGAATTAGGATAGGATAGGATAGGATAGGATAGGATAGGATAGGATAGGATAGGATAGGATAGGATAGGATAGGATAGGATAATGGAATGAAGAATTAGAATATACAATACAATACAATACAATACAATACAATACAATACAATAGACTATCAGAAGAATAGAATAGAATAGAATAGAATAGAATAGAATAGAATAGAATAGAATAGAATAGAATAGAATAGAATAGAATAATGAAATGAAGAATTAGGATAGGATAGGATAGGATAGGATAGGATAGGATAGGATAGGATAGGATAGGATAGGATAGGATAGGATAATGGAATGAAGAATTAGAATATACAATACAATACAATACAATACAATACAATACAATACAATACAATACAATACAATAGACTATCAGAAGAATAGAATAGAATAGAATAGAATAGAATAGAATAGAATAGAATAGAATAGAATAGAATAGAATAATGAAATGAAGAATTAGGATAGGATAGGATAGGATAGGATAGGATAGGATAGGATAGGATAGGATAGGATAGGATAGGATAGGATAGGATACTGGAATGAAGAATTAGGATAGAATGGGATGGGATGGGATGGGATGGGATCCCACACGGGGTTTTGAGATAATGTTCAGGCCAACTCACATCCCTGCTGCATAACACAGATTGTTTCTGCAGCACAGAAGCCTCATCTAGCCAAACTGCTCGTCTTTTATCGGGCCTTACTAATTATGATTATTATTTGTTATGACAAGGAAGATTAGTAGAAGGAAAGTGGCCAAGATTGATCTTACGAGAGGAAGCATTGAATAAGCATTCTCAAATTAGAAGAAAGCATGAAATCAATTAACAACCATTTCAGTTTAGATGGCAATGCTGAACTACCTTCAAGGTGTCCCCAGACACCTTGCTATTTCTCAAGAGGCAACTGGACTTTCTGGTTTTTCTTTGAAGATGTTTCACTTCTCATCCAAGAAGCTTCTTCAGCTCCGTTGTCTCTTGAAAAAGCACTTTTGGAACAACCATGACCAGGGTGACTGAGAATCTCCATCGATATCTTCAAGATAGTTTCTATGTTCTTCTCAGAGAGTAAAGATAATAATAATAATAATAAATAATAAATAAATAATAATAATAATAATAATAATAATAATAATAATAATAATAATAATAATAATAATAATAATAATAATATGACTTAAAAATGTATGTGAAAACCCCCACTGAACTCAAATCAATACTCAACATGGTTCAACTGTTCATCAGCGACACCAAAATGAACTTTGGACTTGAAAAATGTGCTATATTATCCATGCAACAAGGAAAAATGGAAAAAATAGAAGGAATAGAAGTGGGAAATGGAAACATAGTAAAAGCATTAGCAAAGGATGATGGCTACTGATACCTAGGCATATTGGAAGCAGATAACATCTTGAAAAGTCAGAGTCAACACAACAGAAATACATCAGGAGGGTCCGCAAAATATTAAAATTAAAGCTGAATACTGGAAACATAATTAAAGGCATTAATACATGGGCAGTTCCAGTGATACGCTACTCAGCTGGAGTCATCAACTGGCTAAACTAGAAAACTTGGACTGGAAAATGTGCAAACTTTTGAATATGTACCACACTTTACATCCACTAAGTGACATCAACAGGTTGCACCTGCCAAGAAAAATAGGGGGCAGAGAGCTATTGCAAATCCATCAAACTGTGGAAGAAGAAAAATGAAGTTTAAATGATTATGTGAACCAAAGTACAGAAAAATTGCTGCAGGCTGTAAAAACAGAGAACATTATAAAAACAACAGAAACAAAGGCAGAATATAAGGAAAAACAGCTGGATGTCAGATTAAATAGATGGAAAAACCAAAGCTTTGCATGGACAGTACTTGAAAAACATTGAAGGAAAATGTGATGACAACTTGACATGGGCATGGCTTAAGATGGGAACCATCAAGAAAGAAACGGAAAGTTTAATACTCACAAGAACAAGCACTACAAACTAATGCCATGAAAGCGAAGATACAAAAATCCACCGACAATCCAAACTGCCGACTTTGCAACAACAAAGTTGAAACTGTTTCACATTTAATATGTGAATGCAGCAAAATTGCACAAACTGATTACAAAGCTAGACATGACCGAGTTGCTAAATTAATCCACTGGTCATTATGTAAAAAATAGGAAAGAAAATTGCCCGTATCCAAAAAGTCATGGGAACATAAAGTGGAAAAAGTTATAGAAAATGAGAAGGTGAAGATCTTGTGGGACTTTCGAATACAGATGAATTGTCACTAGGAACACAACACGCCAGTCATCACAGTTGTCGAAAACCGAAACGCACAATTTATTGACATCATGGTACCAGGAGATGGCAGAGTCGAAGAAAAAGAACTGGAAAAAATCATGAAATATCACGACCTGGCCATCAAAACTACATGGCTATGGATGAAACATGTAACAGTGATACCCATTGTCATCAGGGCACTTGGTACCATGTCCAAGAATTTTATAAGATACATCAACAAATTGCAGCTTCCTGCAATAACACCAGCAGAACTGCAAAAAACCTGCGCTACTTGGAACATTGTACAACTTAAGAAAGTACTTGGTTGATACCTAGGATGTTGGCAGCAACCCGTATCAACCATTAGCACCAGTCAATCATATTTGTGATGCATTTTTGAATGTTCAGTTGACCGAGTTTCATGTTTAATGAATAAAATATATAATAACAACAACAACGAAGACCTACAAATAGAAAGAGAAACCTTCTGACAATGAGAAAGCCAGATTGATTTAACAACCTTGTTACTAACTTAATAACTGCAATGATTCACTGTAATAAGAAAGGTCGGACAACAGGGGAAAACAAATGTCTCACTTAACAACAGAAATTTGGGGCTCAATTGTGGTCATAAGTTGAGGACTGCATGCATTAACATCCCCCTTCCAACTCTCTTATTTTGTAACACGTTGGATAACGCTCCAGCAAGTTGAGCGAGCCAGAAGCCCATAATTCTGTCACATATTGGAAGTGTGATAGAATGTGTCAATAGAAAGAACCCAGTTAATAATTAAAAAATGTGATGGGGACTTTGAAAAAGATAGTTAATAAGTGGAGAAAAAAAATCAGGGTTGCCCGAATACCATTGTGGAAAATATTGAATTGAATACAACAATGGAAAGAGAATGGAAGAAGGAGAAGAGACGAAGGAGAGAGAGGAATAGAAGAAAGGGAAAAGGAGAGGAAGAAAGGGAGAGGAAATAAGAGTAGGAGAGAAGGTTAGAAAGGAAGGAAGGAATGGAGAAGGAGGGAAAGGAAGGGGAAGTAGAGAAGGACTAAGAAAGGAGGAAAGACAAAAGTAGAAAAAGATAGAAGAAGGGAGGGAAGAGAAAGAGAAGAGAGAAGAAGAAGAATTGTTGTAAAACAAGGTAGATGAAATGGTAGAAAGACAACCCCGAGAATGTTCAAATTTATTAGGATGAAGAACAAATTAATATGAAAGTTAAAAGGGAATATATATGATTAACAATGGATAAGATAAGATAACTAATTGAAATAATGTTAAGAAACTAGGATTTGAGGGCGGATGGTGATGCTGCTAATATAATAAGCATAGAAGTATTAAGATAAGATAAAAAAAGTATTGGATATGATAAGTTGTATAAGATATGATATGGTCTCTGTTCATAAAATATGTGTATGTGTGAAAGAAAAAAATCAATAAAACTTGATTTAAAAAAAAGAAGAAGAAAGAACCCAGTTTTTTTAAAAAAAAATATTTGGAGAGGATTCAAAGAAAGGTTACAGTAAAAAAATAAGTTACTAGGCTGAAGTTTATAGCTGCTGCATGCGTAACTTTCAGTCTGCATGTAAATTAACTTTTATCTTCTCTTGGCCAAAATGACAAATTCCAATAAACTATAATAAAAAGGAAAGGTCATATGTAGATATTAGAGTTCTTGAAAATGAAGCAGAAAATTTAATGATTTGTATAAAGGAGATACAGTGGATTATTTGATTTGGCTAAATTGTAGTAATATAGCAGTATGAAACTTGGGCAGGGTGTATCTGTTTAAGAATATGGGGAAAAAAATAATTTGATTTTAAAAGATTCATTTCCGCTACAGAAAACAGTAAACTGAAAAATGCATTTTCATTATTGGGGAAGGAAAACAAAAATCCTTTCATTTCCCCCCCTAAAAAGTGCCTAGTATAAAATCCTAAACAATATAATTGCTATATGTCTTCCAAAGTCACATCTCAAAGCATTTTTACAAATAAACGAAAATTATCTTTGGAAATAGAATTGTTTTTAAACCATCAGGTTGATGATGAGAAGGAAATTGCTAATGAAGCAGCTTCTAAGACTAATTATAAGATGAAATGGTTTGCAGAGACAGAAAAATATGGACGGAGAGATTAAATGATATCGGTATCAATTAGTTTTACCGGTATTACTTTTTTTTCCCCCTCCACTCGGTTTTGTTTTTTTTAGTTTTCTATTTTTAATTCCCCTTCTGTGCACTAATAACGTTGCTTAGTCTTCCAAGAATGCTTACTTCCAAGTAGTAGTTCTACCCCTTGGATATTATTATTATTATTATTATTATTATTATTATTATTATTATTATTATTATTATTATTATTATTATTATTATTATTATTATTATTATTATATTTGTATACCGCCCTTCTCCCGAAGGACTCAGGGCGGTTCATAGCCAGTAAAAAACACAATACAATACAAATTAAAAACTATATAAAAAACTGATTCAATAATGGCCTAAAAATTTTAAATACAGTTTAAAATCCCGTTTATGCATCATAAAAAAGGTGGAGGATTAATCTGAGAGATTGGTTGCACACTTAAATCCCAAAACATTTGAGAAAAAGAGCTAGCCAATTTATTTTGCCTCCAGAAGTTGTGATTGCTCCAGTACTGGAGGCTTTTAGGAAGAAATTGGACTACTATTTGTCTGAAACAACAAAGGACCTCCTGCTTCAGCAGGAGATAGTAATAGCAATAGCACTTAGACTTATATAATGCTTCACAGTTCTTCACAGCCTTCTCCAAGTGGTCTACAGAGTCAACCTATTGCCCCCAACAATTTGGGCCCTCATTTTATCTACCTCGGAAGGATGGAAGTCTGAGTCAACCTTGAGCCTGGTGAGATTCGAACTGCCAAATTGTAGGCATCCGGCAGTCCACAGAAGGAGCCTGCAGCACTGCACTCTAACCACTGCGCCAACGCAGCTCTTAAGATGGTGGATTAGAAGACCTGAAAAGGTCCCTTCCGTCTCTATTATTCTGTTATCTCCATTAATGTTTGTGTTGATCTCCCAAGGTTATTTTGCTTCCTTCAAAATGTCTAGATTCTTTTCGGTGAAATTTACAATAGACTATTTGTTCCCTTCTCCCTTTGTATTTGTGACAACTGTCTTTGAGTGATATCTAGCCCCTTTTGACAATATATATTTGATCTTGATCTTGCTATTTCTTTGTTCCACTCAAACTTTTTAGTATCTTTAATTAAACTGTCTCTCAGAAATAAAAGAGACTTTTTCTAGTGGCAGTGGCAGGAACGCAGTTGTAGTTCAATAGATGATACCGGTAGTTGCTTTCATCATTTTGAATTGAATAAGAGAGTCGGAAGGGAACTTGAAGGTCTTCTAGTCCAACCCCCTGCTTAGGCAGGAAACCCTACATCACTTCAGACATTTTGTTTTAACCTTTAGGTTTATTACCTTGGGGTAACAGAACATTCAAAGCATTAGAATATGGTACAGATTTAATTGTTCCAATTTATTTGTATTTCATCTTGCCATTTGTAAGTGTTTGCAGAATTAATTACAGCACATTCCATCACATCATTCAAAGCAGTGGTGGGTTTCAATTTATTTTTACTACTGGTTCTCTGGGTGTGGCTTGGTGAGTGTGGCATGGCTTGGTGGGCGTGGCTTGGTGGGCATGGCAGGGGAAGGATACTGTAAAACCTCCATTCCCACCCCACCCCACTCCAGGGGAATGTTACTGCAAAATCCCCATTTCCTCCCAATCAGCTGGGACCCGGGAGGCAGAGAATAGATGGGGGCCAGTCAGAATTTTTACTACCGGTTCTCCGAACTACTCAAAATTTCCACAATCGGTTCTCCAGAACAGGTCAAAACCTGCTGATTAAAAGTATCAGCAAAGTAAAATGGCCACTATTATCAGCAAGCAATATGAATTAAGCTAGGAGATTCTTCCAGATTATTTGATTTCACTTTTTGTGTGTGTGTGTG
Organism: Ahaetulla prasina; assembly: GCF_028640845.1. Lineage (NCBI taxonomy): Eukaryota > Metazoa > Chordata > Lepidosauria > Squamata > Colubridae > Ahaetulla > Ahaetulla prasina. The sequence goes on along the minus strand of NC_080546.1, from coordinate 86,411,355 downwards.
TGTTATTATATCCCTAAACTGACATTCAGAAAACAAATATTTTCCAAAGTATTTATCTCAACAGATACCTTCCTGATTTATAGGCATATTCGCATTCAAGCTATTGAATTGCAGCACGCAGCTGGATGCAGCTCCGTTATACACTAATTTTCTATTCACTCTGCACTGTGTAACACTTTTTAAGTTAGAAATGCCTTATTCTCGCATAGCCGAACTCAGGATTTTGAGAAAGCTAGCTGAGAGTAGTGGTCAGAATATCCCATTTTCGTCACTTTTCTTTTGCTATCTCGCTCATGATAACCCATTTGTGTATTTGTGTACGTGATTATTAACCATGGTTTACTTGACACAATATCCTGTTGGAAAACCACAAACTGCTAAACACCCACTAGGCTCAATTGTGTGTTGGCTACTGAGGGTACATTGTGGCTTGGTTTTGCAGCTATTATTTCATACTTCTAAGAATTTGCCATCGTTCTCTACTTGGTTTTAAATAATATATAATCACTGCCCAACTAAATATTGTTCTTTCACTCATGGAAAAGGATTGGCAAACAGCATGAGTAGTTGAAAGTTCCCTGCTACTTCAGTGTCAGATGGTTGGCTTGACAGAAACACAAAGCAAAGCACTGAGATAATTTTTTTTCTGCAATTCTAGTTATGTCACATTGATATTATTTCTGACCTTTTCTTTTGTTCATTTTGAAATATTCCTTTGAATAGAATAGAATTCTTTATTGGCCAAGTGTGGTTAGACACACAAGGAATTTGTTTCCAGTGCGTAAGCTCTCAATGTACATACAGCAATAGCGATAAGCAATAAAGTTATAGTCATAAGAAGATAAGATAAGATAGATAGATAGATAGATAGATAGATAGATAGATAGATAGATAGATAGATAGATAGATAGATAAGCATATATAGTAATATTACCATTAGATTGTACTTGACTATAGATTAAAGTGCATAGAGTGACACATATATAGAGTGTTATGGTATAACTATGAGAATAACAGTTATAACTAGGATGTACAAGATTATGTATATTTAAAAGAGACTACAAGAAGTGTTAATACCACTGTCTATGCCTTGTAATGCCACACTTGGAATATTGCATTCAGTTTTGGTTGCCACGATGTAAAAAAGATATTGAGACTCTAGAAAGAGTGCAGAGAAGAGCAACAAAGATGATTAGGGGACTGGAGGCTAAAACATGAAGAAGGGTTGCCAGAATTGGGTATGTCTAGTTTAATGAAAGGAAGGACTAGGGGAGACATGATAGCAGTGTTCCAATATCTCAGGGGTTGAGACAAAGAAGAGGGAGTCAAGCTATTCTCCAAAGCACCTGATGGCAGGACAAGAAGCAATGGGTGAAAACAAATCAAGGAGAGAAGCAACTTAGAACTAAGGAGAAATTTCCTGCAGTTAGAACAATTAACCAGTGGAACAACTTGCCTCCAGAAGTTGTGAATTTTCCAACACTGGAAGTTTTTAAGAAGAGATTGGACAACCACTTGTCTGAAATGCTATAGGGTTTCCTGCCTGAGCTGCGGTTTGGACTAGAAGACCTCCAAGGTCCCTTTCAACTCTGTTTATTCTATTCTATTCTACTTTCCCTACCTTTGTATTCCTGCCACCTAAAACTATGCTAACCCTTATCAGCTCCGCATTCATCATTTGTGGCTTCGTTCTTTACTCTTGAAGGTATAGTAAACAGATAGAACTTCAAGCCTGGGGCATAGAAAGAAGCAAATACTTGTTTGAGGTTCTGTGGGCAAAGATTTCATTGCAGAGGTGGGTTTCAGCAGGTTCTGACCAGTTCTGGAGAACCAGTAGCGGAAATGTTAAGTAATTCAGAGAACCAGTAATCAAAAATTCTGACTGGCCCCTTCCCCATCTATTCTCTGCCTCCCAATTCCCAGCTGATCAGGAGGAAATGGGGATTTTTGCAGTAACCTTCCCCTGGAATGGGGTGGGAATGGAGATTTTACAGTATCCTTCCCCTGCCATGCCCACCAAGCCACGCTCACCAAGCCATGCTACACCCACCACTGCCTCATTGGGTCGCTGAGGTTTCCCAAATCCAAATTTAAGATGGTAGCTCCCCTGCAGGTCTCACAGGCAAAAACGGTCAGCTTGCGTGTACATCGGAGCTAACTTTAACAGAAATGACCTAGAAGAGTAATAATAATAATGTGATTATTATAGTAATCTCAGAAAATGTCATTTAGCAAGCCAGAGAGACAGAAAGAGGAGAGAGAAAGAAAAGGAAGGGGGATAATTTGTTCCACAAAGAACTATTCAATCATATATGTCCATCAAAGAAAGTAGCTACCATCGCCCTAGATTAGAAAATAAACAATAAGCACTTTTGCAGCAGTTCTGGGTTCGTTATGTCAATTAACCTATTCATAAGTTATTCTGGGTGGATTCATTTTTATAATCAGCAGAGTTTTTTTTTCCCTTGGGTTGTTGCATTAAAAAAAAAGAACCAATTCAAGCACTCAGTCAAATGAGGCCCAATATATCCCTAGAGAGTTGATTCCCTTTGTTTCAAAGTTAATTATGTTTTAAAAAGTATCTGTGGGTGTGTATCTATGCATGCACACAATATTTGAAAGTTATTGTGACAGGACAATCAAATAGCTTTCCTCAGTCTTGAGTATTCCTGCACCATGTTTCTTTCCTCGTTCTTGAGTATACTTGCTCCATTTTAACCCTAACCCTAACCCTAACCTCTTCAACACATTCTTTGGCTCAATCTTTGTTAAGAGTAATGACTTATACCAGACATTCCCCAATCGTACCAACAATGAGTACAACGACCTAACACATATAGATTTCACAGAAGATAATGTTGAAAAAGCTCTTCGCAAACTGAAACCATCCCTATCTATTGGACCTGATGGACTATGTGCATACTTCTTAAAAAAGATTTCCACTAATATTGCAGAACCCCTAAGCTTAATTTTTGAAAAAGCCTTCATGACTAGTTCCCTTCCCAAACTTTTGTCACTTGCCACGGTCATCCCTGTCTTCAAAAAAGGAGACCCCAGCTTAGTTGAAAATTACAGACCAATCTCTCTGTGCTGTGTCACCTGCAAAGTAATGGAATCAATCATCAACCAATCCATTACCCTCCACCTAGAAACAAACAATCTACTCTCTAATAAACAATTTGGTTTCAGAAAAAAATTATCATGTAATTTACAACTTCTTCACTGCAAAAACATATGGACTACAAATCTTGATCAGGGCAAAGCAATAGATGCAATCTACATAGACTTCTGTAAAGCCTTTGACTCAGTATCTGAATGCTCTAAAACTTGGCAACTCCAAATCTCAACCAGCAAATGCTCAGTCTTACATATTGGAAAAAAGAACCTAAACACTAAGTACAAGCTTGATGGACATTACCTTACTGATGACCCCCACCCTGTTAAAGATCTTGGAGTTTTCATATCAAATGATCTAAGTGCCAAGGCCCATTGTAACTACATCGCAAAAAAGGCCTTAAGAGTTGTAAACCTAATCTTGCCTAGCTTCTTCTCCAAAAACACTACACTACTAACCAGAGCATATAAAACATTTGCTAGACCAATTTTTGACTACAGCTCGCCTGTCTGGAACCCATACCACATTTCAGACGTCAATACAATTGAACGTGTCCAGAAATATTTTACAAGAAGAGTTCTCCACTCCTCTGAATACAACAAAATACCTTATGCCACCAGACTTGAAATCCTGGGTTTAGAAAACTTAGAACTACGCCGCCTTCGACATGACCTGAGTTTAACTCATAGAATCATCTGTTACAATGTCCTTCCTGTCGAAGACTACTTCAGCTTCAATTGCAACAATACAAGTGCACACAATAGATTTAAGCTTAATGTTAACAGCTCCAATCTTGATTGCAGAAAATATGACTTCAGTAACAGAGTTGTTAATGCTTGGAACACACTACCTGACTCTGTGGTCTCTTCCCAAAATCCCCAAAGCATCAACCAAAAACTGTCTACTATTGACCTCACCCCATTCCTAAGAGGTCTGTAAGGGGTGTGCATAAGAGCACAAACGTGCCAACTGTTCCTGTCCTATTGTTTTCTTTTGTTATATCCAATTAATATAGTTATTACATACTCATACTCATATATATGCTTATATATTGTATAATTATTTCATGCTTATGCTTATATATACTGTGTGACAAAATAAATAAATAAATAATAAATAAATAAATAAATAAATTTTCTTTCCCCAGTCTTGACTATTCTTGCTCCATGTTTCTTTCCTTGTTCTTGAGCATTCTTGCTCCATTTTCTTTCTTCAGTATTGAGTATTCTTTCTCTATTTTGCTTTCCTCAATCTTGAATATTCTTGTCCATGTTACTTGCCTCAGTCTTGACTATTCTTGCTCCATGTTACTTGCCTCAGTCTTGACTATTCTTGTTTCATGTTTCACTCCTCATTCTTGTCTATTCTTGTTGCATTTTCTTTCCTCATTCTTGAGTATTCTTGTCATGTCCCACTCCCCACTCTGCTGAACGAGTCAAGGAAGTCCGTAACCAATTTGGCAACGAAGCCTCTGCAGCTTGCCAAGTTCCTTCGAGGTTTCTCAGGGCAGGCAGGAGTCCAAGTTGTGACTTCAGCAATAGGGTCCAGTATCAGCAAACTCGATAAGACTTTGCTTGACTCAAGGTTGGAATGCCAAAAGCAGGTCCTTTATATAGACTGTGGGGTGTGGCTCCATGACTCAGCATTTATCCAGGCCTGCCCCTCCCTTCCTTCTGCTGGTGTCGCCTCTCAGATCTCCGGAAGCGAGGATCCTCCCACCCTGAATTGTCTTCAGCTGGATCTGCTGGCAGCTTCTGGGAAAGGGAGGGGTCAGAAGGAGTAGGGCCGAGTAATTCCAGCACCTTTGATGGCTGAGCCAAAGGAACACACGCTGTATGAGTGAGGTTTATCGGGCTTGTCCTCCCACTCTTGGCATCCTCTCCGGGCATGGGGCCAGGGCTGGGGGCTGGAGGCATGACAGGCTGTTCATCTTCATTATCAGACTCGGAGTCTGATAAAAGATCCGGTTGGAGATGGGAGGGGCCCGGCTGAAGAGAAGAGGGAGGACGAGTCACAACAATTCTTGCTCTATTTTGCTTTCCTCAATCTTGAGTATTCTTTCTCTGTGTTTCTTGGCAAAATGCTGTGGTTTCTTTTATACATTATAAGTGGACAGTCTTTTACCTACCAATCTAAAAAGCCAATTAACTAGTCAAGAACATCTATCTATATCCCAGCATCAGTCAGGTAGATAATGATCCAAGTAGAGAAATTTAAGTTAGCTTAGAATCCATGGTTACCTCTGTGCAGTGTTTAAAATGAAAATTCTCAGAGTTTAGCAGTTAAATCTAGGGCTCAACTGGCAATTGTACACTTTGGTTTATTTTAGAAACCCTGGTATTTATTTAGGTCTTTATGACACTTCCAGCATCGTAGCTCAAATTGTATGATACCTTCCGTGGGAATTAAAACTCATACTTTTCTCATGATAGCAAATATGAAACTTCATTGTACAGGCTGAACTCTCTCTTTGACGGCAACACAGAAAAAGGAAAAGATGTCGTAGGTGAAATAAAAGCTTGTTTTTGTTTTTTTTCTCTGCTGGATCATTTTTTTTTTCCTTCCCAAGGTCAGCTGAGGTAATCTAGGTGCTGCCAGACTGTCATAAGAGTTTTGCAAGTTAAAAACATAGAACAGCGATGGCAAAAGGTTTAGGCACCAAAGTGCACCCACGCGCCCAAACTGCAAGGCATGGGTGCATGTTTGTGCGCCCCACACATGCACCCACGCACAGCGCAGAAGCTGGGACTGGTAACGGGAGCTCACCCCATTACACGGCAGCACTAGGGATTCGAACCGCTAAGTTGCCGACCTTTCGATCGACAAGCTCAACGTCCTAGCCCCTGAGCCACCGTGTCCCTATCGACCCTGGGCGAAGCGGTTGTTAAATTATTTGAATCCCACCACTGGTCATACTCTTCTCATTCTGTTTTCGTTTCCCTTTTTCAATTGTAAGCTTGTGGACAGGGATAGTTGCGGTTGAACGGGGCTAAAATGCTTACAGTGTACAAACAAAAAAATCTGCAACTGTTGTAAGAGGGATTGATTTACCCCAGGGCATAATTTGAGCCGAATGCAGTTTCAGCAAAATGATAGGAAGAAAGAATTCAAAGCCAAGGTTTTTCCTAAGCACGCGGCTGTGCACGCATGCACACACACACAATATAAGTGAACACATAGGTCATCCACATTCATTGTTAAAAAGCTACACCCATTCCTCGATCCTATATGCAACATCTAATAAAAACTTGAAATTTGATTTTGCAACCTGGGAGGTTTAAATATTTATGTGCCACAGGGCAAATAGTTGCTTAAAAAAATTCTCAAAACTGGAGAAGTTCCATAAGAAATGGAAAGATTAATCTTCCTTTTTAAAATATATATATATACCCTATGGAAGGGAAAATTGAAGTGATCTATTCCTTCCAATAGATCTACAAATCTACAAATTCCTTCCAACAGATATAGAATAGAATAGAATAGAATAGAATAGAATAGAATTTTTATTTGCCAAGTGTGATTGGACACACAAGGAATTGTCTCGGTGCATATGCTCTCAGTGTACATACAAGAAAAAATACCTTCATCAAGGTACAACACTTACAACACTTATTGATGGTCATAGGGTACAAATTTAACACTTGAATAGAATAGAATAGAATAGAATAGAATAGAATAGAATAGAATAGAATTTTTTGTATTGGCCAAGGAATTTGTCTTGGTGCGTATGCTTTCATTGTACATAAAATATACCTTCATCTAGGTGCAACACTTACAACACTTAATGATAGTCATAGGGTACAAATTTAACACTTAAGGATACAACACTTAAGGATAGTCATAGGGTACAAATTTAACACTTAAGGATACAACACTTAATGATAGTCATAGGCTACAATTAAGCAATCAGGAAAAAATCAATTACAGTATAAATCCTAAGGATACAAGCAACAAAGTTACAGTCATAAGTGGAAGGAGATGGGTGATGGGAAGGATGAGAAGATTAATAGTAGTGCAGATTTAGTAAATACTGTAGTTTGACAGTGTTGAGGGAATTATTTGTTTAGCAGAGTGATGGCATTCAGGAAAAAACTGTTCTTATGTCTAGTTCTTCTGGTGTGCAGTGTTCTATAGCGTCGTTTTGAGGGTAGGAGTTGAAACAGTTTATGTCCAGGATGTGAGGTATCTGTAAATATTTTCACGGCCCTCTTTTTGACTCGTGCAGTATACAGGTCCTCAATGGAAGGCAGGTTGGTAGCCATTGTTTTTTCTGCAGTTCTAATTATCCTCTGAAGTCTGTGTCTTTCTTGTTGGGTTGCAGAACCAAACCAGACAGTTATAGAGGTGCAAATGACAGACTCAATAATTCCTCTGTAGAACTGTATCAGCAGCTCCTTGGGCAGTTTGAGCTTCCTGAGCTGAATGGATGCTTAAAAAATTGATGCCGAGTTCTCAAAACTGGAGAAATTTGATAAGAAATGGAAAGATTCATCTTCCTTTTTAAAATATATATCCTATGGAAGGGAAAATTGAAGTAATCTATTCCTTCCAATGGATCTACAAATCTACAAATTCCTTCCAACAGATCTACTGTGCTAACATTTCCTGAAACTCATTGGTCGAGTGCAGCATTGGATTAAAAAAAAACACAAACACCTGTCAAGCTGTGTGCTACATATTTTAGTGGACCAGTATAAACACATATGTCATTGGCGCCAACTTTGTGCAATATTTAAAAATCCAGTTCATGTACCTGTAGTGTTTGCAAGTCGTGCCAGGTTTTTTTTTTTTTTTAAAGCAATAACACTATGTAGATTAAATGCAACAGAAGAAATGGAGTAACTTAGTATTTGAATTTTTTCAAATAAAACTCCTCCCCATCCCTTTATCTCAGGTTCCAAGCAATCTGGAGCAAATGAGGCATAGCATGATCAGATAAGAGCCTTGGTGGCATGGTGGTTACAACACAGTATTGCAGGCTAATTCTGCTGCCTGCCGGCTGCCTGCAATTTGACAGTGCGAATCTCACCAGGGTCAGGGTTGACTCAGCCTTCCATCCTTTATCTCAGGTTCCAAGCAATCTGGAGCAAATGAGGCATAGCATGATCAGATAAGAGCCTTGGTGGCATGGTGGTTAGAACACAGTATTGCAGGCTAATTCTGCTGCCTGCCAGCTGCCTGCAGTTTGACAGTTCAAATCTCACCAGGATCAGGGTTGACTCAGCCTTCCATCCTTTATAAGGTAGGTAAAATGAGGACCCAGATTGTTGGGGGCAATAAGCTGACTTTGTATATAAATATACAAATAGGATGAAGACTATTACTAACATAGTGTAAGCCGCCCTGAGTCTTCGGAGAAGGGCGGGATATAAATGCAAATAATTTTTTAAAAAAAATGAGAACCCAGATTGTTGGGGCCAAAGGCTAACTCTGTAAACAGCTTAGAGAAGGCTGTAAAGCACTGTAAAGTGGTATGTAAATCTAAGTGTTGAGTCATGCCGGCCACATGACCATGGAGATGTCTTCTGACAGCGCTGGCTCTTTGGCTTCGAAACGGAGATGAGCACCGCCCCCTAGAGTCAGCAACGACTAGCACATATGTGCGAGGGGAACCTTTACCTTTTAAATCTAAGTGCTATTGCTATCGACATGAAAAGTTTAAAAGACAATTGCTAACATGCACCAGCGTCAAGGAAATATCATCCCGAGTCTTATTGGTAGGGAAACTAATTTCTAAATCAGATAGAGCAGAATATTGGATCCAGCAACTGGTTGATTTGATCTAGTCTCCAAGGGTTGGGTGATTATTATTTTTTTTCCCCTGAATCAATTCAGTAGGTCTTTGGGAACCCTTGATTAAATCAGTCTGCCTCTAGATTAATTTGGATGTTTCTCTGTTTCTACCAATTCGACTTTTCCCAGATCAGTTGAGGCAAGAAATTCAGATTAAAATAGTCTGACAATTCGGCTCAGGTATTCAGATCAAGTTGGATGAATTTTCTCAACTGATCTCACCCTAGCATGAATTTTGCTAAATTCGGTATTACTTTTTCCGGAGATAATCACACAGAAGATTGTAATGTGCCTAAAGAGAATTAACCAATAAAGTCACTCCACAAATTGTGGTTTGCAATCAACAAATCAACCATCAGTACCACCAATAGAACTATAAAGAATAAGATTTTTTTCCAGTTATTATACAATTTGCTATTATTGTAATGCAATCCTATATATGTCAATTTGGCTGCAAATCGACTTGAAGGTAATTCCAAATGTTATTCAATAATCTTAAAAAGTCATCGCATGACTCCACTAACAGATTTTTTTTTTGAAATAATATCAATTGTTTTTTTTAAATGCTCTTTTCCACTTACCCGAATCCACTTACCAAAAGTAGAAAAGCATAATGAAGTGAAATGAGAAACTACCTATATAATTTATTTCCAGAAAATAAAACAGAGGGCTTTTGAAAGATGGGGATGGGATGGGAGAAAGGAAAGGAAAGGAAAGGAAAGGAAAGGAAAGGAAAGGAAAGGAAAGGAAAGGAAAGGAAAGGAAAGGAAAGGAAAGGAAAGGAAAAGAAAAGAAAAGAAAAATAGGAAGGGAAGGAAAAATAGGAAAGGAAAGGGAAAGAAAAATAGGAAGGGAAAGAAAGGAAGGAAGGAGGGAGGGAAGGAAGGAAGGAAAGGAAGGGAAGGGAAGGAAAGGAAAGGAAAGGAAAGGAAAGGAAAAATAGGAGGGGAAGGAAAAATAGGAAAGGAAAGGAAAAGAAAAATAGGAAGGGAAAGAAAGGGAAGGGAAGGGAGGGGAAGGGAAGGGAAGGGAAGAGAAGAGAAGGAAAGGAAAGGAAAGGAAAGGAAAGGAAAGGAAAGGAAAGGAAAGGAAAAGAAAAGAAAAGAAAAATAGGAAGGGAAGGAAAAATAGGAAAGGAAAGGAAAAGAAAAATAGGAAGGGAAAGAAAGGGAAGGGAAGGGAGGGGAGGGGAAGGGAAGGGAAGGGAAAGGAAGGGAAGGGAAGGAAAGGAAAGGAAAGGAAAGGAAAGGAAAAATAGGAAGGGAAGGAAAAATAGGAAAGGAAAGGAAAAGAAAAATAGGAAGGGAAAGAAAGGGAAGAGAAGGGAGGGGAAGGGAAGGAAAGGAAAGGAAAGGAAAGGAAAGGAAAGGAAAGGAAAGGAAAGGAAAGGAAAGGAAAGGAAAGGAAAGGAAAGGAAAGGAACAGGAGAAAGGGAGTGGGAGAATGGGAGAACAGGAGAAGGGAAAGGAAAGGAAAATATATGCCATTGTCTTTGCGTCTGTAGGTGGAGATATGAGACCATATTTCAAATATAAACACACATACAGAAAGAGAGAGACTGATATACATATAGAATCATGATTTTTTAGCTTGTTATGCTCACCATCAAGGAATTCAGATATCATTAAGCACCTTTATGTTGTTACAGTGTATTAACTATTAACAAACATCTAGGTGCATTCACGTTTATCTAAACATATTATGAAATTTAAATTTGCATTATAAGAAGAATACATGAAATGTGAATGATGTAACTATGGAACAGTTAACAGATTATCAATCTGAAATAAGGAGGGAAGGAGGGAAGGAAGGAGGGAGGGAGGAAGGAAGGAAGGAAGGAAGGAAGGAAGGAAGAAAGAAAATGAAAGGAAGGAAAGAAAGAAGGAAGGAAGGACCCTTTCTGAGGCGCTTCTATACTTGAGCAGTATAAAATAATCGTTATGTCACAAGGAATTGAAATATCTGCATTGTGGGATGTGTTAAGTTATATTAGACTTGCCGATTTTTGGTTTATTTTATTTTACTGCGATAATAGCCATCACCAAAAGGAGGAACAAATAGAAGCTAAAAAGCAGCAGGAAGTAGAGAAGAGGGTTGCAAGTTTTGTAAAATGGAATAACCATTTAAAATCAAATACATTTGCCAACCTTTTCTGGCTAGAATGTCACTGCAGCACCAAAGTTATGTTCCTTGTGATAACCCAGAATAGATGTTTCTTCAGAAAAGTAAAGCCATTTTCAGCATGAGGGGAAGGGAGGGGAGGGGAGGGGAGGAGCGGAGAGGAGAAGAGAGGAGAGCGGAGGGGAGGTGAAGGGAAGGGGAAGGAATGAAAGGAAAGGAAAGGAAAGGGAAAAAAAGGAAAGGAAAGGAAAGGGGAAGGGGAAGGGGAAGGGGAGGAGAGGAGAGGAGAGGAGGGAGGGAGGAGAGGTGAAGGAGAAGGAGAAGGGAAGGAAGGAGAAGGAAGGAAGGGAAGGGAAGGAAGGAAGGAAGGAAAGGAAAGGAAGGAAGGAAGGAAGGAGAAAGGAAGGAGAGGAGGGGAGGAGGAGGAGGGGAGGAGGGAGGAGGGAAGGGAAGGAAGGAAAGGAAAGGAAAGGAAAGGAAAGGAAGGAGAAGGAAGGAGAGGAGAGGGAGGGAGGGAAGGAAGGAGGAAGGAGAGGAGAGGAGAGGAGAGAGAGGAGGAGGAGGAGGAGGAGGGAGGGAGGAGAGGGAAGGAAGGAAAGGAAGGAAAGGAAAGGAAAGATAAGGAAAAAAGAAAAAAGAAAGGGGAAGGGAAGGGAAGGGAAGGGAAGAGAAGAGAAGAGAAGAGAAGAGAAGAGAAGAGAAGAGAAGAAAAAGAAAGGGAATTGGAAAAGAAAAAGAAAAAGAAAAAAGAGAAAGGGGAAGGGGAAGGGGAAGAGAAGGAAAAGAAAAAAGAAAAAGAAAAGAACTAGGCAAGGAAAAATGAAAGGAACAAGAAAAAAAGAAAGGGAAAGGGAAGGAGAAAGAAAGAAAGGAAGGATGGATGGATGGAAGGAAGGAAGGAAGGAAGGAAGGAAGGAAGGAAGGAAGGAAGGAAGGAAGGAAGGAGGAAGAAGAAAGAAAAAAGAAGAAAGAAAGGGAGCACAGCTACCCAGCTAGATGCTGTTTCCTCTGATGACTCAATACTGCAGATGTGAGCCGTTACCTTCTCAATCTACACAAGAGAAATGGTTATTTGAATGCTGCACCATGCAGACGGCCTCTTTCAGAATCCATTGTGGAAGAAAATTAGGCAGCTGCAGTTTTTGATCAAGGTGCCTGAGGTTGCGCCCTTGACATGAATGATGATTACTTTTAAACAGGGCTTGTTTCGGTTGTTATTGCTAATATGTATTAATACCATACAGAGGCGACTTGGAAGAGTTAGCAAAGGTCTTTTAAAGGACATAGCAATAAAACAGATTTCCGAAATAACCCCAAAATCTAAAATATAGCATCATGAATAGATTCTAATGCACCATTAACAGAGGTGGGTTTCACATAATTTTATCACTGGTTCGCTGTGCACTGAAAATGTGTGTGTGAGAGAGCGTGCATGCTTGATTTGCTTGCACGCACGCCTTCCCTGCGTGGGCTTTGCTCAGGCACGTGCTTGCAGGCAGGCACACGGCTTAGAAAACATGGCTAAATAGGACAGCATAGTGCCCACCCGCAGGTTCGTCCGAACCGGTATGAACTGGCCGAATACTACCACTTACCATTAATAATGTATAATACTGCAGGACACTATTGGATGCAATACAATATTATTGTCGTGTCCCACTCCTCCTCTGACGGCTGGGTCGGGGAAGTCCGTATCAAGCGTGCCTCTGCAGCTCTGCCAAAGTCCTATCAGAGTCCTCAGGGCAGGCAGGAATCCAAGGTGTGACTTCAGCAATCCAGATTAGACTTTGCCTGACTCAGAGAATGCCAGAAAGCAGATCCTTTATATAGGCCATGGGGTGTGGCTCCATGACTCAGCACTTATCCAGGCCTGCCCCTCCCTTCCTTTTGCTGACGTCGCCTCTCCATTCTCCGGAAGCGTGGATCTATGCATTGCATCGTTTCGTCTCCAGCTGTTGGTAATCCCAGCTCGTGGTTGGCTTCAGGCGCACATGCTATCGGAGGGAGGTTTGTTTGTTCGGTTTTTCCAGGCATGGTGCCAGGGCTGGGGGCTGGAGGCATACCAGGACATTCTTCAGCACTATCAGCGTCCGGCAGGAGATAAGAGGGGCCTGGTTGGGGGGGGGGGAGCGAGCGAGGCACAACAATTATGCTATATTATGCAGACTACTAGAAGGAAGGGGATGTATCCAACTGAAGTTTTAAAACCTCTGTTCAGCCTATTGTCTAATCTTGCTAGCTTAACAGGGGATGAAAACCGTTTATGTATTATCTCTGTAAGTCGTAACCTATTTTCAATGTCATTGTGCGACTGGGAAGACTTTCAGATTTAAAGAGTCATTTTCGCTCTTTCACACATTCCCCTTGGCTTACGAAAACAACTATCCAGTTGAAATCCAGTGGCTTTTTGAACTGAGAGTTCTTGGCTGCTGAGCATTGAACACTAATGAATTTCTTTTTTTTTTTTTCCATTTTTTTAAAATTTTCCATATTCATTCCAACAATTTGGCCAGTGTACAGTACAATCACTTATACACCAATCAATCCTGTACACAAATTATGCACAATCGGGCCTGCTCAGCCGCCACTCCCTTCCCCAAACTTTTCTACCCTTCTCTACCATCGACAAGCTCAGGGGCTAAGACAGCTGAGCTTGTCGATCGAAAGGTCGGCAGTTCAGCAGTTTGAATCCCTAGTGCTGCTGTATAATGGGGTGAGCTCCCGTTACTAGTCCCAGCTTCTGCCAACCTAGCAGTTTCGAAAGCACGTAAAAATGCAAGTAGAAAAAATAGGGACCACCTTTGGTGGGAAGGTAACAGCATTCTGTGCATCTTTGGTGTGGAGTCATGCCGGCCACATGACCATGGAGACGTCTTCGGACAGCGCTGGCTCTTCGGCTTTGAAACGGGGATGAGCACCGCCCCCTAGAGTCAGGAACGACTAGCACATATGTGCGAGGGGAACCTTTACCTTTTTACTATCTTTTACTTTCTCCAACCTTCCTCCCCCTCACTTTCCTACTTCCTCTCCTCCTTCTCACTTCCATCCTTTCTAACCCTCTCTCTTCCCCTCCTTCTCCTCCTCCTCCTACCCTCTCTTCCCACTCCCTTCTTTCCTCCCTCCCTTCTTAAAAGGTAATGAATTTCTTAATGTTAATAATCACGTGGGCAGTGTTTGCTACCTTTAAAAATAGAGGAATATTTATAAGTATCGGTTGCTACACAGTAAGATTGGGAAGACAGCTGTTCTTGTCTTCCTGAAGATCTCTTTTTTTAGTCTATGTTTTTTATTTATTTTTTCACAATGTAAAATATAAACATTCAATATCTATATGAACGGTGTGCTGTCTGAGTACAATTGCCTTTGAGATTTAGTAATGGTAATAGTAACAATAATATTTTTAACATTAATAATAATAATAATCTCATTTGCTGTGTATACTGTCATTTTGTGAAATAATAATAATAATAATAATAATAATAATAATAATAATAATAATAATAATAATAATAATAATAATAATAATAATAATAATAGTAAACAACCCCTTGTGACGCCCTTGTGATGTCTCGTCTGGACTACTGCAATGCTCTCTACATGGGGCTCCCCTTGAGGGGCATCCGGAGGCTACAGTTAGTCAGAATGCAGCTCTTGGTGATTGAGGAGCCCTCGTGGCTCCCGAGTGACACCTATCCTGCGCCGGCTGCACTGGCTACCTGTGGCCTTCGGTGCGCTTCAAGGTGTTGGTGAATGTCTTTAAAGCGCTCCATGGCATAGGGCCGGGATACTTACGGGACCGCCTGCTGCTACCGAATACCTCTCACCGACCCGTGCGCTCTCACAGAGGGGCTCCTCAGGGTGCCGTCGGTAGCGACAGTGTCGTCTGGCGGCGCCAGGAAGGGCCTTCTCTGTGGGGCTCCCGCCCTCTGGAGCGAACTCCCCAGGACTTCGTCAACTTCCGGACCTCCGAACCTTTCATGAGCTTAAAACCTACTTATTCATCTGCGCTGGACTGGGTTAGTGTTTTAATGGGTTTTAATGGGTTTTTAGCTCTAAATTTTAATCCTGGCCAATTTTAATAAGTTTTTTAATTGTATTTTAATTTGTATTTATTGTATTGTATTTTTACCTGGCTGTGAACCGCCCTGAGTCCTTCGGGAGAAGGGCGGTATACAAATTTAAATAATAAATAAATAAATAAATAAATAAACCAAAAAGTAATGGGAACATAAAGTGGAAAAAGTTATAGAAAATGAGAAGGGGAAGTTCTTGTGGGACTTTTGAATACAGATGGATCATCACCTGGAACACAACACACCAGATATCACAGTTGTGGAAAACGGAAACGTACAATTTATTGACGTCGCGGTACCAGGAGATGCCAGAGTCAAAGAAAAAGAACTGGAAAAAATCATGAAATATCACGACCTGGCCATCAAAACTACCCGGCTATGGATGAAACATGTCACAGTGATACCCATCGTCATTGGGGCACTTGATACCATGTCCAAGAATTTTATAAGATACAACAACAAATTGCAGCTTCCTGCAATAACACCAGCAGAACTGCAAAAAACTGGGCTACTTAGAACATCGTACTTCTTAAGAAGGTACTTGGTTGATACCGAGGACACTGACAGCAACCCGTATTAACCATTAGCACCAGTCAATGGTATTTGTGATGCATTTTTGAATGTTCAGTTGACTGAGTTTCATATGTAATGAATAAAGATTAATAACAACAACAACAACAACAATAATAGTAGTAGTAGTAGTAGTAATAGGCTTGAAGAGGCTTAATTTAGCTATCTGTCTAGAATCTGTTTATCTAGAATAAAAAAATCACGATTAGCAATGATTGAGAAGGCCCATTTCAAAGTATGACCTGCAGCTTCGAAATTGATATATAGACCAGAGTACAATTTGCATTACACATAATACAGAATGACAGAGTAGGAAGGGACCTTAGAGGTCTTCTAGTCCAACCCTCTGCTCGGGCAGGAAACCTTATACCATTTCAGAGAAATCCAATGTCTTCTTAGAAACTTCCAGTGTTGGAGCATTCACAACTTCTGCAGGCAAGTTGTTCCACTGATTAATTGTTCTAACTGTCAGGAAATTTCTCCTTAGTTCTAAGTTGCTTCTCTCCTTGATTAGTTTCCACCCATTGCTTCTTGTCCTGCCCTCAGGTGCTTTGGAGAATAGTTTGACTCCCTCTTCTCTGTGGCAGCCCATTAGATGTTGAAACACTGCTATTATGTCACCCCCTACTCCGACTTTTCATTAAACTAGAACTACCCTATTCCAGCAACCATTCTTTATATGTTTTAGCCTTCAGTCCCCTAACCATCTTTGTTGCTCTTGTCTGCACTCTTTCTAGAGTCTCAACATCTTTTTTACATCCTGGAGACCAAAGCTGGATACAGTATTCCAAGTGTGGCCTTACCAAGGCATCATAAAGTGGTATTAACACTTCACATTAGAACAGGGGTCTTAAACTGAGGAATTCTGGGAGTTGAAGTCCACAAGTCTTAAAGTTGCCAAGGTTGGAGACCCCTTGCTTTAGAATATATATATATATTTCTCCTGGTACCCCAAGGGTTATTTAAAGTTTTTTTAGCTAGAATTGGAAAGTTGAAGCACCTGGGAAATGAATTTGCTATTTTGCAGGATGAAACGAGAGGAGAAAAAAGTATTATTATTAAAAGTGGTACAAGATTACATACTATCTCTCACACAGAAAAATGACGAGTTCTTTATGTAGCCTTAAACATTTTCTCTTTCTTAACTTAATTCCTGTTGGGCTATCGCTGAAATGGGATATTTTATTAAAAACTTCTGAATGGGATACTATCAAGAAAAGGAGGAGGAACCTGAGAGGGATAAGATTTTTGAAAGGGTAATTTCCATACAATTTTGTAAGGGAAAATACTTTTTTCGTTTTACATTGTTTCATACTGTGCTTATAAATGTCTAGAAATTTGGTGAATATTCTATAGACAGACGATCAGCATAATTATTTGCCTAGCTACCATATTCCAAACCAAATTTAGTTTCAGAGAAGATTTTCAAGCATTATTAGATGTGGAGCCCTTCACTTGCAAGTTTTGCAGGACAAATGTCTTTGTGCGTATAACTTATATTGCACAGGCCAGGTTTAAATTGGAAGTATAGGCATATATTTAAGTCATATGTACAACTTTTTAAAAAAATCATCCTGTACATAAAATCATTGGACCTGTAACTCAGTAGCACCCAATTATTTATCCAAGAAATTAAAAGACGCTTGTTCCTGGGGAGGAAAGCTATGGCAAATCTAGACAGCATACTAAAAAGCAGAGACATCACCCTGCCAACAAAAGTGCATATAGTTAAGGCAATGGTTTTCCCAGTTGCAATGGATGGCTGTGAAGGTTGGACCATAAAAAAGGCTGAGTTCCAGAGAATTGTGGCCTTTGAACTCTGGTGCTGGAGAAGACTCGTGCGAGTCCCTTGGACTACAAGGCGAACAAACTGGCAAGTCCTAGAGAAGATCAACCCTGACTGCTCTTTAGAAGGCCAGATCCTGAAGAGGAAACTCAAATACTCAAATGGCCATCTAATGAGAAAGAAGGACTCACTGGAGAAGAGCCTAATGCTAGGAAAGATTGAGGGCAAAAGAAGAAGGAGATGACAGAGAATGAGGTGGCTGGATGGAGTCACTGAAGCAGTTGGCGTGAGCTTAAATGGACTCCAGAGGATGGTAAAGGATAGGAAGGCCTGGAGGAACATTTTCCATGGGGTTTCACAATGGGTCGGACATGACTTCGCAACTAACAACATCAAGAACAGAATAACAGAGTTGGAAGGGACCTTGGAGGTCTTCTAGTCCTGCTCAGGCAGGAAACCTTCTACCATTTTAGACAAATGCTTATCCAATCTCTACCTAAAAAATTCCAGTGTTGGAGCATTCACGACTTCTGGAGGCAAGTCCTCCAACTGATTAATTGTTCTAACCATCAGGAAATTTCTACTTCCTTCTAAGATTGGTTCTCTCCTTGATGAGTTTCCATCCGTTGCTTCTTGTCCTGCCTTTGGAGAACAGGTTGATCCCTTCTTCTTTGTGGCAGCCTCTTAGCTATTGGAAGACTGCTATTATGTCACACCTAGTCCTTCTTTTCATTAAACTAGACCTACCTACTTCCGGCAACTGTTTTTTATACATTTTAGCCTCTAGTTCCCTAATCATCTTTGTTACTTTTCTCTGCACTCTTTCTAGAATCTCAATATCTTTTTTATATTATGGAAACCAAAACTGAATGGGATATTCCAAGTGTGGTCTTACCGCTCCTCAGAACTATAATATTCGTAAACCAAAGCAAAACATTTGTCCAAACCAAGAATTTGGCAGATCTTTTCATCTGGCTTTTGGGCATTGATGAGATTTCAGGATAAATCTACTCCATAGTTAAACTTCAGTTATGACTCACTCATTCCTTTTGAATAAATCAAAATTAAAATTTAACTGTGGAGTAGATTTGTCATCAAAGCCCATCTATGGGATATTTTCTGAAGGAATTAGATCCTGTCTTTTTTCCAAAGGTTCCAGCTAGGTTGTTGTTGTGGTCCACCAGCAGCCTGTGGAGTTGGCAGCGGAGTCGGACAGTGAAGAGGCTGGGGAGGACAATGGGCCAGTCCTGGAGTCAGGGGAAGGCCCAGACAAGGGCTCTGCGTCAGAGGCAGAGATGGGGCCATCTGGGAGCGATGCGTGGACTCCAGAGCTTCCAGAGGTGACAGCAGAAGCAGAGAAACAGGAGGAGCCTGTTCCTAGTGCACACATGCGAAGAGCTGCTAGAAGGCAAGAGCAGCTGAGGCAAAAAGGATGACTCAGGAGTAAGGCCAGGAGATGATTGTCCCCTCCCATAAGACTTAAAAGAGCAGCAACCTCTCTTGGGTTCTTTGCAGGAAAGCAATTGTTTCTTGTCTCCTGTTTATGAACTTTGTGGGGTTCTTGCCAAGAAAATCCTTTGGCAGGGTGCCAAAGAAGACAAAGGTTTGTGATAAGCCCGGAGGACTTCTTCTGAAGGACTTCATTTTGGAATTAATTTGGACAAAGCTGGGAATGAAGTAATTCTCAGCTGTTCTAATAAAATATATTTGTTTAAGACTGTGTCTGGTAATAACTACTTGGGCCAGTTATGTTATTAATAATAATAAGCATACTTGCCATAGTAAAAGTTGGTTATGTGGATTTTTTTCCCCTTTTTAATTGGAAGGAATCTCTAAAGACAGGAAATAAAGACCTTAGGGAATTTTAAAACCACTGCACTTAAATTCACTGATGTATTGCGTAACAAATCCTATAGAACAAATCTTCAGTTCGAACAGATGAAAGTTTTTTTTTTTATTAAACTGTCTTAGGGAACCAAATTTATTAAAAGCAAACAAACAAAATCCTAGCTTTACTTGGGTGCTTATGAAATGATCCATCTTGACAAGCTTCAGAGCAGGACTTTCTCCTTGCCAATAAAATCAGGATAACAGGAGCAAAAAGGTGAAGAGAAGGAATATAAAAATCATTAATGGTATGAAGTAGCTTCCATACGAATAATAGACTAAGGAGAATAGCACAGAAAACTGTAGATTTCAGGATTGGAAAAAAAAAACTCTGGGGAAAACACACGTTCTCAGTGCTTGAAACGGTTGTATTAAGAAAAAGACAGATCTGTGAACTAGACAGGACAGCTGAAGAAGACATTGGTAAACATCTATTCTCCAAAGCACCTGAGGATAGAACAAGAAGCAATGGTTGGAAACTAATCAAGGAAAGAAGCAACTTAGAACTAAGGAGACATTTCCTGACAGTTAGAACAATTAGCCAGTGGAACGACTTGCCTCCAGAAGTTGTGAATGCTCCAACCCTGGAAGTTTTTAAGATGTTGGATAACCCTGTTGGAAGAAATGTCCATCTGAGTTCAGTTCCAACTGGGGGAAAAGACAATGGAAACATGGAGACTGCTTGGAAAGAAGGTTTAATGGAGGACAGGTTCACATGGTTTGAGTTCCTGAACAGAAAAGGGGATGAAATACTGAGCATGCCTTGATTTTATGCTTTCTCTGAGCTTTGAACTTCCTGGGGCACAGGAAGAGTATCCTGACTGGTTGTCAGACTCCTAGGGGATGGGGGTCTTAGCTAGCCTTGGTGGCTGATGTAATCTCCCCAGGTGCCATGTGGTGAGTTTCTGTTGCTAGATGGGTCCTATTGTGTTGCAGATGATGGTCCATTGACAAAAGTGGAGGGAATGAGTTTCTGCCTCTGGCCCATTGACAAAGGTGAGGGGAGGCAGGAAGCTGCAAGGAGCTGCTTTGTCCTTAAAATATGGTTCTCCATTTCTCATCCAGGGAAATATAATATTCTGCCCTTTTTAATATTTTCTAAAATCTTTCATTTTTCTAGGAGAGGGGTGGGTGCTAACTTCCTACAACCTTTTGAACAGGGGGTTGGACTTGTATACCTACCAGGTCTCTTCCAATTCTGTTATTTTCTATACCGTTGCCAAATATATCAATCTGCCCATCAGCGGTGAGTTTCACATTTTGTTACCACCAGTTCGCCATGTGCGCGCATGCTCGCTTTGCGTGCACACCTTCCACGCATACTCCCGGCCTTCCGCACATGTGCTTTGCTCGTGGGTGTGCCTTCTGCACATGCACCCAGCCTCAAAAACATGCATAAATAGGATAGCATAGAGCTGGGGCGGGTGGGTGAGTGGGAGGGCCCACCCACAATCTCTGCTACCAGTTCGCCTCACAATCTCTGCTACTGGTTCGCCCGAACCGGTCCGAACCGGCTGAATGCCATCTCTGCTGCATGTGCCCATGTAGTCAGTAGTAGATGACCTTTTATTTAAAAGAGATTTCAGCTTTTGGATTCTTTGTGATGTTACCTAACCTGGGAATCAAACATCTGGAAAATCACCCAGCCAAGAGAAAATCAAGATCTTCAGTCTCGACTTAAATTTATTCACTACTTTTGGAGATGTTCAGTTTCAATTCATTGACCCAGAGGTAAAATCTACTTACTTTCCTTACCGGCTCGGAAGTCCACATGCCACGCGCGAATGCCTGCTTTGCTCACTCATGCGTGCGCATCACATCCGCGCGCAGACCTTCTGAGCATGCACAAAACCTTCTGCACATGTGCAGAAGGTTAAAATCACATTACTTCCTGGTTAAAATCAGGAAGTAATGACACCCGGTCGGTGGGTGTCACTGGTGGTTCGGTGATCGCTACCAGATCACCAAATCACAGGCCACTATCGCTACCGGATCGCGAGATTCGGTCAGAGCCAGGAGCATTTCACCCCTGCATTGACCTCCAAAAACTAAACCATAATCCTTTTTTTTTTTTCATTTATATCCCGCCCTTTTCCGAAGACTCAGGGCGGCTTACACTATGTCAAGCAATAGTCTTCATCCATTTGTATAGTATATACAAAGTCAACTTTATTGCCCCCGACAATCTGGGTCCTCATTTTACCTACCTTATAAAGGATGGAAGGCTGAGTCAACCTTGCTATGGTTAGTTAAATGTCGTGTCCCACTCCTCTGCTGATGGCCGGGTCAGGGAAATCCGAATCAGGTGTGCCTCTGCAGCTCTGCCAAAGTCCTAGCAAAGTCCACAGGGCAGGCAGGAGACCAGAAAGTGACTTCAGCAAGATATGTTTAGATTTTGCCTGACTCAGAGAATGCCAGAAAGCAGATCCTTTATATAGGCCATGGGGTGTGGCTCCATGACTCAGCACTTATCCAGGCCTGCCCCTCCCTTCCTTGTGTTGCCTCCGCCTATCAAGTCTTCTGACGCGAGGGTCACTCCAATCGGCAGCTGTTGGTAATTGACCTTCCTCAGGCTCACATGCTGTGGAGGAGGGGGAGGGGTCTAGTTGCTCCGTTTGCCTGGGCATGGAGCCAGAGCTGGGGGCTGGAGATACTTGCTCTTCTTCAGCCTGTCTGGGCATGGAGCCAGGGCTGGGGCCGGGAGGCATGCTAGGACATTCTTCAGCATTCGGAAGCAGATAAGCAGACCCCGGCTGTGGTGGTGAGATCGGACGAGACACAACAGTTAAAGATGACATGTTTGAGACAGGATACCCCCAGCTCAAGCTGCCTTCTGTTCTAACCCCTCCTTCCTCCTTCCTTTTCCCTTTCCTATTTTACACTAAAGAATCATGAATTCAATTTGGGTGGCCACTGGACAGAATGAAAAACGAAAGGAAAGAAATATAGGTAAGCACAGTTGGTTCTATATTTTCCTTTTCTAGTAGATGAAATAGATTTTCAGGGGAGACATGATAGCAGTGTTCCAATATTTGAGGGGCTGCCACAGACAGGAAGGGGTCAAGCTATTTTCCAAGGCACCCGAAGGCCAGACAAGGAATAATGGATGGAAACTGAACAAGGAGAGATTCAACCTAGAAATGAGGAGGAACTTTCTGACAGTGAGAGCGATCAACGAATGGAACAGAAGTTGCCTTCAGAGGTTTTGGGAGCTTCATCCCTGGAAGCTTTCAAGAAGAGACTGGACTGCCATTTGTCAGACATGGTGCAGGGTCTCCTGCTTGGGGAGGGGGTTGGACTAGATGACCTTCAAGACCCCTTCCAACAATGTTAGTCTGTTATTATTCTGTTATTCAGAAGCTGTGGGAGCTTCATCACTGGAAGCTTTCAAGAAGAGACTGGACTGCTATCTGTCAGAAATGGTACAAGATCTCCTGCTTTGGCAGGGGGTTGGACTAAGATGACCTAAAAGGTCTCTTCCAACTCTATTCTCTATTAATGGTTACCAATAGGCTCCTAATATCCCCAATCCCAATTTCTTAAACCTATCGCTTCCTGGAGGCCAGATAGATTTCGACAGACAGAGAGAAGGCTCAGATCTCTGAGGTAAAACTCCAAAATGAGTTTTTTTTTCTTTCAGCCCAACAGAGGGTGGGATCCACATTGTTGTGTCTTGCCTGCTCTCACCGCAGCCGGGGCCTTCTTATCTGCTTCCGAACGCTGAGGAATGTCCTAGTATGCCTCCCGGCCCCAGCCCTGGCTCCATGCCCAGGCAGGAGGAAGCACCTCCCGGCCCCAGCCCTGGATCCATGCCCAGGCAAATGGAGCAACTAGACCCCTCCCCCTCCCCCACAGCATATGAGCCTGAGGGAGGCCAATTACCAACAGCTGCCGACTGGAGTGACCCTCGCTTCAGAAGAATTGATAGGCGGCGGCGTCAGAAGGAAGGGAGGGGCAGGCCTGGATAAGTGCTGAGTCATGGAGCCACACCCCATGGCCTATATAAAGGATCTGCTTTCTGGCATTCTCTGAGTCAGGCAAAGTCTAAACATATCTTGCTGAAGTCACTTTCTGGTCTCCTGCCTGCCCTGAGGACTTTGCTAGGACTTTGGCAGAGCTGCAGAGGCACGCCTGATTCGGATTTCCCTGACCCGGCCGTCAGCGGAGGAGTGGGACACGACACACATCAGGACAATGCAGGATCCTGATTCTGCAAAAGGAAGGACTCTTTCGCTTTCCGTCGATGCAAACCAAACCTTTCTCGAAACCCTCAAAGAAGCTCTTTAAAAAAAAACAAAAAACCTCTTCTAACATTCAGATTGGTCGGCTGAATTAACTAGTAAGCACTAATGGGAAAACAACATTAAGCCACAAAGGTGAAGGGCATTAAACCGAAGAGTTGGCTTTCTAGGAGAGGATTGAAAACTAATTATGGAAATTCCCCAAGGCTTTGATGTTCCGTGTGCCATTTTCAGAAGGAAGTTTCAAGAGGTACTTTCCCCTCCTTTCCTGTATCTTTCTTTCTTTCTTTCTTTCTTTCTTTCTTTCTTTCTTTCTTTCTTTCTTTCTTTCTTTCTTTCGTGCCTCCTCCAATATTTTTTATTTCAAAAGTTTAATTAAAAAAATACTTTAGTGTGATTACATAGTTTGGTTGTTACTTATTAGTAGGCAGGAATTAAATGTGCAACTTCTGTGCCAAAACAACCCCTCCACCAGCAACTCCAACCATTAATCAAACTAGAATAGAATAGGAATGGGAATGGGAATGGGAATGGGAATAGAATAGAATAGAATAGAATAGAATAGAATAGAATAGAATATTGGAAAATAGAATAGAATAGAATAGAATATTGGAGAATAGAATAGAATAGAATAGAATAGAATAGAATAGAATAGAATAGAATAGAATAGAATAGAATAGAATATTGGAAAATAATAGAATAGAATAGAATAGAATAGAATAGAATAGAATAGAATAGAATAGAATGGAATGGAATGGAATGGAATAGAATGCAGAATAGCATAGAATAGAATGCAGAATAGAATAGAATAGAATAGAATACAGAATAGCATAGAATAAAATGCAGAATAGAATAGAATAGAATAGAATAGAACAGAACAGAATAGAATAGAATGCAGAATGGAATAGAATGCAGAATAGCATAGAATGCAAAATAGAATCGAATCGAATGCAGAATAAAATAGAATTGTTCTGGTGTGCAGTGCTCTATAGCGTTTTGAGGATAGGAGTTGAAACAATTTATATCCAGGAGGTGAAGGGTTCAGTTTTCTTGTTGAGCTACCACATACGGGCTGCAAAAAAATCCATATGACCCCCCATCGAAGGACTAGGGGTTTCCATAACTTGATTTATCACTTTGTTGTTTTTAATCTTATGATTTAATGTATGATTTAGGATTTATCACTTTATTGTTTATACATACATTCATCGCTTATATTTATAGGTACACTGTATGTTTGTAGTTTGTATGTACACTGAGAGCTTATGCACTGGAGACAAATAATCCTTGTGTGTCCTATTACACTTGACCAATAAACTATTCTATTCTATTCTATTCTATTCTATTCTATTCTATGCTATGCTATTCTGCATTCTATGCTATTCTGCATTCTATTCTATTCTATTCTATTCTATTCTATTCTATTCTATTCTATTCTATTCTATTCTATTCTAGTCCTAGTCCTAGTCCTAGTCCTAGTCCTAGTCCTAGTCCTAGTCCTAGTCCTAGTCCCCCCATTACTCCCATTATTTCCAGTATTCCTATTCCATTTTCTATTCTATTCTATCGTCAATTCTTCTGGTTCCCTGCTCTCTCACACAATTTTTTTTTAAAAAAACACACCCCTACCTTCCAACATTTATGTCAACTCAATTGGCCACTGAGTATAATCACCGTTTTAGCTTTAAGCTAATAAAATTCTAATGACTTTATCTGCCATTATCCTTTGTAGCTTGGCAAAAGTTCAGGAATGCTAAAAATTTCCACCACGGCTTTCCTTTCCTATTACGCCACGGTTTTCCTAAGTTAGACATTCTACTGCTCAGAATTCATTTATATTCATTTAACGGCATAGGCGAACGCTGAAAACTGAACTGGCTATAGTACCAACCCTGGACCATAAAACCAGCCATTTCATCAGATGATTAACACAAGCTGGTCTTAAAAGCTATCAAATTAGGACTTGCGGTGTTTGAAACACTTCGCACGTATTCACTTGGGTAACCTTACAACTGTCACGTAACTGCACTTACAAGGAAAATCAAAGCTGAACGTTTGCATAGGGCAGGGGGATCCACATTCCTCCTCCAGTATGAAAACCAACTAGGTCAGGGTCTGCAAACTTGGCTCTATTAAAGACTTGTGGACTTCAACTCCCAGAGTTGAAGCTTTGCTGGCTGAGGAACTCTGGGAGTTGAAGTCCACAAGTCTTAAAAGCTATCAAATTAGGACTTGCGGTGTTTGAAACACTTCGCACGTATTCACTTGGGTAACCTTACAACTGTCACGTAACTGCACTTACAAGGAAAATCAAAGCTGAACGTTTGCATAGGGCAGGGGATCCACATTCCTCCTCCAGTATGAAAAAGAATAGAATAGAATAGAATAGAATAGAATAGAATAGAATAGAATATTGGAGAATAGAATAGAATAGAATATTGGAGAATAGAATAGAATAGAATAGAATAGAATAGAATAGAATAGAATAGAATAGAATAGAATAGAATAGAATAGAATAGAATATTGGAAAATAGAATAGAATAGAATAGAATAGAATAGAATAGAATAGAATAGAATAGAATAGAATGGAATGGAATGGAATGGAATGGAATGGAATGGAATGGAATGGAATGGAATGGAATAGAATGCAGAATAGCATAGAATAGAATGCAGAATAGCATAGAATAAAATGCAGAATAGAATAGAATAGAATAGAACAGAACGGAATAGAATGCAGAATAGAATAGAATAGAATAGAATGCAGAATAGCATAGAATGCAAAATAGAATCGAATCGAATGCAGAATAAAATAGAATTGTTCTGGTGTGCAGTGCTCTATAGCGTTTTGAGGATAGGAGTTGAAACAATTTATATCCAGGAGGTGAAGGGTTCAGTTTTCTTGTTGAGCTACCACATACGGGCTGCAAAAAAATCCATATGACCCCCATCGAAGGACTAGGGGTTTCCATAACTTGATTTATCACTTTGTTGTTTTTAATCTTACGATTTAATGTATGATTTAGGATTTATCACTTTATTGTTTATACATACACTCATCGCTTATATTTATAGGTACACTGTATGTTTGTAGTTTGTATGTACACTGAGAGCTTATGCACTGGAGACAAATAATCCTTGTGTGTCCTATTACACTTGACCAATAAACTATTCTATTCTATTCTATTCTATTCTATGCTATGCTATGCTATGCTATTCTGCATTCTATGCTATTCTGCATTCTATTCTATTCTATTCTATTCTATTCTATTCTATTCTATTCTATTCTATTCTATTCTATTCTATTCTATTCTAGTCCTAGTCCTAGTCCTAGTCCTAGTCCTAGTCCTAGTCCCCCCATTATTCCCATTATTTCCAGTATTCCTATTCCATTTTCTATTCTATTCTATCCCCAATTCTTCTGGTTCCCTGCTCTCTCACACAATTTTTTTTTAAAAAAACACACCCCTACCTTCCAACATTTATGTCAACTCAATTGGCCACTGAGTATAATCACCGTTTTAGCTTTAAGCTAATAAAATTCTAATGACTTTATCTGCCATTATCCTTTGTAGCTTGGCAAAAGTTCAGGAATGCTAAAAATTTCCACCACGGCTTTCCTTTCCTATTACGCCACGGTTTTCCTAAGTTAGACATTCTACTGCTCAGAATTCATTTATATTCATTTAACGGCATAGGCGAACGCTGAAAACTGAACTGGCTATAGTACCAACCCTGGACCATAAAACCAGCCATTTCATCAGATGATTAACACAAGCTGGTCTTAAAAGCTATCAAATTAGGACTTGCGGTGTTTGAAACACTTCGCACGTATTCACTTGGGTAACCTTACAACTGTCACGTAACTGCACTTACAAGGAAAATCAAAGCTGAACGTTTGCATAGGGCAGGGGGATCCACATTCCTCCCTCCAGTATGAAAACCAACTAGGTCAGGGGTCTGCAAACTTGGCTCTATTAAAGACTTGTGGACTTCAACTCCCAGAGTTGAAGCTTTGCTGGCTGAGGAACTCTGGGAGTTGAAGTCCACAAGTCTTAAAAGAGCCAAGTTTGCAGACCCCTGAACTAGGTAATTTGGGGCTGGTTGTCCTTTCTGAAAACATCTCTTCTGATATAAGGGTTTGTAGGAATGACCTTGATAGACAAAGAGCAAAAAGATGCAGTCAAGAGAATGGCCAAATAAAAAGCAACATAGATGGCAGCAGAAAAGTAGATAGGGCAAGTGACTGAAAAAGGACACCGCCCTCAGTTCTCAGGCTGTGAAAGGGATGGGTGGGAAAACACATTTTCAGACTTGCAAGCGTCTTACTCAGAGGTGGTATTCATCCGATTCGTACTGGTTTGGCCAAACCGATAGTGGGCATGCCCACCCACCCCTGCTCTATGCTGTCCTATTTAGTCTCGTTTTTGAGGTGGGGCACATGCGTTGAAGGTGTGTGAACAAGCAAAGGGCAGGCGCGGAAGGCACGCGCCAGTGGTGAAATCCAATTTTTTTTGTACTACCAGTTCTGTGGGCGTGGCATGGTGGCCGTGGTGTGGCTTGGTGGGCATGGCTTGGTGACCGTGGGAGGGGAAGGATACTGCAATGTCTCCATTCCCACCCCACTCCAGGGGAAGGATACTGCAAAATCCCCATTCCCTCCCCACTCTGGGGCCAGCCAGAGGTGGTATTTGCCGGTTCTCCAAACTACTCAAAATTTCCTCTACCGGTTCTCCGAACTGCTCAAAATTTCCTCTATCAGTTCTCCAAACTACTCAAAATTTCTGCTACCGGTTCTCCGAACCACTCAAAATTTCTGCTACCGGTTCTCCAGAAACTGTCAGAACCTGTTGGATTTCACCCCTGGCACACGTGCAAAGGGGTGAACCGGTGGTAAAAATATTGAAACCCCCCGCCCCCCGCTGGTCTTAATGCAATAAAGCAGAATGAATCATCTTCCCATCTACTCCATGTTTCCTGTCTGGTCTACCTCACAAGGCTGACATTCCTATAGAATGATAGTTGGGAAGAAGGGAAAATGGGATATACAATCCCTTTCACTACGTGTAAATTACACTTGTTGATCCAGGTGTTGGGAGCAGGATGGTGTGCAAACTCTTTCCTCTACGGAAAATCCCTTGCAGGGAATCTCTGAAATGCCGCAGCCATTTTCAAGAAGTCAAATTGCATTCAGGACCTTACTTGAGTTTAAGACCATTTAGGTTCTTAAATGTGGCTTATCTATTATTTTAATGTCTCCTATCTTTTCTGTGCTCACTTGAGTAGAATCCATGAACGAAACTACTAAAACTGAGAAACCTAGGACTGATTTAGAATCTAGCTCTAACCAGAGTTACTTGAAGTAAGTTCCAATCCACGTTGTGTCTGTGCCCCTCGAGCCGGGCCTCCTGCTAGAAAGTGACTTGGAAAGTGAGGGGGAAGGGCCGTCAGGATTTACCTCGGGAACACCGGCTTCCCTGGCTCAGCTCCAGGAGCCAGAAGCAGGCCAGGTGGAAGAAGATAACGAGGCCTCCGTCCCCTGACTCTTTCCCCCACCAGGCCACGCCTTCAGACCCAGCTGATGGCAATCAGGCTTGGTTGGACCCTAGGTTTCGTAGGCAGGAGAGGAGGGAACAACAGAAGCAGGGGTGGGGCAGGCTTAGGAAGTGCCGAGTCATGGAGCCACACCCCACAGTATATAAAGGCAGTGAGCACTGCTGTGTCTCTTCATAGCCAGCAAATCAACTGATTACCTAAGAGCTGAAGTGACTCACCAGCGTCGAGGGAGATATCAGAGAATTTGGCAGATGCTCGCTATTCTGCTGCCAGAGCTGATAGTGCCGGCTAATTAAGCCATCACTCGGACAGAGGTGAAGGAAGACAGAACACCACGGGATATATTAAAACATGCGTGTTTGATGCTCTCTGAGCTTGGTTGTTTTCATGCAGATGTTTCATTACCTAACTAGGTAACATCCTCCATGCTAAATGCCATTCGGTAAATGAAAAGTCTGCAAGAAAACAACCAAGCTCAGAGAAGCACCAAAGACACCACACTTCAATCCTGAGCTAAAAATATTCTCGTCTATCGGAAACATGCAGGCATTTTTCAGAGAGGAGAGAAGAGCACTCACTTGAGCACTCACAATACTTGACAACACAGTATCAACAGTAGAAACCTTCAAATTTCTGGGTTCTATCATATCGCAAGATCTCAAATGGACAGCTAACATCAAAAACATCATTAAAAAAGGACAACAAAGAATGTTCTTTCTGCGCCAACTCAGAAAGCTCAAACTGCCCAAGGAGCTGCTGATCCAGTTCTACTGTCGTGTCCCACTCCTCCGCTGACGGCTGGGTCCGGGAAATCCGAATCAGGCTTGCCTCTGCAGCTCTGCCCAAAGTCCTAGCAAAGTCCTCAGAGCAGGCAGGAGACCAGTAAGTGACTTCAGCAAGATAAGTTTGACTTTTGCCTGACTCAGAGACTGCCAGAAAGTAGATCCTTTATATAGGCCATGGGGTGTGGCTCCATGACTCAGCACTCATTAAGGCCTGCCCTCCTTCCCTCTGTTGCCTCCGCCTCTCCAATCTTCTGATGCGAGGGTCACTCCAATCAGCTGTTCTTGGGAGTAAACCTCCTCAGGCTCACCTGCTGTGGAGGAGGAGGGGTCTAGCTGCTCCGTTTGCCTGGGCATGGAGTCAGGGCTGGGGCAGGCCTAGGAAGTGCTGAGTCATGGAGCCACACCCTACAGGATATAAAGGCAGTGAGCACTGCTGTGTCTCTTCATAGCCGGCAAATCAACTGATTACCTAAGAGCTGAAGTGACTCACCCGCGTCAAGGGAGATATCAGAGAACTTGGCAGATGGTCGCTATTCTGCTGCCAGAGCTGAAAGTGCCGGCTAATTAAGCCATCACTCGGACAGAGGTGAAGGAAGACAGAACACCACAGGATATATTAAAACATGTGTGTAGGGGCCTTGGTGCTCTCTGAGCTTGGTTGTTTTCATGCAGACGTTTCATTACCTAACTAGGTAACATCCTCCGTGCTAAATGCCATTCGCTAAATGAAAAGTCTGCAAGAAAACAACCAAGCTCAGAGAAGCACCAAAGACACCACACTTCAATCCTGAGCTAAAAATATTCTCGTCTATCGGAAACCTGCAGGCATTTTTCAGAGAGGAGAGAAGAGCACTCACTTGAGCACTCACAATACTTGACAACACAGTATCAACAGTAGAAACCTTCAAATTTCTGGGTTCTATCATATCGCAAGATCTCAAATGGACAGCTAACATCAAAAACATCATTAAAAAAGGACAACAAAGAATGTTCTTTCTGCGCCAACTCAGAAAGCTCAAACTGCCCAAGGAGCTGCTGATCCAGTTCTACTGTCGTGTCCCACTCCTCCGCTGACGGCTGGGTCCGGGAAATCCGAATCAGGCTTGCCTCTGCAGCTCTGCCCAAAGTCCTAGCAAAGTCCTCAGAGCAGGCAGGAGACCAGTAAGTGACTTCAGCAAGATAAGTTTGACTTTTGCCTGACTCAGAGACTGCCAGAAAGTAGATCCTTTATATAGGCCATGGGGTGTGGCTCCATGACTCAGCACTCATTAAGGCCTGCCCCTCCCTTCCCTCTGTTGCCTCCGCCTCTCCAATCTTCTGATGCGAGGGTCACTCCAATCAGCTGTTCTTGGGAGTAAACCCTCCTCAGGCTCACCTGCTGTGGAGGAGGGGGAGGGGTCTAGCTGCTCCGTTTGCCTGGGCATGGAGTCAGGGCTGGGGCAGGGAGATGCTCCTTCTTCTGCAGTTTGTGGGGGCATGGAGCCAGGACTTGGGCCGGAAGGCATACATTCCTCAGTGTTGGGGAGCAGGTAAGAAGGCCCCGGCTGCTCTGAGGGCGGGCAAGACACAACATCTACAGAGGAATTATTGAGTCTGTCATTTGCACCTCTATAACTGTCTGGTTCGGTTCTGCAACCCAACAAGAAAAACACAGACTTCAGAGGATAATTAGAACTGCAGAAAAAATAATTGCTACCAACCTGCCTTCCATTGAGGACCTGTATACTGCACGAATCAAGAAGAGGGCCGTGAAAATATTTGCAGATCCCTCGCATCCTGGACATAAACTGTTTCAACTCCTACCCTCAAAACGACACTGCAGAGCACTGCACACAAGAACAACTAGACACAAGAAGAGCTTTTTCCTGAACGCCATCACTCTGCTAAACAAATCATTCCCTCAACACTGTCAAACTATTTACTGAATCTGCACTACTATTAATCGTTTCATAGTTCCCATCACCAATCTCTTTCCACTTATGACTGTATGACTATAACTTGTTGCTGGCAATCCTTATGATTTATATTGATATATTGACCATCAATTGTGTTGTAAATGTTGTACCTTGATGAAGGTATCTTTTCTTTTATGTACACTGAGAGCATATGCACCAAGACAAATTCCTTGTGTGTCCAATCACACTTGGCCAATAAAATTCTATTCTATTCTATTCTATTCTATTCTATTCTATTCTATTCTATTCTATTCTATTCTATTCTATTCTATTCTATTCTATTCTATTCTCCTTAACTTTATATCAGGGGTAACGGTAACAGCAACAGTAACAGAGTTGGAAGGGATCTTTGAGGTCAGCTAGTCCAACCCCCTGCTCACGCAGGAGACCTCAAGGCCTAGGAGTTCTTAGATCTGGCCCACGGGGCCCTCCTGGAAACAGTGAAGGTCAGGCCTGCAGTGCCTCTGCCAGCGAAAATGGCCCTCCTGAGCACCTTTTTCACAGGCAGAGGGTTGCAGGAGGCCGTAGCAGCCAAAAATGGAGCTCGGGAGCCCGTTTTTGCTGGCAGAGCACTCAGGCTGCCACTGGCGCCAGTGGTGGGTTGCCCCCAGTTTGGACCGGTTTTATAGAACCGGTAGTAAAACTAGCAGGAGGCTTCGCCCACTGACCCAAATGTCATCAAAACTCTTCTGCACATGGATATTGTTGATCCCAGATATATGAGCTGCTGACAGAGAATTTAGGTTGGACTCTGCCCAGAGGCCGAGGCGTAGGGTCTCACGCATCAGAGACATGGAATGAGTACCATCCAGCTTGTTGACATGCGCATTTGCCGTCATTTTATCTGTCAGGATTAAGACATCCTGACCTGTGACTAGATTGCTGAAGCTGCGGATTGACAAGTAAATGGCCCCTGAGTTCCAACGGATTGATGTTCATCTGGCACTCGTGCTCAGACCAACGACCTTGAGACGGGCGCGCCAACCTGTCAAGCTGGCATCTGTGGTTATCGTTATTTTTGAAGGCTCCCTGAAACTGCTGCCCTTGTTCAGAGCATCGGAACTCCACCACTCTAGGGAATCCCTGACTTCCTGCGGTAAGACAACTTGCTTGTGGTCTGAGCTGCGATGACGACGTTGGTGTGGCAGCAAAAACCATTGCAGGAGCCTGCAATGAAGACGTGACCACGGTACAATGCCAAACGTGGACACCATTTTACCCAAAAGTTGGGATAATTGTAGGATAGAGGAGTGTCTACGTCTTCTACAGCGGGAAGCTAAGGAGACAAGGCTAGTTCTACGAACCGGTAGTAAAGGTAAGTAGAACCCACCCCTGATTAGCGCCCCTGACATGAGTGACATTGAAGCTGGCCCCGCCCACCCTGGCCACGTCCACCCTGCCACCACCACCCCCCGAAGGTCAAACACAACCCTGATGCGGCCCTCAGTGAAATCGAGTTTGATACCTTCGCCCAAATATACCCTTATATATTATATATACCCTCTGCCCTTATACCTCTGCCCCTTTTCTAGAGCAGGAGTGTCAAACTCAATTTCATTGAGGGCCACATCAGGGGTGGGGGCCGTGGGGGTGTGGCCAGGGTGGGGGTGGCCATCTCCACATCACTTGTGTCGGGAGCACCTGTGGTGGCCCAAACATTCTGCCAGAGAAAATGGAGCTCTGGAGGGCAGCTCTGTTTTTGCTGGCAGAGGGTTGCAGGAGACTATTGTAGTCAAAAACAGAGCTCAAGATGGCTCTCCTGAGCTCTGTTTTCACTGGCAGACGCACTGCGGATTGGTCCTTTGCTGTTACCATGGGCGATATCTAAGCACTGAGTTTGACACCCGTACTATAGAAGGAGAATTAAATGCAACTTTCCTCTCAAGAGAACTTGTAGAAAAGAATACTACTTTCAGGCATCACATTATTCAAGCCAGCCCTTTGTCTCCTAAACATGGGCCTGACATT
Organism: Ahaetulla prasina; assembly: GCF_028640845.1. NCBI lineage: Eukaryota > Metazoa > Chordata > Lepidosauria > Squamata > Colubridae > Ahaetulla > Ahaetulla prasina. Next base: position 86,377,508 of record NC_080546.1, on the reverse strand, counting down.
AGCATTACAAACTTCATCACATCCTGGATATAAACTGTTCCAACTCCTACCCTCAAAACGACACTACAGAGCACTGCACACCAGAACAAGTAGACACAAGGACAGTTTCTTCCTGAACGCCATCACTCTGCTAAACAAATAATTCCCTCAACACTGTCAAATTATTTACTAAATCTGCACTACTATTAATCTTCTCATCGTTCCCATCACCAATCTCCTCCCACCTATGGCTGTATGACTGTAACTTTGTTGGTCTTATCCTTACAATTTATATTGATATTGATTTTTTCCTGATTGCTTATTTGTACCCTATGACTATCATTAAGTGTTGTACTTTATGATTCTTGATGAATGTATTTTTTCTTTTATGTACACTGAGAGCATATGCACTAAAGACAAATTCCTTGTGTGTCCAATCACACTTGGCCAATAAAAAATTCTATTCTATTCTATTCTATTCTACATTCCATTATTCAATTATATTTATGTATTTATGTATTTATTTATTTATTTATATTTTTATACCGCCCTTCTCCGAAGACTCAGGGTGGTATACAGCCAGAATAAAACAGTAACACAACAATTAAAACAATATATCACTAAAAATCTAATTCAATTTGGCTAAAAAGTTAAAAATAATAAAATAAAAATTATAAAAAAACCTATAAAACCCCATTAAAATTCCCATTAGGCCAGCCCTGCTCGATGAAATAAGAAAGTCTTGAGCTCGTGCTTAAAGGTCTGGAGGTCCATTCCATTATTCTATTCTATTCTATTCTGTTCTGTTCTGTTCTGTTCTGTTCTGTTCTGTTCTATTCTATTCTGTTCTATTCTATTCTTCATTCCATTATTCTATTCTATTCTGTTCTGTTCTGTTCTGTTCTGTTCTGTTCTGTTCTGCTCTGCTCTGTTCCGTTCCCTTCCCTTCCATTCCATTCCATTCCATTTTCCAGCATTCTATTCTATTCTATTCTATTCTATTCTATTCTATTCTATTCTATTCTATTCTATTCTATTCTATTCTATTCTATTCTATTATCAGTCATATCCAGGGAAAGGATATGTTAGAATGCAATTTCTCTTCCGACTTTGTTTATCCTTATTTTATTTTATTTTAAATACGTCAGTTTTTCTTTCCCAAAAGGTACCAGCTGAGATTTCCTTAAACCTTTTGTTGCAGACATCTGGTCTTTGGGCTGGGTAGCCTTCTGCAAGCTTTATCACAATCTGGCAGAACTTCTTATGTTCCTTAGCCTTTGGAACTCTGGTCTTTAGGCCTTTTCCCAACAGACTTATCTCTGACTAAAAGACCTGCTATTTTCCTCAGCTCTCTGCTCTGTTTCTGTCAGCCACCAGCTCCGGCTCTCATATTCCATTTATTAAACTGTCAACTTCAAGCCTTCACTCCATAGCAACTGTAACTAAGGCAGCTACCACCAATTTTAGCCCAAGATCGAGTAACAAAGCCAAGCTTCTTGGTCAACACTATCTAACCCCCCACATAGGGATTATTTGCAGAATATAAATATTGCGACATTAAACAAACAAACAAAAAGACCAAGATACATTTTTTCCCCCACCATTTTATTGAATTTATTGAACCGGAAAGTTTCCATATATCCTATTTAATCAGATCTAAGAATTATTCCTACTTGACATAGCTAAATCAGCCGTAAGCCAGGGTAATTTGAGCTTGGGAACTTCCTATTTCTAACACTTTAGTATTTCAACTATAAAATAATCTCAATTTGCATAAAAAGGAAATAGCAAATTACCAGGTGACATTTTCACTACATCACTATTAATTGCTGATTTATCTAAGCTTACCTGCTTACTAGGCTGGTAAACCTGGAACATAATGGGTTGTTTTTTTCTTCCACACGCTAATATTCAAATCTTGTGGAAGCTACTCACTCCTACGGAAAGTTGCTCTTTCCTAATTAATATGATATATGAGAAACAAGAAGCAATGAATGGAGACTAATCAAGGAAAGAAGCATCTTAAAACTAAGGAGAAATTTCCTGACCATTAGAACAATTAATCAGTGGAACAACTTGCCTCCAGAAGTTATGAATGCTCCAACACTGGAAGTTTTTAAGAAGAGGTTGGATAACCAATTTGTCTGAAGTGGTGTAGGGTTTCCTGCCTAAGCAGGGGGTTGGACTAGAAGACCTCCAAGATCCCTTCCAACTCTATTATTTTATTCTGCTCTGCTCTGCTCTGCTCTGCTCTGCTCTGCTCTGCTCTGCTCTACACTACTCTACTCTGTATATTGACTGTTTCCTAATATTATTTGATTGCTTATTGTACCCTATGACTATCATTAAGTGTTGTACCTTATGATTCTTGACAAATGTATCTTTTCTTTTATATACACTAAGAGTGTATGTACCAAGACAAATTCCTTGTATGTCCAATCACACTTGACCAATAAAGAATTCTATTCTGTTCTATTCTGTTCCGTTCCGTTCCGTTCCATTTCATTCTGTTCCGTTCCGTTCCATTCCATTCCATCCCATCCTACCCCATCCCACCCCATCCCATCCTCTCCTTCATTCTATTTGTCCAGTGATGTCTAACCTTTTTTCCGTTGCATGCCAAAAGCGGGTGGAGCATGGAAGGGCTGCGCTCACACGTGCCCATACCCATAATTCAATGCGCCGGGTACACCCATGTATGCGCACGCAACCCCCTTACACGGCCCCCACTTTTGGCATGCAATGGTACGGTGGGACCGGTAGATCCATTTTTCACCCTCCCCAGGCTCCAAAGCCTTTCTAGGAGCCTGGGAAGGGCAAAAACGGCCTTCCCCACCCTCCGGAGGCCCTCTGGAGGCCAGAAACAGTATGTTTCCTGACTTCTGGTAGGTCCAGAAAGCCTGAAAATCAGCTGGCCAGTGTGCACATGCACACCAGAGCTGAGATAGGGCAACACTCGCATGCCCACCAGTATGGTTCCGTGTGCCTCCTGTGTCACCCGTGCCATAGGTTTGCCATCACGGTATTAGTCTATTTCTCTTCTCTTCTCTTCTCTTCTCTTCTTCTCTTCTCTTCTCTTCTCTTCTCTTCTCTTCTCTTCTCTTCTCTTCTCTCCTCTCCTCTCCTCTCCTCCTCTCCTCTCCTCTCCTCTCCTCTCCTCTCCTCTCCTCTCCTTTCCTCTTCTCTTCTCTTCTCTAAATCAGTTTTGATTTGGTCTTTGTTAAACTAGAACAGGGAATGTCTGAAGAATACATGACAAATCTATCCCCTGTCTAGAAATTGCAGGTCAAGTGAGAAGAGAAGAGAAGAGAAGAGAAGAGAAGAGGCAAACTTGGTGGTCTTCTAATCTAGTCCAACCCTCTGCTCAAGCAGGAGACCCAATAGAATTGCATTAGCCACTCAAGGTCCATCTCTGATGCCATTTATTTATTTTTCCATAACGGAAGACACTAGAAACACTGGTGTTTTTTTTTATGATGCTGAGAGTAGTAAAAAAAAAAAAAAAGTGGGGGGGAGCCCTCCAGTCTGCATTTTCCATTGAAGAAAATATGGAGAAGCACCCAAACCTTCAAGATACTTAGCTGGTTCCAGTTGTGCGAATAAGTTTGGAACAGTTGTTGCTGCTGCAAGGAAGGAAAGGAAAGGAACTTCCCTTGACGTTTGCAAACTAGATGTTGTTAGTTCCGAAGTTGTGTCTGACCCATCGCGACCCCATGGACAACTTTCCTTCAGGCCTTCCTGTCCTCTACCATTCCCCAGAGTCCATTTAAGCTCATGCCGACTGCTTCAGTGACTCCACCCAGCCACCTCATTCTCTGTCGTCCCCTTCTTCTTTTGCCCTCAATCTTTCCCAGCATTAGGCTCTTCTCCAGGGAGTCCTTCCTTCTCATTAGGTGGCCTATAGACTAGACTAGATAGACTGACAATGAATTATATTCCTGTTGTCAAGTTCTGATCTTCTTAGAAGAAACTATTTGGGATATTTTCCTTTAATGATCCCCAGAAGAAACAATTCAGGTGTCAATTCTATTTGACAATGCGTAATTTCTTTTAAACATTTTTGTATTTTGATCCAGTATTTTTTTATTTCTAGGCAAAGCCACCATACATGGAAGTAGGTCCCTTGTACTTATTTACATTTCCAGCAATTAGGTTTTAGGTTGGGGTACATTTTTGCAAGTCTTGTTGGGGCTAGATGCCACCTATAGAACTTCTTATACTGATTTAAGGATTAAATATCTGATTATTCATATTATTACAGCAGCGAGAATCGTACTCACATAAGTTTGGAAAATGCCCACTATACCAACAGACTGTGTAATAATCCAGAAAATTTTTGAATGTGCAGAAATGGACAAACTAACTATAGAATTAAATAATAAGGAAGATTCAGAATACTGCAACTTGGAAAAATTTGTATCAATGCATAGAAATTAAAAATAGGAAATGTATAGAACAAAATAAGACATAAATTATATTTACAAATGTTTGATTAAACAGGAATATTTGGGAATATATCAACAAAGTTAAGAATTATGTACTGTCAGATTGATGTTGAATTGTAGAATTATTACGGATGTATTTGTGTTATAGATGTATTTTTATTTTTATTTGTATCTTAATATTTTAAATGTTAATAAAGGTTTTTTGAAAATTAAAAAAAAGAAGAAATAATTTGTTGTAGGAATTATAGGCCATGCCAAGATAGTCTGATGAGAACTAAATGATGTATATCTTCCAAAATGAATTGTTGGGATTGAAGAGGAAACTTGTCTGGATTCAGAAGCTAAGCAGGATTGGACCTGATGAGTATTTGAATAAGAGCTCTCCAAGGAATACCAGTGCTGAAGGCTAGATTAGGAAATCTAAGAAAAGCAAAAAGGAACACCAAAAACTTAGAGTTGGAAAAAACCTTGGAGGTCTTCTAGTCCAGGAGTCTGCAAACTTGGCTCTTTTAAGACTTGTGGACTTCAACTCCCAGAGTTCCTTAGCCAGCTCTCTGGGAGTTGAAGTCCACAAGTCTTAAAAGAGCCAAGTTTGCAGACCCCTGTTATAGTCCAACCTCCTGCGCGAGTAGAAAAACCCTTTTCCATTTCAGATAAATATTTGTCCAGTTTCTTCTTAAAAGCTTCCAGTGATGGAGCACCCGAAACTTCTGAAGACAAGCTATTCCATTGGCTGAAGACAATGGCAAACTTTCCCATACGATTGGTGAAACCACATGGCCCTTACACTCGAAGGAGATTTCAATATTACCTTAGAGCTCAATGGATTCCTGACTTTTTCTCTCCATTTGGGGACTGACCAATGGAAGATGCATCATATTTACTCATCACCAGGTTTAAAACTGCAGGGCAACTTCCTCCATGTCACCCGTCCTGATTTTTCCTAAAGGTATATAGAACAATAAGAAAATATAGGGTGTTGTGTCCTCCTGGCCTCCATCCGAACGATGGCTTAATTAGCCGGCTCTTATCAGCTCTGGCAGCAAAAGAATCAGCATCTGCCAAGAGCCCTCGATAGCTGCCAAGACGCTGGTGAGTCACAACCTTCAGCTCTAGTCAATCCGTGGATTTGCCTGATACAAAGAGACACACCAGCTCTTGCTGCCTTTTATATCCTGTGGGGTGTGGCTCCATGACTCAGCACTTTCTAGGCCTGCCCCTCCCTTGTTTCTGTCATTCCCTATTCCCTTCTCTCCTGCCTATGAAACCTGGGATTGAGCCAAGCCTGATTGCTATCAGCTGGGTATGCAGGCGTGGCCTGGGGGGGTGGGGAAGAGTCAGGAGAAGGAGGTCTCGTTATCTCTTTCACTTGGCCTGCTTCTGGCTCCTGGAGCTGATCCAGGGAGCCCGGTGCTTCCGAGGTAAGTCTTCTCCCTCACTGTCCAAATCACTTTCTGGCAGCAGGCCCGGCTCTGAGTCACTTTCTGGCAGCAGGCCCGGCTCCAAGGCACTTTCGGGCATGGGGCCAGGTTCAGGGGCGGGAGCCACAACACAGGGAGTTATTGGGCATCCTGGCCCAGAACGAGCATTTGGAGCAGGGAGATGACAAACAACATCTGCAAAATGAATTAAGGGCGATGGTAGTAGAGAAGAAGAAAGAGAACAAGACTCCTGTTTCTAATTTCTGGGCCAATTTATGGAACGGAAGAAGTTCAGAATTTTTCTCAAAAAGAATTGTGCAATTTTTTTGAACCGACAGTGGTATTCTTTCATTTGTTTTTGTTTTTTTGTAATCATTATTATTGTTTATCAGCAATGATCAGTAATGAGTAATTTCAAAATTAATGCAATTCTCATTGGTTCGTGCCAGCCATCATGATGTCCTGGTAGGAGACCAACCTTGGTAGGAGACCAACCATTTGTCCAGGCTTAGGACTAGATGCAGCTGCCTGGACGATGCTGGTAATTGACATCACTGGATTCATCACGTCTACAGCTTGTGGACTCATAACACTTATATATTTAGATATAGCACTGATTATATCACGAGTCATTGCCAGCTTTGATCGAAGGACTTCAAAATCAAGATCATGGGTTTAGTCGAAATGCAGATTCTGATATACAACTCAAAAAGATAAGACCTATAGATAAAGGTAAAGGTTCCCCAGGCGCAAAGCTAGTTGTTCCTGACTCTAGGGGGTGGTGCTCATCTCTGTTTCAAAGCCAAAGAGCCAGCACAGTCTGAAGACGTCTCCGTGGTCATGTGGCCAGCATGACTCAATGCCAAAGGCGCACGGAATGCTGTTACCTTCCCACCAAAGGTGATCCCTATTTTTCTATTTGCATTTTTTACCTGCATTCGAACTGCTAGGTTGGCAGAAGTTGGGACAAGAAACAGGAGCTCACCCCATTACGCAGCACTAGGGATTCGAACCGCTGAACTGCCAACCTTTAGATCGATAAGCTCAGCATCTTAGCCACTGACCCATTCCGTCCTATATATAGACCGATATAGAGCCTCAAATACCAGGAATCAATATCCCTCCCTCCCTCCCTCCTTTCCTTCCCTTCTTTCCTTGTCTGCCTTCCTCACTTTCCCCCACTTCCTGTCTCCCCTCCCTTCTAACTTCCTTTCTCCCCCTCTCTCCTTCCTTCCCTTTCTTTCCCTTCCTTTCTTCTTTCCTTCCTTCCTTCTCTTCTTTCCTTTTTTGCCTTCCTCACTCTCTCCTTCCTTCCCTTCCTTTTCCTTCCTTCCTTCCTTTTCCTTCCTTCCTTCTTTCCTTCCTTCCCTTCTTTCCTTGTCTGCCTTCCTCACTTTCTCCCACTTCCTGTCTCCCCTCCTTTCTAACTTCCTCCCTCCCTTCCTCCTCTTCTCTCCCTCCTTTCTAACTTACTTCCTCCCTCTCTCTCCTTCCTTCCCTTCCTTTCCTTTCTTTTCCTTCCTTCCTTCTTTCCTCCCTTCCTTCTCCTTATTTACAAAATCTTACAGGGTTTTCATCTTAAGATCCCAACGCATTTTCTTCCTGCCGCTTCCCAATGATAAGACTCATCATCACCATCGTCATGGTCATCATCAACTCACTGCAATAAGAAAAATCCCCCTCTGTAGCAAAGAACCACAGATGCCGAGACATCTGTTTGAACACGGCTATCATTTTGACAGCCGCATTATGCTCCGAGAAACTCATGTGTTCTTTGGCCACAGAGGTGAGCCGTGAGCTATTATGCTGTACAATGCTACTGATAAGTGAGCGTGGGAGAAAATAAAGAGTGATGCGCCTTTCGTGCCTCTACATGCAGGACAGTGATGCGAGATATGCCAGAAAACCCTCCGCTTGGCTGCCCAACCTCTTCAGCAGCAATATTTCCTCTCTCTCTCTCCATTCTGCTTCTGCCATTCAAAGCATGGTAGAATTTAGATTTAGATACACCCAGCTGCCCACTTGTTCACCCAGTTCACGTGGGTAAAGATAACAGGATTGTAACGTTATTTATATACCACTAAAAACCTCGTTGTCATGACCTTTAACTGGATGAAACTTTTTTTTTTTTTTTGGTAACAATTTTTGAGAGCCAAGGTATCTCAGACTTAACAAATGTGACAGAATTGGAAGAGACGTTGGAGGTCCTCTAGTACAATCCCCTACTCAAGCAGGATATCCTACACCATTCCAGATAAATGACTGTCCAATCTCTTCTTAAAAGCCTCCAGTAATGGAGCAGCCACCGCTTCATTTCACTCGTTAATTGTTCTCACTATTCGGAAATTTCTCCTTAGTTCTAAGTTGCTTCTTTCCTTGATCAGTTTCCACCCATTGCTTCTTGTTCTACCCTCAGGTGCTTTGGAGAACAGCCCGACTCCCTCTTCTTTGTGGCAACCCCTGAGATATTGGAACACTGCTATCATGTCTCCCCATGTCCTTCTTTTTATTAAACTAGACATACCCAGTTCCTGCAACCGTTCTTCATATGTTTTAGCCTCCAGTCCCCTAATCATCTTTGTTGCTCTTCTCTGCACTCTTTCTAGAGTCTCAACATCTTTTTTACATCGTGGAGACCAAAACTGGATGCAATATTCCAAGTGTGGCCTTACCAAGGCATTATAAAGTGGCACCAACACTATAACATTATAAACATTTTAGAATGTCTATAATGCTTTACAATGTTTTATATGTTTTGTACACAGTGTTTTGTATGACTGTAACCTTGTTGCTTGTAGCCTTACGATTTATATTGATATTGTTTCCTGATTGCTTATTTATACCCTATGAACTATTACTAAGTGTTGTACCTTGATGAAGGTATCTTTTCTTTTATGTACACTGAGAATGTATGCACCAAAGACAAATTCCTTGTGTGTCCAATCACACCTGGCCAATAAAAAATTCTATTCTATTCTATTCTATTCTATTCTATTCTATTCTATTCTATTCTATTCTATTCTATTCTATTCTATTCTATTCTTCATTCCATTATTCTATTCTATTCTATTCTATTCTATTCTATTCTATTCTATTCTATTCTATTTTCTATTCTATTCTATTCTGGAAGTTTGGAATTTTCAGTTTATTACACCCATAGGCCAGAACAAATAAAAAACACTCAGTAAATATACAATTAAAAATTCAAGAATAAAATAATACATATCAGATAAAATCTATGATAAAAACCAGTTATCTGTTATGTAACTTAAAATTAAAATACTACTGACATCAGTCCTGTATAATGCCATTCCTATAATTAAAATACATGATCTCAACCAATAGGGTCACTTCCTAATTTACATGCATGGAGAACCGTCAAGTATGTGCATAAATGTATTTTTCCCATAACTGTTGTATATATCTCCAAAAAGTTGGCATCAGTTGACATCTATCATTCGGTAACCAATTTTTTTTCTTGTGAGTTGCAGCGACACAAAATTTTGCCACTGCATGTGTAGTAGCCGGATTTGAGTCTTGGAGGAGAAAGTCTACATAAAATTCGTCTGTTCTCCCTGGCAATCTTGCTAGTAAGGGGAGAATATATATTGACCTACATACTCTGTATAACTCACAGTACAATAAGACGTGTGAGATATCTTCGACTTCTCCTTTACCACATATACATACCCGTTCTGCTATTGGTATTTTCTTGTACCTACCCTGGAGAAGTGCTGAGGGGAGAATATTAAATCTGGCTCTGAAGAAAGCTATTCTTTGTTTTGGGGAGATCAGATCATTTAGATATCCTGCTGTTTCCCATACACCCTGTTTGATTTTGTTCCTACTGTGGAGAGACAACCTGTCGTGTCCCACTCCTCCTCTGACAGCCGGGTCTGGGAAGTCTGTATCAAGCGTGGCCACGAAGCCTCTGCAGCTTTGCCAAATTCCTGTCAGAGTTCTCAGGGCAGGCAGGAATCCAAGGTGTGACTTCAGCAACCAGATGAGACTTTGCCTGACTCAAGAAATGCCAAAAAGCAGATCCTTTATATAGGTCATGGGGTATGGCTCCATAACTCAGCACTTATCCAGGCCTGCCCCTCCCTTCCTTTTGCTGACGTCGCCTCTCCATTCTCTGAAAGCGGGGATCTGTCCACTGTATCTTTTCGTCCTTCTGCTCAGCTGCCGGCAATTCTAGCTCGTGGCTGGCTTCTTGCTCACATGCTGTAGGAGGGAGGTTTGTTTGCTCAGTCTGTCTGGGCATGGTGCCAGGGCTGGGGGCTGGAGGCATGCCAGGCCATTCTTCTTCACTATCAGTCTCTGGTTCAGATAGCAGGAGATGGGAGGGGCCCGGCTGAGGAGAGGAGGGCGGGCGAGGCCCAACACAACCTGTTTAATTCTTCTTGTAACTCCATGTCCTTCATTCTATCAATTACCACTTGCTTTGCTTTGTCAAAGCCTAGGGACATTAAGAATATCGGTGAGAGCCCGTAAGAGCCCAGCTTGTGATCTATCGCCTGTTTCCAGGGGGAGGGGAAGTCGTTTATCAGCACTAGCGGGGACAGTCCCTCTGGAAAGAAATGAATCTTTAGAATCAATAAATGATCATCATCTTCCAGGCTCTTACCTGAATTTGGGGCATACCTGTCTCAATTTATTTATTTTATTTTATTTATTTTATTTTATTCAATTTTTATACCGCCCTTCTCCCAAAGGACTCAGGGCAGTGTACAGCCATGTAAAAATCACATTATAAACATTAAAAGAAATTAAAACAAGCATATTATAAGGTGGCCGAATTTAAAACCATTTAAAACATTAAAATATAAATAACCCCACTGAAATTTTAAGCCAGTCCCGCTTGAATAAATAGGTGCGTTTTTAGCTCACGGCGAAAGGTCCGAAGATCAGGCACTTGACGTAACCCAGGGGGAAGCTCGTTCCAGAGCGTAGGAGCTCCCACAGAGAAGGCCCTACCCCTGGGGGCCGCCAGCCGACATTGTTTGGCGGATGGCACCCTGAGAAGGCCCTCTCTGTGAGAGCATACGGGTCGGTGGGAGGCAAAAGGTAACAGCAGGCGGTCCTGTAAGTACCCGGGTCCTAAGCCATGGAGTGCTTTAAAGGTGGTAAAGGTGCCCTTAAAGCGCACCCGGAAAACCACAGGAAGCCAGTGCAGACTGCGCAGGATTGGTGTTACATGGGAGCAACGAGTTGCTCCCACTATTACCCACGCAGCTGCATTCTGGACTAACTGCAGCCTCCGGGTGCACTTCAAGGGCAGCCCCATGTAGAGAGCATTGCAATAATCCAAGCGGGAAGTGACGAGGGCATGAGTGACCGTGCATAAGGCATCCCGGTCAAGGAAGGGGCGCAACTGGCGCACCAAGCGTACTTGGTGGAAGGCCCTCTTGGAGACGGCCGCCAAATGATCGTCAAATGACAGCCGCCCATCCAAGAGGACACCCAAGTTGCACACCCTCTCCGTTGGGGCCAATAACTCGCCCCCCAGAATTAAGCAATTCTTAAATGGGCATTTGGAGTTCCTTTGGGTGCAGCTAAAATGACTCGCAGGAATTTGGTTTGTATAGTTTCTAGCAAGTTTTTCTTTGCAAGGATTCCTGACTGTGCCCCATAAAGAATCTGCGCCAATGTTTTTAAATTTAAATATTTAAATTTTTTAAAAAATTTAAATTTAAAATGTTTTTAAATTTAAATATTTAAATATTTATTAATTTTATTATATCAAATTAATATAGTTGTTGCATACTTTTGCTTATATATATGTTTATATGATGTGTTGTTGTTTTATGTCAATGTTTGCGTATACTGTTGTGACAAAATAAAATAAAATAAAATGTTTTGGCCTCAAAAAGTTTTAAGGGAGCAGGTACTAATTGACCTCTGCCCGTATAAAAGAAGTGTTTAATTGCATTTGAGGACCTATTGGCTGCTTGCAATGTCTGCTCCAGATATACCTTCTCTTGCGAGTGGATATCTAAATGTCTTAACCTGTTCCAATCTGTGTCCTTCAATTTTCCAAAAGTATTGCCTTGATCTTATAGCAAAAACTAAAATTTTTGATTTATCACAATTAAGGACCAACTTATTCTGTCTACAGAAGCCAAGTGTTACCCTAATTGCTCTCTTCAATCCTATGGGAGTTTGTGAAATAATAGCAGCAGCATCGGCATACGGGAGAATCGGGATTTTACGTTGTGCTATATTAGGAGAGTGTAGATCAGGGTTCTGTAAAAGATCAATTAGGGGGATAATATAAAAGTTAAAAAGGGAAGGGTACAGGATGCAGCCCTGCCGTACCCCTTTTTGAACCCTTACTGGGCCAGTTAAAATCCCTTGAGGATTATACCTCACTTTCAAGGTGGAATTGTATTTCTATTCTATTCTATTCTATTCTATTCTATTCTATTCTATTCTATTCTATTCTATTCTATTCTATTCTTATTTTATTTATATTTTATTTATTTATTTTGTCATAACAGTATATATAAGCATAAGCATGAAATAACTATAAGATATATAAGATATATATGTAAGCATGAGTATGTAATAACTATTATATTATATTTTCTGCAATCAAGATTGGAGCGGTTCACTTTAATTTTAAATCTATTGTGCGCTCGTGTATTGTTGTGGTTGAAGCTGAAGTATTTCCGGTTCCTGTCATATGTAGATATATACTTGTAATGATGGCTTCTCAGGGCTTTTTTGATTAAACTTCTTGAAACAATTCCCTTAAAAGGGACAAAATTGACAAGCAAAGTCAACGAGGAAACCAGATTCACTTCACAGCTGGGTCACTAACATAACAACCGCTTTGATTTGACTTGTAAAATGGGGCCAAACTTATTTGTCTCACTTTTGGGCTCAATTGTGGTCGTAAGTTGAGGACTACCTGCATATTGTTTTTGTTATCGTTTCACTTCCCAGTGCCTCCTTCCTCTCTTTTTTTTCTCCTTTTTCTTCCTTTTTTTTTCCCTAGTAAGCAGAACAGTTGCAAACCTTGTAATGTTCTTCTGCGCTGTAATTACTTTTTTTAAAGAATGCATTATTTATGCAGCTGAGGCACTTAGGCAGTTCCAACAACAGTTTCTAGAAAAGCATTCTTTTTGACAGTGAGGTTTCTTTCATAAACCAGCTACAATTTTAACTTTTCAAATCCGGTGCTTAGTCAGCATCTAAATATAGCCCAGCGAACAATCGGCGTCTGTTTTACACGCTGCTAAAGTTAGAACTCTGGCTAAGCAGATTGAAATAAATGTAAGATTACGTTGCATGAGGGACAAATTGTCTTCTGTTTGATTTTTTTTCTCCCCCCATTTTTTTTCTTTTTTCTGAAAAAGTCCTTTTTCTCTTAAGATAAAAAGTTCTAAGGTTAGAATGGAAGAATCCAATTTCAGTTCAGGTTAACAGAGCAATTTAAGAAGGTCAAAGAGCCAACTCGTTCCAGCTGAGGTTAGGAAACCTAGCGCAAGCAAACTCAAAAAGGACAGCTAGGGAAATGGGAAATGGTCCCTCGCTGGTTGGACCCGTACGTCTTGCCAAAACGTGCCTCGGAATTAGACAAAGCTCAATAGGAAATTGTCAGGGTTGTAAGTAACACCACAACGAAAGAAAACTCTGAGGTTTGAGTTTCCTCAAAGTCCCATAAAGGTAAAGGTTCCTCTCGCACATGTGTGCTAGTCGTTCCTGACTCTAGGGGGCAGTCCTCATCTCCGTTTCAAAGCCGAAGAGGCAGTGCTGTCCAAAGACGTCTCCGTGGTCATGTGGCCAGCATGACTCAACATCAAAGTCACCCAGAATGCTGTTACCTTCCCACCAAAGGTAATCCCTATTTTTCTACTTGCATTTTTTAACGTGGTTTCAAACTGCTAGGTTGGTAGAAGCTGGGACAAGTAATGGGAGCTCACCCTGGTACGCGGCACGAGGGATTCGAACCGCTGAAATTTGATCAACAAGCTCAGCGTCTTAGCCACTGAGCCACCAGATCCCTTCCATTTTATTAGAGATGTCATATTGGCACATTTGGGAAAACCCGAATCTGAAAGTTTCTAGGTTTTCCCCACTCAAATGAAAGTTGAAGTTCCTGCCCATCACCCACATGTTCATCACAAGGTCCAATCAAAATACCATCCCAACTGGAGATGCCTTCCAGTTCCACCTCTCCAGGTGCAGGGCAAGATGTCCTTGACTTTCTGAGAAAGGAATGTTATTATGACTATATCACCATACAATCCCCCCTCCCAGTTTCCCACAGTAGTAAATCTGGCAGGCCTGAAGATCCAACGAAAAAGATGGCTTCCAGGCCTGCCAGAAGGAAGCTGAGAAAGGCACTTCGAAAGGGCAGGTCTTCTCAAATACATAACTGAAATGACTAAGACACCCAAGTCAACCTGCAGAGACTTAAACTAGAAAGAGGGGCAAAGATGAGGTAGCTCAACGGAAGTGAGTTTCAAACGGAAAACGCTTCTGAAGAAACAATCAGAGTGAAAGAAAATAACTATACTGCCATTCTAGATTAGAGAACAAGTGAACAATCAGACTAGAGAATAAACTGTTGTTCATGTGTTCTTTGTGTAGGTACTGAACTATGGTAGATGCATATGTATGTAGGTGCACAATATAAAAAAAGATGCTTGAGACTCTGGGAAGAGTGCAGAGAAGAGCAACAAGAATGATTAGGGGACTGGAGCAGGGGGGAAATCCAGAAGGTTCTCACAGATTCTGGAGAAATGGTAGGTGAAATTGTCAGGGTTGTAAGTAACACCATAACGAAAGAAAACTCTGAGGCTTGAGTTTCCTCAAAGTTCCATTTTATTAAAGGTAAAGGTTCCTCTCGCACATGTGTGCTAGTCGTTCCTGACTCTAGGGGGCGGTGCTCACCTCCGTTTCAAAGCTGAAGAACCAGCACTGTCCAAAGACGTCTCCACGGTCATGCGGCCAGCATGACTCGACACCAAAGTCACCCAGAATGCTGTTACCTTCCCACCAAAGGTAATCCCTATTTTTCTACTTGCATTTTTTAACGTGGTTTCAAACTGCTAGGTTGGTAGAAGCTGGGACAAGTAATGGGAGCTCACCCTGGTACGCGGCACGAGGGATTCGAACCGCTGAAATTTGATCAACAAGCTCAGCGTCTTAGCCACTGAGCCACCAGATCCCTTCCATTTTATTAGAGATGTCATATTGGCACATTTGGGAAAACCCGAATCTGAAAGTTTCTAGGTTTTCCCCACTCAAATGAAAGTTGAAGTTCCTGCCCATCACCCACATGTTCATCACAAGGTCCAATCAAAATACCATCCCAACTGGAGATGCCTTCCAGTTCCACCTCTCCAGGTGCAGGGCAAGATGTCCTTGACTTTCTGAGAAAGGAATGTTATTATGACTATATATCACCATACAATCCCCCCTCCCAGTTTCCCACAGTAGTAAATCTGGCAGGCCTGAAGATCCAACGAAAAAGATGGCTTCCAGGCCTGCCAGAAGGAAGCTGAGAAAGGCACTTCGAAAGGGCAGGTCTTCTCAAATACATAACTGAAATGACTAAGACACCCAAGTCAACCTGCAGAGACTTAAACTAGAAAGAGGGGCAAAGATGAGGTAGCTCAACGGAAGTGAGTTTCAAACGGAAAACGCTTCTGAAGAAACAATCAGAGTGAAAGAAAATAACTATACTGCCATTCTAGATTAGAGAACAAGTGAACAATCAGACTAGAGAATAAACTGTTGTTCATGTGTTCTTTGTGTAGGTACTGAACTATGGTAGATGCATATGTATGTAGGTGCACAATATAAAAAAAGATGCTTGAGACTCTGGGAAGAGTGCAGAGAAGAGCAACAAGAATGATTAGGGGACTGGAGCAGGGGGGAAATCCAGAAGGTTCTCACAGATTCTGGAGAAATGGTAGGTGAAATTTTGAGGAGTTTGGAGAACCAGTAGCAGAAATTTTGAGTAGTTCGGAGAACTGGCAAATACCACCTCTGGCTGGCCCCAGAGTGGGGTGGGAATGGAGATTTTGCAATATCCTTCCCCCTGGAGTGAGGTGGGAATGGAAATTTTGCAATATCCTTCCCCCAGGAGTGGGGAGGGAATGGGGATTTTGCAGTCTCCTTTCCCTGGAGTGGGGTGGGAATGGAGATTTTGCAGTGATGGCTAAACGTTTTGCCGTTGCGTGCCAAAAGCAGGGGGAGCTCAGGGGGATAGCACACATGTGTGCCCACACCCATAATGCAGTGTCTCCACTGTGCACCCTGCCCCCCCCATGCATGTGTGTGTGACCTCCTCATGCTCCCACCCCCACACATGAGTGCACGACCCCTCACGCCTCCCCCGCTCAACCCCCCCACGGCCTGTTTCGGGCCTAGTAGGCCTCCCTGAAGCCTCCTGGGATCAAAAAAGGACAATGGGGGGGGCACACCACACCTCCCATGCTCCCCGTGCCCACCACAAATGCATGCACATCTCCCGGATGCACCCTGCCCCCGCAACAGAGACCAGAAAATCAGCTGGCCAGTGTGAGGCGCATCCGTGGTGGAGCTGAGCTGGGCAAAAGTTCACATGCCCGTAGAGAAGGCTTTGTGTGCCACCTGTGGCACGTGTGTCCTAGGTTTGCCAACATAGGACTATAGTATAAAAATAAATGTATATACGTATAATCAGAACATAACATAGTATTACAACATAATTATCATACTATTACTAGAATTGTTAAAATGTACGAGAAGGCAAATATTGAATAGTGAATTACAACAGGAGCATTTACATGCTGATACGGAAAGCTATGAAATTACATTACACTGTTGTGACAAAATAAAATAAAATAAAATGTTTTGGCCTCAAAAGTTTTTCTTTGCAAGGATTCCTGACTGTGCCCCATAAAGAATCTGCCAATGTTTTTAAATTTAAATAATAAATAAATAAATAAATAAATAAATAAATAAATAAATAAATAAATATTATAAGGTAATTTAAAACCATTTGAAGGTATTTCTTAATGAGTAGCTGTATGGCAGTCACTAACTTTATTGCTATCGTGATACCTTTTAACACCAAGGCTTATTTTAGGGTTCAAAGGAGCATTGAAGCATTTAAAGGAGAATGTTTCCTTCTTTCCTTCCTTCCTTCCTTCCTTCTTTCCTTCCTTCTTTCCTTCCTTCCTTCCTTCCTTCTTTCTTTTTGATTAAACTTCTTGAAACAATTCCCTTAAAAGGGACAAAATTGACAAGCAAAGTCAACGAGGAAACCAGATTCATTTCACAGCTGGGTCACTAACATAACAACCGCTTTGATTTGACTTGTAAAATGGGGCCAAACTTATTTGTCTCACTTTTGGGCTCAATTGTGGTCGTAAGTTGAGGACTACCTGCATATTGATCAACAAGCTCAGCTGCCTTAGCCACTGAGCCACCAGATCCTTCCATTTTATTAAAGGTAAAGGTGCCCTTAAAGCGCACCCGAAAACCACAGGAAGCCAGTGCAGACTGCAGGATTGGTGTTACATGGGAGCAACGAGTTGCTCCCACTATTACCAGCGCAGCTGCATTCTGACTAACTGCAGCCTCCGGGTGCACTTCAAGGCAGCCCCATGTAGAGAGCATTGCAATAATCCAAGCGGAAGTGACAAGAGCGTGAGGACCATGCATAAGGCATCCCGGTCAAGGAAGGCGCAACTGGCGCACTGCGTATGGTGGAAGGCCCTCTCTGTGAGAGCATACGGGTCGGTGGGAGGCAAAAGGTAACAGCAGGCGGTCCTGTAAGTACCCGGGTCCTAAGCCATGGAGTGCTTTAAAGGTGGTAAAGGTGCCCTTAAAGCGCACCCGGAAAACCACAGGAAGCCAGTGCAGACTGCGCAGGATTGGTGTTACATGGGAGCAACGAGTTGCTCCCACTATTACCCGCGCAGCTGCATTCTGGACTAACTGCAGCCTCCGGGTGCACTTCAAGGGCAGCCCCATGTAGAGAGCATTGCAATAATCCAAGCGGGAAGTGACAAGAGCGTGAGTGACCATGCATAAGGCATCCCGGTCAAGGAAGGGGCGCAACTGGCGCACCAAGCGTACTTGGTGGAAGGCCCTCTCTGTGAGAGCATATTTGTATTTTTTCTTTTTTTTCTTTTTTACTTGTGGTTTTTAAACTTGGAAATTGTTCAATAAAAATTATTTTTTTTTAAAAAAAAATTACTACTGGTTCAATGGGCATGGCTTGGTGGGTGTGACAGGGGAAGGATACTGTAAAATCTCCATTCCCACCCTACTCCAGGGGGAAGGATACGGCAAAATCCCCATTTCTTCCCAATCAGCTGGGACTTGGGAGGCAGAGAATAGATGGGGGCGGGGCCAGTCAGAATTTTTACTACCGGTTCTCCGAACTACTCAAAATTTCCACTATCGGTTCTCCAGAACTGGTCAGAACCTGTTGAAACCCACCTCTGAAGCAGAGGCATCAAAAATGATAAGCAGCCATTATTCTATAAAGTTTAAGAGCAGATGCCTAGTCTGAAATGGACACTAATTGGAATAAAAAAATTTTTTTAAGTGTCATTAAAACCATTTGAAGGTATTTCTTAATGAGTAGCTGTACGGCAGTCACTAACTTTTATTGCTATCGTGATACCTTTTAACACCAAGGCTTATTTTAGGGTTCAAAGGAGCATTGAAGCATTTAAAGGAGAATGTTTCCTTCTTTCTTTCTTTTTTGATTAAATCTTTATTCAACCTTTTTTAGTTTTAAAAGCACATTTCCATTTTTACAGCTTTCAACTATCGGTAACATTTCAAATTTCATAATTCCAATTTGTGGCCTATTATTTTGTACATTATGTTCACCTTTAAATATATAATACCTTTTGCTCTATTCTACATTTATTCTTCATTAACATCAATTTAGTATATTCTTCACATATTTAGTGTGTGTGTGTGTGTGTGTGTGTGTGTGTGTGTGTGTGTGTGTATGTTTTCTGAGGTTTTTGCGGGTGTTTATATGTAGGTCTTTGGTTTTTCGGGTTTTCTCCCACGTAAAATTGGAAGTGTCTTGGCAACGTTTCAACAAAGTGTTGAAAGGGGCCGTGGTGGCTCAGGCTGTAAGATAGCCTGTTATTAAAACACAGCAGCCTGCAATTACTGCAGGCTCGAATCCCACCAGGCCCAAGGATGACTCAGCCTTCCATCCTTTATAAGGTAGGTAAAATGAGGACCCAGATTGTTGGGGGGGCAATAAGTTGACTTTGTAAATATACAAATAGAATGAGATTATTGCTTTACACACTGTAAGCTGCCCTGAGTCTTCGGAGAAGGGCGGGATATAAATGTAAATTAAAAAAAATAAAAAAATAAAAAAAGTCTCATTTGTCATCTTCAGGCTGGTGTTATCAGCTTCGTGCTTCTAGGAGCAATGTGTGATCACAGCTGATTCTTCCTTTTAACTGCTAGTGCAGGTTTGAACTGATTGGTTGGGGGTTTGGCTGTGCTCTGATTGGGTCGAGGTGTGTTCTGATTGGTTGATCACACCACCACCCAGCACAGATCAACTCCGTAGCCAAGACACTCATCTCCAGAACAAAATGCTTAGCTGACGAACAACACCTAAAAACTGAACTACACACTCTCACTAACGTACTAACATCCAATGGATTCCAAAGCAATAAGATTATCAAACTAATCCATAAAGAAACGCCCACTAAAATCCAAGACAGAGAACAAGAAAACGGCAAAGCCCTCCTCCCATATATAAAAAGCACCACAGACAGAATCAGCAAGATCCTCCACAAACACAACATCAAGACAGCATTCTGCACAAACCGAAAAATATCCACCATCCTAAGAAACCCCAAAGGCAAAATTGAGTTAGAAAATCAAGGACTATATGAAATTCCATGCACTGCCTGCAGCACCACATACATCGGACAAACTAACAGAAGAATAAGTGCACGCATTGAAGAACATAAGAACACAGTCAGAAAAGAGGAACCAACTTCTTCCCTGGTCCAACACCTTAAAGCCACAGGACACAAAATTGACTTTGTAAATATACAAATAGAATGAGACTATTGCTTTACACACTGTAAGCCGCCCTGAGTCTTCGGAGAAGGGTGGGATATAAATGTAAATTAAAAAAAATAAAAAAAAATAAAAAAACTCATTTGTCATCTTCAGGCTGGTGTTATCAGCTTCGTGCTTCTAGGAGCAATGTGTGATCACAGCTGATTCTTCCTTTTAACTGCTAGTGCAGGTTTGAACTGATTGGTTGATCACACCACCACCCAGCACAGATCAACTCCGTAGCCAAGACACTCATCTCCAGAACAAAATGCTTAGCTGACGAACAACACCTAAAATCTGAACTACACACTCTCACTAACGTACTAACATCCAATGGATTCCAAAGCAATAAGATTATCAAACTAATCCATAAAGAAACGCCCACTAAAATCCAAGACAGAGAACAAGAAAACGGCAAAGCCCTCCTCCCATATATAAAAAGCACCACAGACAGAATCAGCAAGATCCTCCACAAACACAACATCAAGACAGCATTCTGCACAAACCGAAAAATATCCACCATCCTAAGAAACCCCAAAGGCAAAATTGAGTTAGAAAATCAAGGACTATATGAAATTCCATGCACTGCCTGCAGCACCACATACATCGGACAAACTAACAGAAGAATAAGTGCACGCATTGAAGAACATAAGAACACAGTCAGAAAAGAGGAACCAACTTCTTCCCTGGTCCAACACCTTAAAGCCACAGGACACAAAATTGACTTTAAAAATACCAGAACTATTGCCAAAACTGAACACTTTAACAACAGAATAATCAGAGAAGCCATCGAGATAGAAAAACACCACACAGCATGAATAAACGAGATGATACCTCCCGCCTACCAGCCATTTGGAAACCCGCCCTTATCGACAAATGAGTCCCTAACATGAAGAATGACGCGAGACCCACACTCACGAGTGCCACACAGCATGTCACCACCACACATCCACATAGAAAGCAGACTCAAACCCACACCGATGATGAAGCACGACCACAGACCAGAAGCCAGACCGCAGCTGCATCATTAGCCATTTCAAACCCCTCCAATCCATACATGCAGCAGACTGACACCCACCATGAAGATGTAGCACGACCACGAACGCGAAGCCAAACAACAGCAATGCAGCTCACCAACTTAAATCCCCCTGCAACTCAGACTAACCTGAGCACAACCAAGCCCCCACTCAAACAGAACACACTCCCAGCCAATCAGAGCACAGCCAACTCCACCATCCAATCAGAGCACAGCCAAACCCCCAACCAATCAGAACACACCTCCACCCAATCAGAACATGGCCAAGCTCCCAACCAA
This sequence comes from Ahaetulla prasina, assembly GCF_028640845.1. Classification (NCBI taxonomy): domain Eukaryota; kingdom Metazoa; phylum Chordata; class Lepidosauria; order Squamata; family Colubridae; genus Ahaetulla; species Ahaetulla prasina. Next base: position 86,356,290 of record NC_080546.1, on the reverse strand, counting down.
TCAGTTCAAACCCCCACTAGCAGTTAAAAGGAAGAAATAGCTGTGTTCACACAATTCTCCTAGAAGCACGAAGCAGTAAACACCAGCTTGAAGATGACGAATGAGACTTCGTCGAAATGTCGCCAAGACACTTCCAATTTTGCGCGGGAGAAAACCCGAATAACCAAAGACATACATACATACATACATACATACATACATACATACATACATATATATATGTATAGGATGCATCAATTCTGTGTTAAATGATCTGCTCTATTTGTTTAATTTGCTTTTTTGAGGGGAAAAAAAAATACCGCCCTTCTTTCTACCTATTGCCAATGAGGTGAAATAATGATAACGAGAATTCATAATATGTAGGAGACGAGAATTCATCATAGGTAGGAGACAGCAAAGCCCGAGAGGAGGAGAAAAAATTATTGCTGAGCTAAATGTGAAGGAAAAGATTCAATTCAATATTAAAAGCGCGTTCATTGGCTGTGAAAAAAGTGTGGCTGAGCATAATTAGTTAGTGACACGTGTTAATGTTTGCACGGGGTTTTTTAATGTCCGTAATTAATTTTTACATACGTTCGTATTACATTATTAAAGGCATTAAATAAGCTAATAATTTACTTGGGGTAAAATATCAGCTGCAACGTGTAAAGTAATTGCTCCAAAGCACACTCAAAACAAGCCCATCAAAGTCTAGTGTTCCTCAAGGGAGGACAACATTGTGTGGGATGAGAGAGCTAAATAGATGATTCCTTCTTTGATTCGGTATATATTAGCTCGGATAATGATACGATGATTCAATTTCCCACCTCATCCCTAGCTTATTTCCACAACCAGTCTGAACCGGTCCGAACTGTCAATCACCTCTGATTGATTGATTGATTGATTGATTGATTGATTGATTTTGTCACAACAATATATGTAGGTATCATACAAAATATTTGTTTGATTTGTTGTTATTTGATTTGTTGTTATTTATAACAAATCAAATAACTATAATTGTATTTTTTATAATTTTATAATTATATTATATTTATATCATATAAATTATATTAATTATATAATTAATCATTATACTATAATTATAATTAATTATTATATTATAATTAATAATTATAATATAATAATAGTTATATAATTATTATAATTAATTATTATATTATAATTATAATTAATTATATTATATAATTATATTATATTTGTTATATTTTATAATTATAAATATTTATAAAAGATATTTGATTTGTTGTTATTAGTTGCGAAGTCGTGTCTGACCCCATTGTAGATCTTGTACATCAACAAAGATGCAGAAACCATTGGTTTGCCACACAATAGATGGGACAACAATGCAAAGTGATAGGAATTTTATCTTAAACTAATTCTCCCTTCCTCTCTCTCTCCCCCCTCCCTCCCCCTCTTCCACCCCATCTCCCTCCCTCCCTCCCTCTCTCTCTCTTTCCCTCTTTCCCTCACTGCAGTGGATAGAATCTAGCCTAACTCTGCTTACAGCCAAGAATTCGATCCTGACCAGCTCAAGGTTGACTCAGCCTTCTGAGGTCAGTAAAATGAGGACCCAGATTGTTTGGGGCAAGAGACTGACTGGTTAGATAGGGCTATAAAGCCCACTTAGAGGGGGCTATAAAGCACTGTGAAGTTGTATATAAATCTAAGTGCTAAGGAAGGAGGGAGGATAGAATAAGAGGAGGGAGGGAGGGAGAGAGGGAGGAAGGAAGGAAGGACTGTGGTGGTGGCATAATGGTTAGAATGCAGTATTGCAGGCTGACTTTGCCCACTGCCAGGAGTTTGATCCTGACCGGGTCAAGGTTGACTCAGGCTTCCATCTTTCCGAGGTGGGTAAAAAGCTTTTAAGCTTTTATTGAGTCCCCCCCCAAGGCTTTTACTTTTCTTTTTAAAACAACAACAAAAAACCTCTCTGTCTTTCTAAAAGTTTCCTCTACTCCCAGCAAAATGGCAAAAATGAATCTTCAGCATTCGTATGTTGAATACTCCAGCATTAAAGTGTAGAGAAAGAACAAGAGGGCAATTTCGTTCAACTTTCCTGCATTACAGCTCCCCAGTTGAAGCCAAGTGGATTAAGAATTTTTAAAGCGATACTCCATAAGGCACATCACATCTGTCTTCCACCAAGTATGCCGGGAGGATTAACATACAGAAAATAAATGGGAGAAGGTACGTTTGCCCGGCAGCAAACTTTGCTGAACTGCAACCATAAAAAAGGACTTGCTTTCTCATAAACCAACAGATGACAGTAACACCGTGGTTCTAGTGTTCGCTGCTTAGTATATTGCAGATTAACACCTTGGGACTTGAGACAATTTACCACAGCCAACAACCCATGGTCAACTCATACAGGACAACTCACTGTGGGACAATTCAACAACTCAATTTATTTATTTAAAACAGTTAAAAAATATTTTAGTTTTTGTCATTCACGTTTCATTTTGCCCTTCTTTTGGTATCCTTTCTTTAATGATTCTATTCCACTATCTCTTTCATATTAGGGTAACTCTTGTTCCGTGGCAAGCAATCATGTGTCCATGGTGAGTTGTCCATGGTGAGTTGTCCATGGTGAGTTGTCCATAGAGAGTTGGTCATGGCAAGTTGGCCATAGAGAGTTGGCCATTGTGAGTTGTCTATGGCGAGTTGGCCATGGTGAGTTGGCCATAGTGAGTTGGCCATGGTGAGTTGGCCATAGAGAGTTGGCCATGGTGAATTGGTCATGGCAAGTTGGCCATAGAGGGTTGGCCATGATGAGTTGGCCATGGCGAGTTGTCCATAGAAAGTTGGCCATGGCGAGTTGGCCATGGCGAGTTGTCCATAGAGAGTTGGTCATGGCAAGTTGGCCATAGAGAGTTGGCCATTGTGAGTTGTCTATGGCGAGTTGGCCATGGTGAGTTGGCCATAGAGAGTTGGCCATGGTGAGTTGGTCATGGCAAGTTGACCATAGAGGGTTGGCCATGATGAGTTGGCCATGGCGAGTTGGCCATGGCGAGTTGGACATGATGAGTTGTCCATAGAGACTTGGCCATGATGAGTTGGCCATAGAGAGTTGGCCATGATGAGTTGGACATGGCAAGTTGGCTGTGGCAGCATAACAATGCATTGTAGCAATTGCTATTTTTAGACCTCTGAACAGCTATGTTACAGAGATCAAAAGTTCCAAACGGCATCCATGACGATACAATCATTGTATAGTCAATCAGTTTTGGGCTCAGTTGTGGTCATAAGTTGCTTTGTTTACCATATTGTTTACTATATTTTCGGTTCCCTATAATTTATTATTTATACAGAATATAATTTCTTATTTCTGCCACGCTCTTGGGTAAGCGCATAACACATTATGGAATATATTAATGATACCATATAATGTAATCAGTACAGAGTAGTTTAGCAATGCAGTCCAATGCTCATTGGGAATTACAGCCAATAAAATGTATGTACAATTGCAGCTTTGGTGTGTAACTTAAAAAAGAAAACCAAAAAAATGCAGCCTTTTTAAATTCTTTTGTACTTAATTCTTTTGTTTTATTTTGGGTTACATTGTTGATTTGTTTTGCTCTTGTTTGATTTTTGAAGTCTTGGCTGCATTGTAAACTTCATTGTCTTTGTACTTTAAAAAAAAAAAGACCATATAAAGAAAATTACCATTCGGGCTGAATTCAAGCTACTTACAATGTGCTGTAAGCAAATCTACCCTAAGTTGTAGATTTATTTTAACCAATTAAGTGATTCCCCCCCAAATTAGATAAATGTTGGGTTAATTTTGATCCAATTACAAACCACAATCAAACACAGAATGAACATCAGTTATGGATTCCTTTTCTCTTAGCCGCCTTCAGTCAAGATACAGCCATCTGTCTTATTTTAAGTCCTCTTTGCTTATTCATCCTTTACTCATAGTAGAGAAAATACAGGCACATATTTTCACATTGGCTATTCTTCTTATTCATAAGTACGCTCAAAGTTTTCAACAAAAAGGGGACACTTTTTCTTGAAAACTTTGAACATCCTTATTTTTTCTTTGTCTTTCCAAATTACAATGTACGCAATTGTGTGTTCTGTGTTGAAGTCGTTTTCATCTTATTATTTCAACATCAATAGAAAGAGCCATGACTGATTCTTACACATGACTCATTCTTAATAATAAGCCCTCTTTTGCATACATACTCATGGTTTAATTTGTGCTAAATTGCCATGTGTTTTTAATCTCTGACCTTTTGTCCCATCAGGGCTAATGAAAATTACAAACAAGATCGGAGGTTTTGGAAGTTCTGTTTTTAATTCCTTATCCAACAATTGCATATTATTTTATCAGGAGTCGCATACATACTAGGAATAGTTTGGATAAATTTAAGTAGGAATGAGCAGAAAGGCAGAGCAAGTATTCAATAATGAATGAATTTTAAAAAGATTAAAAGATACACATGCACATACATACACAAACTTATATATGTGTGTGTGTGTGTGCATATATATATAATGTCTTGATGGTGAATATATATATATATATATATATATATATATATATATATATATATATATATATATATATATATATATATATATATATATATATATATATATATATATATATATATATATATATATATATATATATATATATATATATATATATATATATAGTCTTGATGGTGTGCACAGGTAGTTCACTTGCAACCACAATTCACCCCAGAATTTATGTTGCTAAGTAAGATTATCTAAGTAAGTATTTTTGGGTGGCCGATTAGAAAGGATACAGGATGAGACATCAGGAAGGGAGGGAGGGAGGGAGGGAGGGAGGGGAGAGAGGAACGAAGGAAGGAAGGAGGGAGGGAGGAAGGGAAGGAAGGAGAGAGGCAGGCAGGCAGGCAGGGAAGGAAGGGAGGACGGAGGAAGAGAGGGATGAAGGAAGGAAAGAGGAAGGAAGGAGGAGGAAGGAAGGAGGGAGGAGGAGGGAGGAGGAAGGAAGGACTGGAAGGAGGGAAGGAAGGAAATGGAGCGGGAAGAAAGGAAGGAGGGAGGGAGGAACTATTAAAATGTATATATGACATTGCACTGCAAATATTATGATTTACCCATGTCATATCAGATGTACCTTGCATCTGATTTTTAACATTGGTTAAAAAATGAAAAAGAAAAGGCCATTGTTTTCTTGTTGCCTCGATTTGTGCCACGTGTAAAAAATATCTTGCCTTACATAATTTTCACCTGCATTCTGTGTGTGTGTGTGTGTGTGTGTGTGTGTGTGTGTGTGCAGGGATGTGATGAAAGCTAACACCAGGTTGAGAATAGCAATACCTTGTATTCAGTTTGGAAGAGCTATTTCAAGAAGACCCAGGAATAGAGAGGCAGGAACTGTCTCTGCAAGACATTTAAGGTGCGAAGTCTTTTTCCTTGGATTATGAAGAAAGCTTGCTGGGCCCTAGATGAAAATAGATGAAAATAGCATCTGCTATTCTGAAATGCATACTTTGCGTGACCACCCCAAGTCATATTAGGATTCAGCTAAGTGGTAATACTTACCATTCTTTGCAGGAGTGGTGTTCACTTATTTTCCCTACCGGTTTGCAAATGTGAGCACATGCTCATCTACGCATGTACACGTCCTTCTGTCCATGTGCTTTGCTCTCTAGAGTGCCTTCGCACATGCACCCGGTCTCAAAAACATGCCTAAATAGGATGGCATAAAGCCAGGGCGGGTGGGCAGGCAGACCCACAATTTCTGCTATCGGTTCGGGTGAACCGGTCCAAACCAGCTGAATAACTTTGAAAAGATTCTTTGAAAAGAAAAGAAGGATGGTACAAAAACTTGGGTGAGTTTTTCACAGTAATCTACAGCTTTCTCGGCGCTTCCTTCGTCCTTTAGAAATGTAGGCATGAAGGAAAAGGCTAAAACATATGAAGAGCGGTTGCAGGAACTGGGGGTGTCTAGTTTAATGAAAAGAAGGACTAAGGGAGACATGATAGCAGTCTTCCAATATCTCAGGGGTTGCCACAAAGAAGAGGGAGTCAAGCTGTTCTCCAAAGCAGGACAAGAAGCAATGGATGGAAAAATCAAAGATAGAAGCAACCCAGAATTAAGGAGGAATTTCCTGACAGTGAGAACAACTAAATAGTGGAACAACTTGCCTCCAGAAGTTGTGAATGCTCCAACACTGGAAGTTTTTAAGAAGAGATTGGATGAATATTTGTCTGAAGTGGTGTAGGGTTTCCTGCCTGGGCAGTGGGTTGGACTAGAAGATCTCCAAGGTGCCTTCCAACTCTGTTTTTCTATTCTATTCTATTCTATTCTATTCTATTCTATTCTATTCTATTCTATTCTATTCTATTCTATTCCATTCCATTCCATCCCATTCTTTCCATTCCATTCCATTTCATTTCATTCCACTCCACTCCATTCTTTCCATTCCATTCCATTCCATTCCATTCCATTCCATTCTATTCTATTCTATTCTATTCTATTCTATTCTATTCTATTCTATTCTATTCTATTCTATTCTATTCTATTCTATTCTATTCCATCCTTTTAAAGACTTTGGACAACAATTTGTTCAGAATGAAATAAGGACAACCTGCTCTGGGCAGAAGGTTGGACTAGAAAACTCCAAGATCTCTTCCAGTCCTAAGTGCCTAAGCCTTCCAAGGTCACCCATAGAAGCAAAATGCCGATAGTAGCCTTAATTCCAGATGTTCCCGATTTTAGTATACCTTAGCCCTTACAATGCCCAATAGATACCATTCCATTCACCTTTAAGCACAGAGAAAGCATCAGTCTACTCTCTCGAGAAAATGACATTGAAAATCATGGCGTGTGGGGAAGGGAAAGTGAAGTTCTGTTATTAGTAATTAGTGTGTGTTTTGTATAGGAGGTACACAAATGAATAGAATAGAATAGAATAGAATAGAATAGAATAGAATAGAATAGAATAGAATAGAATAGAATAGAATAGAATAGAATAGAATAGAATTTTTTATTGGCCAAGTGTGATTGGACACACAAGGAATTTGTCTTGGTGCATATGCTCTCAGTGTACATAAAAGAAAAGATACGTTCATCAAGGTACAACATGCCAGGATACCTTGATTAGACTTGGGCACAATCAAAATTGATTTGGAGGAGGGGGGAAATGGGGGGGGGGGAAGGGGAAGACTATAAATTGATTGGTTGCCATTGTACAGGAATAATGGCAGAATTAAACAAGTTGGAATGGTGTAAAGTCGGGACTGCTCGGTAACCACTCCCGAAGGGAAAGGGTAAGGAAAGAGGAGTAAAGAAGGAAGAAAGTAGGTAGGCAGGTGGGTAGGTAGGAAAGAAAGAAGGGAGAAGAAAGGATAGGAGGAGAAGAAGAAGGAGAAGATAGAGGGTTAGAAAGGATGGTAGTGAGAAGTGGGAAAGAGGTGGGAAGTAGGAAAGTGAGGAGAAGGAAGGTGGGGAAAGTTGAAGAAGGATGAGAAGGAAGAAAGGATTAAGGAGGAATTTCCTGACAGTGAGAACAACTAAATAGTGGAACAACTTGCCTCCAGAAGTTGTGAATGCTCCAACACTGGAAGTTTTTAAGAAGAGATTGGATGAATATTTGTCTGAAGTGGTGTAGGGTTTCCTGCCTGGGCAGTGGGTTGGACTAGAAGATCTCCAAGGTGCCTTCCAACTCTGTTTTTCTATTCTATTCTATTCTATTCTATTCTATTCTATTCTATTCTATTCTATTCCATTCCATTCCATTCCATTCCATTCCATCCCATTCTTTCCATTCCATTCCATTTCATTCCACTCCATTCCATTCTTTCTATTCCATTCCATTCCATTCCATTCCATTCCATTCCATTCCATTCTATTCTATTCTATTCTATTCTATTCTATTCTATTCTATTCTATTCTATTCTATTCTATTCTATTCCATCCTTTGAAAGACTTTGGACAACAATTTGTTCAGAATGAAATAAGGACAACCTGCTCTGGGCAGAAGGTTGGACTAGAAAACTCCAAGATCTCTTCCAGTCCTAAGTGTCTAAGCCTTCCAAGGTCACCCATAGAAGCAAAATGCCGATAGTAGCCTTAATTCCAGATGTTCCCGATTTTAGTATACCTTAGCCCTTACAATGCCCAATAGATACCATTCCATTCACCTTTAAGCACAGAGAAAGCATCAGTCTACTCTCTCGAGAAAATGACATTGAAAATCATGGTGTGTGGGGAAGGGAAAGTGAAGTTGTGTTATTAGTAATTAGTGTGTGTTTTGTATAGGAGGTACACAAATGAATAGAATAGAATAGAATAGAATAGAATAGAATAGAACAGAATAGAATAGAATAGAATAGAATAGAATAGAATAGAATAGAATAGAATTTTTATTGGCCAAGTGTGATTGGACACACAAGGAATTTGTCTTGGTGCATATGCTCTCAGTGTACATAAAAGAAAAGATACGTTCATCAAGGTACAACATGCCAGGATACCTTGATTAGACTTGGGCACAATCAAAATTGATTTGGAGGAGGGGGGAAATGGGGGGGGGGGAAGGGGAAGACTATAAATTGATTGGTTGCCATTGTACAGGAATAATGGCAGAATTAAACAAGTTGGAATGGTGTAAAGTCGGGACTGCTCGGTAACCACTCCCGAAGGGAAAGGGTAAGGAAAGAGGAGTAAAGAAGGAAGAAAGTAGGTAGGCAGGTGGGTAGGTAGGAAAGAAAGAAGGGAGAAGAAAGGATAGGAGGAGAAGAAGAAGGAGAAGATAGAGGGTTAGAAAGGATGGTAGTGAGAAGTGGGAAAGAGGTGGGGAAGTAGGAAAGTGAGGAGAAGGAAGGTGGGGAAAGTTGAAGAAGGATGAGAAGGGAAGAAAGGATTAAGGGAGGGAGTGGCGGTCGAGCAGGCCTGATTGAGCATAATTTGAGTATAGGATCGATTGTTGGATAAGTGATTGTATTGTACACTGGTCAAATTGTGGGAATTATTATGGAAAATTAAAAAAAAAATTGCTCCTAAAAAAAAAAAAGGAAAAAAAATTGATTTGGAATGAGAAACCCATTTTGATTTCTCGCCTAGATAGAAGACATATCTTCGACCAGCCATCTCTTATATTATTCATCCTGAGCAATTGTTGGAAACATTCTTCCTTCTTTAGAAAAAAAACACCACCACAATAATGGTGAAATGCCTCATCCCCCTTCCACTGCAATTTAACCATCAATAGCTCAGGGAAATTTAATAGACTACAGGGGTGCTAATATATTTCCACTGATTTCGGCTGCGGTGCCTTATTTTTGAAGGACACTCTGAGATTAAAAAAATAATCAGGGCAGCCCTAGCTTTTATTTATACCATTGAAAGCTTTCCGTGGTAGAAGATTGTTAAATGCCGGATAGAGAAAAAACAATCAAAACTGTGCTGTCATTTGGACCATACAACTGCTGTGCAAAAGTTGAAGGTCAAGTAGAGTATATTAAGCTAATATCCAGTTACAAGTAATAGAAGGAAAGAGGTTTTTCGCCCACCACCACACACACACACAAAAAAAAAAGGGAAAAAAAGGAAAAAAGAAAAGAAAAGAAAAAAAGCTAACAACTGTAGACATTCCGCTGTACAAAATAAAAATTCGTAACTTCAGGGCATGATGATTCTCCATTCACAAAACCTTAAGGAACTTTACGTCCAACCAAAACATTCATTTCTGTGATAAATTGCAAAGGATTGACCTTTGCTTTTTTCAAAGTAACCTGAAATAACAGACCCGGTTAGATGTTTGCTAGGTACATGTAAGACTGCTGAACAAAATACATCTCAAGAAGAGCTAAAACATATGAAGAACGGTTGCAGGAACTGGGTATGTCTAGTTTAATAAAAAGAAGGACTGGGGGTGACATAATAGCAGTCTTCCAATATCTCAGGGGCTGCCACAAAGAAGAGGGAGTCAAACTATTCTCCAAAGCACCTGAGGGCGGGACAAGAAGTAACAGGTGGAAACTAATCAAGGAGAGAAGCAACCTAGAACTAAGGAGAAATTTCCTGACAGTTAGAACAATTAATCAGTGGAGCAATTTGCCTCCAGAAGTTGTGAATGCTCCAACACTGGACGTTTTTAAGAAGATGTTGGATAACCATTTGTCTGAAGTGGCATAGGGTTTCCTGCCTAAGCAGGGGGTTGGACTAGAAGACCTCTAAGGTCCCTTCCAACTCTTGTTATTCTATTCTATATTTTTCCAACAAGGGAGACATGAACATTTAAGTCATTTTCTGCCAATACTCTTAATATTGTATGAAAAAATGTAATTATTCTTTCTCATTCACTCTGTAACATCTGTGGGTGGAATAGTCTTCAGAGACTCTGGGTAGTCATACAAGGGCAGATGTTGCTTAGGACAACCCTGAAGGCTTGACAACCCTGAAGGTCTTTGGTGAGGGAGATGGAGGTCTCTTCTTTCGCCTCCATCCAGTCTGCTGCTCTTGTCATCTTTTATCCTCCCCGCTTTGCAATTCATTGTACTGTAATTTCCTTGCATTGATTGACATGAGCCACCCATGGGCAGAGTACAAAATGGATGGACAGACAGCCAGACAAACAGATGGATTATAGATAGATAGATAGATAGATAGATAGATAGATAGATAGATAGATAGATAGATAGATAGATAGATAGATAGATAGATTAGATACATGGATGGGTGGATGGATGGATGGATGGATGGATGGATGGATGGATGGATGGATGGATAGAGACAGGATGGATGATAGATAGATAGATAGATAGATAGATAGATAGATAGATAGATAGATAGATAGACAGACAGACAGATAGATTAGATACATGGATGGGTGGATGGGTGGATGGATGGATGGATGGATAGAGACAAAATGGATGATAGATAGATAGATAGATGGATAGATAGATAGATAGATAGATAGATAGATAGATAGATAGATAGATAGATAGATAGATAGATAAGGTAGGTAGGTAGGTAGATAGGTAGGTAGGTAGATAGATAGATAGATAGATAGATAGATAGATAGATAGATAGATAGATAGATAGATAGATAGATAGATAGATAGATAGATAGATAGATGATAGATAGATAGATAGATAGATAGATAGATAGATAGATAGATAAGGGTTTCTTTAAAGTTTACTCACCCTCATTATACATCCTAGTTCCTGAAAATAATCTAAAGGTAAAGGTAAAGGTTACCCTTGCACATACATGCTAGTCGTTCCCAATTCTAGTGGGTAGTGCTCATCTCCATTTCAAAGCCGAAGAGCCAGTGCTGTCCGAAGACGTCTCCGTGGTCATGTGGCCGGCATGACTCAAGGCCAAAGGCGCACGGAACGCTTTTACCTTCCCACCAAAGGTGGTCCCTATTTTTCTACTTGCATTTTTTACGTGCTTTCGAACTGCTAGGTTGGCAAAAGCTGGGACAAGTCACGGGAGCTCATCCCGTTATGCAACACTAGGGATTTGAACCCCTGAACTGCTGACCTTTCGATCGACAAGCTCAGCCTCTTACCCACTAAGCCACCGCGTCACTCCAGAAAATAATCTTGACTCATATAAAAGCAATCATCATCATCATCATTTAATGACCACATAATCTCTCATGGGGTAGAGTCTGGGCAACTGAATGGAGCTAGCGAAGTATTTTAATGGCCGGATGCCCTTCCTGTTGCCAATGCAGAGTTCTGTTCAGCAGATGTATCCTCATTGTGCCCAAAGAGAGAAATATCTGCCTCTACCTAGGATCGAACTCACAGCCTCCTGATTGTGAGGCGAGAGCTCCACCTCTAGACCACTGCACCACTGCTGTCCCTATATAAAAGCAATAAAGACCATTATTCAATGAACCAATAAGCATTTTCTAGACTGCTCAAATACAGACAGCATACAGTCTGCCCAATCGTGCTGGGAGAGTACAAATTTCACACTGGTGGCACAATAACCCGTAGTGACTTTTAAATTCTCCTCCAGAGGCATCATTGTGCAGACAATTTTTCAGTATTTCCTGAGGTTCAACAGCCATCAAATAACCAGGAAAGATATCTTGGAGAATTATATTTGAACTTTTGAGCCTCTTCTCTTCTCTTTCGTTATTTATAAATGGTGGCAATTTATATTATGCTCCAGAAGAGCTGGGTGTATCTTAATGATTTATTATGCGCCTAAGTACTAAACGAGAAAAGTAATGCTAAAAAATGTTTTTTTATACTTCTACTATTATTAGCACCATTAAGAGGAGGCGGGAAAGACATAGACCGAAAGCTTGGAAATTAATAGTGTTAATTTTTAACATCAAAGCAATGCAATACTTTAAATAAATTAATCTAGGAAACAAAGAGACTATTGGGTCTTAGTGCTAAACATTTAATCTTTTGGTTGGGATCAACTCTTAAAGTGACTTTCTATTAACAGTACAAAGTCCTTCAAAGGGTTTTCACGCTGAGTTATGTGCCAGTTAATATCTGAAGTTGTTTGAAGTGACTTGGATAACACATTTTATTCACTAGGACCTAAACATGACATACTCCTAATTGTTTTCTCTCCATGTCATTTAACTTAGCACCTGCTTCTTGAAATTCTTCTATTTTTTTTTAATGGCCAGACAAACTAGAGGACTATTTTAATCAAAACTTTGCCCTAAATTTTGTTTTCTTTCTGGCTCACTCATGACACTAGGGAAATTCTACACAGTTCAGTTTCACTCTAGATGATATTATTGTGATTTTCAGGAGAACTTTGAAATATTACAGAGGGCGGGAGGGAGGGAGGGAGGGAGGGAAGAAGGAAGGAAGGAAGGAAGGGAGGGAGGAAGGGAGGAAGGAAGGAAGGAAGGAAGGAAGGAAGGAAGGAAGGAGGGAGGGAGGGAGGGAGGGAGGTAGGGAGGAATTCTTCATTCCTTCTATGTTGGTGCAGTGGTTAGAATGCAGTATTGCAGGCAAACTCTGCCCACAGCCTGGAGTTCGATCCTGACCAGCTCAAGGTTGACTCACCCTTCCATCCTTCTGAGCAGGGGTGAAATCCAGCATGTTCTGACAGGTTCTGGAGAACCAGTAATGGAAATTTTGAGTAGTTCAATGAACCGGCAAATACCACCTCTGACTGGCCGCAGAACGGGGTGGGAATGGGGATTTTGCAATATCCTTCCCCCAGGAGTGGAGAGGGATTGGGGATTTTGCAGTATCCTTCCCCTGGAGTGGGGTGGGAATGGAGATTTTGCAGTATCCTTCCCCTGCCACGCTCACCAAGTCATGCCCACCAAGCCACACCACACCCATCAAGCCACGCCCACAAAACTGGTAGTTAAAAAAATATGACTTCCCCCACTGCTTCCAAGGTCAGAAAAATCAGGACCCAGATAATTGGGGGGCAAGATGCTAAATCTGTAAACCGCTTAGAGAGGGCTATAAAGCACTGAGAAGCGGTATATAAATCTAAATGTTATTGCTTTCTAATTGAGCTTTGTTTTGTTTCAAAATCCCAACTGAGCACTCAATATGCAAGTTAGATGTTTCCCAAATAAGTAACTTAGGGCACTACCTGGTTCATATATATTTTTTTTCATTATTTCAAGGTTATTTTCTTTTCCAGCAACTTGGGAGAATTTGTGTTTTAGAGGAGGCTTACAATGGATACACAGGCACAAAGCTCGCCCACAAATCCCAATTTTTCTCTAATAATTGATTGAATGGAAGGGAGGCTCACTTAACAAGCTCCTGTGGGTTTTCTTGAAGACGGCTGGATGTAGGGGAGAAAAAAAACCACACAATTCATTGTACTGTAAAATACAGCAGTACATCGTCCAGGAGCCTCTCCATCACGTGCCAGGTGGCGAGCTATAAATCTTTGATGCTCTTTTACATCAAATGCAAATTAGTCACTAAACTAAAATAAGAAGACATGATTAATCACCTTTGGGTCTACCTGGTGGAATTACGAGTCGTCGGATCTAATACGACTTACCGACAAATACTCTACAATAATTCTAGCGTACAATTCATCACCTCGGATAGCCTTAATGTAATCCTTACGAACTAAAGAGAGGCGGAAGACCGTCTCCAAGGTATTCCATGATTATCTGAGACAGATAAGAGCTGGGAGAATAGCGCCAATATGCATATGCCGAAATCGAATGCTAATTTTATTCATGATTTACGGCACTTCTGAGTTATGTGCGCTGGATGTCTTCCCCTCCCCCTCCCCCCCTTTTTTTTAAAAAAATTTCTAAGCCTGATTTTTATCTGAACGAATATGACTGTTCACCTAGCCGTTCTTCTGCAGGGGTTGAATTTTTTAGCGTATTTCCCCTCCGTCCATTTTGACACGGTTGCGTTTTATGGAGCAATGTTTTTAATTGAATTTCTGGTTCCTCATTCATAATATATAATCTTTTACAGCATTTTATGGGCGCAGATTTGCACAGTAATTTACAGAAAGCTGTCATAAGCTAGTGTGCTGTGAAATAAAGTAACACATACACATGCTTCTTGAATGTCACTATATATATACATGCACACACATTCACACACATACACTGTATATCCATTTTGGGGCTTGCAAAATATAAGGCCTTCTAGAGGAATCATTCATGGATAATCTGACTTGGTCATCAGAAGGGCTAAAGGACAGACCATATGGAGTATTGCCAATGCGATTCATTCAATCAACATTGAATGTTAAGGGGAAAAAATAACGATCTAATAGTAAAAAAATAGTTGAGCGATAGAATGAATGATCCAGAAAGATTGCGGACTTCTATGTCCATGGATTCATTTTAAGCATAGGCTTCAACCAACAGGCCTTTATTAAGAATATTTTAATTGGTACTGCTGTGCTGATGGAAACTCATCAAGGACAGAAGCAACCTAGAACTAAGGAGAAATTTCCAGACAGTGAAAACAATTAACCAGTGGAACAACTTGCCTCCAGAAGTTGTGTATGCTCCAGCACTGGAAGATTTTAAGAAGAGATTGGATAACCATTTGTCTGAAATGGTATAGGGTGCCCTTTCAACTCTATTATACTGTTCTGTTCTGTTCCCTTTCATCCCATCCCATCCTATTCTTCATTCCACTGTTCTATTCTATTCTATTCTATTCTATTCTATTCTATTCTATTCTATTCTATTCTATTCTATTCTATTCTATTCTATTCTATCCCATCCCATCCCATCCCATCCCATCCCATCCCATCCCATCCCATCCCATCCCATCCCATCCCATCCCATCTATTCTTCATTCCATTATTCTATTCTATTCTATTCTATCCCATCCCATCCCATCCCATCCCATCCCATCCCATCCCATCCCATCCCATCCCATCCCATCCCATCCCATCCCATCCCATCCCATCTATTCTTCATTCCATTATTCTATTCTATTCTATTCTATTCTATTCTATTCTATTCTATTCTATTCTATTCTATTCCATTCCATTCCATTCCATTCCATTCCATTCCACAAGGAGGTTCTATTCTGTGGTCTAAATAGCCTGTTCCAGTTGCCTAATTTTGTGTTTCAAGGCTTTTCAGTTGGGTTGCTGCTTCTCAATGTAGAGTCCTCCAAAAATGTTCTTAGATATAAAGATATACTAACAGATAAAGGGGGAATTGAAAGGGAAACAAGATTTAGAAGGACAAGGGATTGAGATGGATTGGTACACTTATATGCAAATATGAACAAGATCCGAAAAAGTTGTGAAACTATATGGTTTTTATACAGAAATGACGGAGCTGGATAGGATACTCACAGGAACAGATGAAAAAATAATTTTTAAAATATACAATTTTTTTCTTAATTGGAAGAAGAACAAGTAAAGGAAACAATGATAGCTTGGGGAAAAAAATTTGGATACTCAGTTGAATTAGACAAATGGCAGCAATTACGGGAGAGGAATTATAAGTTAACAATGTCCATGGCATATAAAGAGAATCAATATAAATGATTTATAGATGGCACATGCCACCTGAAAAATTGGCTAAAATGTTTAAAGACAAATCAGCTAAATGCTGGAAATGCCAACAGATTCCAGGATTTTATTATCATATGTGGTGGACATGCCCAGAAGCGAGGAACTATTGGATCAAAATTAAAACATGGTTAGAAGAAATGCTTGAACAACATATAGAGCAGGAGTGAAATGCTCCCGGTTCAGACTGGATTGCCCGATCTGGTAATGATGGCGGTGGGTGGTTCGGAGAACCAGTAGCAAAAATTCCTGCCACTCCCCATACCCAGCTGAGCCGTGCGATCATCAGAGGGTTGGTTTTTTTTTTACTTTTAAAAGCATTTTTTCTTCGGCCAAAAAAATGCTTTTAAAAGTAAAAAAAAAAGCCTCTGATGATCGCGCTGCTCAGCTGGGATCGTCAGAGCCTTTTAAAAGCATTTTTTCTACAACCTCTTCGGCTGAAGAGGTTGTAAAAAAATGCTTTTAAAAGGCTCTGGTGATCCCAGCTGAGTTGTCTGATTGTCAGAGGCTTTTAAAAGCATTTTTAAAACTTTATAACAACCCCACCCCCAAGCCATGTCCACAGAAACGGTAGTAACAAATTTTACATTTCAACACTGCTATAGAGTTAAAATCTGAGATGTAAAACCTGAGAGAAAATTAGTAAAGAAAAGATATCTTTGATTATACACGTCATAACTCCAGCAAGGATAACATTTGCACAAAGATGGAAAGCAGAAAAAATCCCTTGGGAAGAGGAAATAATTAAGAAAATATTAGAATGTGCAGAAATGAATAGATTGACCTTGATAATTAAAGAAAGAGAGGAGTCGAAATACTATAAGGTATGGAGACAATTTTATAATTGGTTAGAGAAGAGATATAGATAAATGTATTAATAGTGAATACGAAAATGACATAATAAATGTATTAGGGGGAGAAGGTTATAATAAAGGAGTAGGGAAAAATCAAGAAATGATGAAGATAGGAGAAATAATAAGAAGAAGAAGACACAGAAGAAACACCTAGATCAGGGGTCTGCAAACTTGGCTCTTTTAAGACTTGTGGACTTCAACTCCCAGAGTTCCTCAGCTGGCTGAGGAACTCTGGGAGTTGAAGTCCACAAGTCTTAAAAGAGCCAAGTTTGCAGACCCCGACCTAGATGATACACTGAATGATTGACTATGTATTGTATGTTTGTTTGTCTATAAAAGAAAAAATATATACAAAAAAACCCCCCAAAAACCTTCTGAAAGCAGGTCGTTCCACTGATTAGTTTTTTCTAACGGTCAGGAATGTTTTCCTTATTTTTAGGTTGGGTCTCTCCTTGATAGCTACCCCTATTTGCTTTTCTGTTTACTTGAATGACCTTGCCTGGTCCCTCCTCTCCTCCTCATAAGCTTTCTCACAAGATTTAAAAAAACCAAAAACTCGCATGCATCTAAGTGCTGGGTGTGCTAATGTTTTATTGATTATTGGTGCACGCCAAGTTGCCAGCTCTTCTCAATTGTTTCACCAAGCGAGGAAGGGAATCACTCTGGTGAACATTAATGGAATAGAATAGAATAACAGTTGGAAGGGACCTTGGAGGTCTTCTAGCCCAACCCCCTGCTTAGGCAGAAAACCCTACACCACTTCAGACAAATGGTTATCCAACATCTTCTTAAAAACTTTCAGTATTGGTGCATTCACAACTTCTGGTGGCAAGTTGTTCCACTGGTTAATTGTTCTAACTGTCAGGAAATTTCTCCTTAGTTCTAGGTAGCTTCTCTCCTTGATTAGTTTCTGCCCATTGCTGAATGTTGATAGTGTTATATATGGTCCCATTTCCTATAGGGTAAGTGCCTAAGGAAGAGAAAAGGAAAATGTTTCCCGCTATTGATTAGTTGAAAATAATAGTTCCCATAGTATTGACTTTAGCCATTTATCTCCCAGCAGGAATAAGTTTACATATTTACTGATTCGCACGTTTACTTCAGAATTGACTAATTTATCTGCCAGGATCACACAGCTTCTAAAATCTAATGTAAAAATAACAGATAGAGGGACATATGCACTTATTAAAGCATTCGCCCACCTACAGCCATTTCAAAGCCAAGCATAATGTTGTTAGGAAAACTGAGATCGATGATCAAAAATTTCAAAAGTCGGGTAATGGGGGAAAAAAATCATCATGGTAATCTTCTACCTTGAAACTATAATATTCATCTCAGAGCAGACTGTTTCAATTTGGAATAATTGGTTTTGGATTCATTATGAAGAATTTTATGGGGGAAGTGAATTTGGTTTGAATATAGAAAATATAAACGATTTTCCAAAAATTATTTAGTTCCCTAAAGGTAAAGGTAAAGGTTCCCTTCGCACATACGTGCTAGTCGTTGCCGACTCTAGGGGGCGGTGCTCATCTCCGTTTCAAAGCCGAAGAGCCAGCGTTGTCCGAAGACGTCTCCATGGTCATGTGGCCGGCATGACTCAACGCCAAAGGAGCATGGAACGCTGTTACCTTCCCACCAAAGGTGGTCCCTATTTTTTCTACTTGCATTTTTATGTGCTTTCGAAACTGCTAGGTTGGTAGAAGCTGGGACAAGTAACAGGAGCTCACCCCATTACACGGCAGCACTAGGGATTCGAACCGCTGAGCTGCCGACCTTTCGATCAACAAGCTCAACGTCCTAGCCCCTGAGCCACCGCATCCCTTCATATTAATAGTTCCCTAGAGGGAACTAAAAAAGAATAATTAAAGGAGAAGAATACGTGGGCCTGATTAACGGCTACAGAATGATGCAAAATGTTATAACATTGAAAATACTGAAGGATGCTTTTAAAAAATAGAACCAGGAGTTAATATCAACAATGTGAATAGCAATGTTTTGCTTCTATGGATATCTATGTCCAAAATTATTTTGGAAGAAACAGCAAAAGATAGACAGACAGATGTGTGTCCCAAAGGTGCTTTTTCAGGAGGCAACTGGACTTTCTTGGTTTTTTTTTTCTTTTGAAAACATTTCACTTCTCATGCAAGAAGCTTCTTAAGCTCTGACAGGATCGTAAGGAATGGAAGGATTGATATTCCTTGCAGACAACTGGTAATTGCATCCTTTTTGAGGGCTGTTGAAGCACTTGGAGGTTTATCTGTGTTCTCAGGGTCACCTGACTAGTGTTCTTGTAGTCTGCATTTTTTCTCTGGAAATGTATGTTTGTGTATGTGTGTGTGTGTCTAGATAGAAGAGAGAGAAAGATGATAGATAACAGAGAGAGAGAGAGAGAAGAGAAGAGATGGATTTGTAAATAACAGGCTACAAGAATGACATGGAAAAATATTTCATTGGGCATCTGAAAAAAATTGGTCCATACTTTAAAAATCAAAACGAAATTACAAATAATGAACTTATAGAATACCCTAAAGAATTCTTTTGTCTAGATTTATTAAAGAGATTTGTTAAAGTTTGGATGAATCCTCTGAGAAGGGGTACCAAAAAAGAAGTGAAATATGAAATCAAATTTACAATTAGAATAGAATAGAATAGAATAGAATAGAATAGAATAGAATAGAATAGAATAGAATAGAATAGAATAGAATAGAATAGAATAGAATAGAATAGAACAGAGGTAAGATTTTGGAATTTAAAGAAAAGAATTTAAATTGGTTTAAGATTAAAATATATAAGTTGTTGTTTCTGATAAGACTTTGTGGATTTTTGCTGATCCTAGGACTGGAATGGTGATATTTCATAAATTGGTTTATAAATTATCTCTTGTTTATAAATTATAAATAAGAGATGGAATATATGGGACGTAGATATTACTGGTTGCAAATTAAGAGGAGGTTAAAAGTTACTAAAATTGTTTATACTGGTAATAAAGGTCACTTCTTTATACGTTTCTGTTAAACTTATCCTATTTTTTCTATTCTTTTTTTCCTTTCTATTATTTTTGTTTCGTCGTCTTTTCTTTTACACTTTTTGTTTTTCCTTTCTGCTCTTCTTTCTTTTAGTTGGTATACAATTATCATTCTCATCTTCAATAAAATTGTGTTTTTTTAAAAAAAAAAAAACTACTAAGAAACTTTGGAATTTACTTCCAAATCTGATTTAATAGCCCATTGATTTCCTTCCTTGCATTGTTTTAATCAGCCAGGTCTGCCTGCTCTGTTTTCCTTTCATCGTTTCTATCAACAGGCAGACCTGCATGATCTATTTTTCTAGGAGTTTTCCTTAAAAATACTAATAGTGCCATTGTACAATTTTTTAAAAAAATGTAAATATTGCTTTTTTTAAAAAAAACCCAAATTTATCATTTCTCGGGATTCTTCCTCTTCTCTTTTTTGTCTAGAATATAAATATAAAAGCTAGTTTAAGAACACAACCATGTTTGCTGGATCAGACCCACCTCTACATAATATAATTCATTCAGTTTTCAATTGTGGGAAGGTAGGTTGAACGGAAAGCACCTGTACATGATACATCCGTAATAGAGATGTTATCCTTTGCAACATCCAGGGGTACCTAGTCTCTAATCTAATATGGAAGCTACTTTGCTGGTTTTATCAGGAAAACATGTTTAAATGGTTTCCAAATCTATTTAATCTTGCAGCTGTTACCACGGTCGTAGTGACAAATTTCTCTAACGCACAAAAGAACCAGTCTGGTTCGTGTAGCTCCTGAATCTATTGCTGGATCCTTAAATAAATCTGAATACAATTTCGTTTCTAGTCCTTTGACCTTTTGCTGTTTTCAGGATGGATTCTGCCGAGGAACAGCAGCGGCTCCGAAGAAAACAGATTACTTAACAGCAGCAGGTATTTTTTCCAGGATTCCTTTGAAGGAATATTTCAGGAACAAAATGGATAATTGGGGCACCCTGGCTCTGTTGTAATTGAAAACCCACCACAGCGCCTTTTCCGTTTAATTTTATTGTTTGTGTTGAAATCCTTGTGCGGTGCGGGAAAAAGAAGGAAGGGGATGAATGGAATAATCTACTGTTTTTGATTTGCTGCCTCATATCTCTCTCTCTCTCTCTCTCTCTCTCTCTTTCTCTCTCTCTCTCTCTGTCTCTCTCTCACACACACACATATACCAACCTTTGACTATTCATAAGTTTGAAACCTAGAATTAGCATGGAGCAGGAGAGGCAATTTATTGCAGCATGAAAGAACCATAATTATCTATTTCATTACTAGGGAATGCATTGTTCACCAAATACTATTTACTTATTACTAGTTGGACAATCAGATTATCCCCCCTTCCCAAATGGGGCTTAATGGGTTGAGGACAATTTTTTTTTTTTGAATTTATATCCCGCCCTTCTCTGAAGACTCAGGGCGGCTTACATTGTGTAAGGCAATAGTCTTCATCCATTTGTATATTATATACAAAGTCAACTTATATTGCCCCCCCAACAATCTGGGTCCTCATTTTACCTACCTTATAAAGAATGGAAGGCTGAGTCAACCTTGGGCCTGGTGGGACTCGAACCTGCAGTAGTTGTAATTGCAGGCAGCTGTGTTAAAAACAGACTGCATTAGCCTGTTGAGCCACAAGATGATGATCCTAGCAATTTCAGATAAATTGCGCTCTAGTCTTTTGCTGGGGCCCAGACATAAGACTGACACAAATGTAAGTAACGGGCAACCTAGAGACCTCTGTTTCAGTCTTTGGTTTCATGGTCTCATTAGGCAGGGGGTGTTGTGCTTGCAATTAACCAAATAACAGATTTGGAAGGGACCTTGTAGGTCATCTAGTCCAACCCTCGCCCAAGCAGGAGACCCTACACCTAAAGAGGCCCTGGAGGCTGGGGACAGCAAAAAATGGGCCTTCCGGTCCCACCGGAAGTTGGAAAACGGGCCGTTTTCGGCCTCCCAAAGAACTCCAGGGGTGGGGAAGGCCGTTTCCCCCCACCCTGACTCCTAGAGAGGCTCTGGAGCCAGGTGTGAGAGAAAAACGGGCCTTCCCCAGGCCCTGTGGAGGCAGAAAACAGCCTGTTTCCCTAATTCTGGTGGGCCCAGAAGGCCTGAAATTCAGCTGGCGGAGCTGAGCTCACATCTATTATTCTGTAAAGCAATTGACAAGAAAAACAGGCTCTTTACTTTTCTTTTTTTGCACTTTGCTGAACTTTATTTCAAAGTAGAGCGTGCAGTCCATTTTACAACCATGCCATTTGCATTCATCACATCAAACTGTTGATGTTACATATATATATATATGTGTGTGTGTGTGTGTGTGTGTGTGTGTGTGTGTTTTCTGAGGTTTTCGCGGGTTGGTTTTGTTCAGACTAACCTGAACACAACCAAGACCCCCCAAACAGAACACACCCCCTTCCAATCACAGCACAGCCAAACCCCCAACCAATCTGTTCAAACCCCCACTAGCAGTTGAAAGGAGGAAACAGCTGTGATCACCCATTGCTCCTAGAAGCACAAAGCTGATAACACCAGCCTGAAGATGACGAATGAGACTTCGTCGAAACGTCACCAAGACACTTCCAATTTTACGCGGGAGAAAATTTGGATAGACCTGACACCACTGTGAGCATTTCACAAGTTGCTGGATAACACCACGGGCATCTGGTACCATATGCCACAGCAGCACAGCATTTCCGCTGAGCCGTGGGGCGTACAACATTTCCAAATGTTAAAGCCGCCTGCATTGATGGCTTCCAATCCAAAATTAAGCAAGAGGTGGCAAAATATTTTGGCGTCCAAGTCTAAAATTCTCTTTACGTGGTACCATTAATTTTAATGCTATTTACTTCCAGATAGGGAATGGGGGAACAGTGGGGAGAAATCAATCCAACTGAACTTTAAATCAATTTGTGTTCATTTAATGAGAAGGTCATGGAACAATGGACTTGTCCTTTCAAGGATTTCTATGATAAATTCGAATATAGCAATAGAGTTCATAATCTTGGCTTCCCAACCCCGTCCCCTCACCCTGGTTGCATTTTATCTGTGAGGGAAGCATTGTAAAGCTACATTCATCTAAATTCTATTAACACTTATAACCCAACCCTGAATAGAGTTATATAAAATTAAAATTCATTCATTTTCTTCCAACTGAGGGGGGAAAAATGGATTATTTTTTTCCATCTATGGGATGACAAACTCCAACACCAGAGTTCCTCCATCCATGCAAAGCAGAGGAAGAAATGACTAACTTCCTCACGGCTCTAATTATTTTTTACATGACAGAATTAAGGTCAATGGTGAAATTCAAGTTTTTTTTACTATTGGTTCTGTGGGCATGGCTTGGTGGGCATGGTGTGGCTTGGTGGGTGTGGCTTGGTGGGAGTGGCAGGGGAAGGATACTGCAAAACCTCCATTCCCGCCTCACTCCAGGGGAAGGATACTGCAAATTCTCCATTCCCACCCCACTCCTGGGGCCAGCGAGAGGTGGTTATGCCAGTTCTCTGAACTGCTCAAAATTTCTGCTACCGGTTCTCCAGAACCTGACAGAACCTGCTGGATTTCAACCCTGACTAAGGTGGGATATTTAGCACTGTCTCCACTAGCAACTCCTGTCAAAGCTGGTCTGGAAATATTCCAAAAGTACTTTTTTTCAGGAGACAACTGGACTTTCTTGTTTTTCCTTTGAAGATGTTTCGCTTCTCATTCAAAAAGTGAAATGTCCTCAAAGAAAAAAACAAACAAACAAGAAAGTCCAGTTGCCTCCTGAAAAAGCACCTTTAGGACAACCATGACCTGGATGACTGAGAATCTCTACAGCAGCGGTTCTCAACCTGTGGGTCGTGACCCCGTTGGGGGTCGAATGACGATTTGTCAGGGGTTGCCTAAGACCATCGGAAATATGGGAAGTATACTTGCAAGTCGAAGAATCGCGCTCCAACGGTTGATTCCACAAGCCAGCTGCAGGCTCTTCAAATCACTAGCCGAATTCGGCTTCAGGCGCAATGAATTAAAAAAGAGAGAAATCTTTGATCTGATGTCTCCCTCTCAAGCCAGCTGCAATCACTCCCAATCGCTAGCCTAATCTGGCTTCAGGCACCATAAACTTAATAGGGGAGGAGTCTCCGCTTTAATGCCTCCGTCCTCAAGGCAATCGCAAGCAGTTCAGATCGCTAGCCAATACGGCTTCAGGTGCGATAAATTCAAAACGAAAATAATTT
Organism: Ahaetulla prasina; assembly: GCF_028640845.1. Lineage (NCBI taxonomy): Eukaryota > Metazoa > Chordata > Lepidosauria > Squamata > Colubridae > Ahaetulla > Ahaetulla prasina. The sequence continues at coordinate 86,332,219 of NC_080546.1, read as the reverse complement.
TATGGTTGGGGTTGCCACATCATGGGGAATTGTATTAAAGGGGTCGCAGCACTATAAAGGTTGAGAACCACTGCTCTACAGACTTTTGGTCTGGAAACAGTTAATTCATGGAGGGGCTACTGTCAATCATGGGAAAATCAGTTTGAATGAATAGAAAAGTTTATTGCAAGCTTAAGCTCTCTACAAGAATCTGAACTACTAACCGTCAAAGCAAATGGAATTCAAGATGGGTTGGACTTTGATCTCTCATAGCATGAAGGGACTTGAGACTGCTGACGCATTTGATCCCTCCTTCGGTTTCAGCCTGATTATTTCCTACAGCTAAACTCCTGGAAGATATTCCCATTGATGAATGGCACATCCTATGAATGACGATGATGGTAATGGTAATGAAGATGATGACGAGGCTGCATCAGCAGAGGGACAGAATCAAGATCATGTGAAGTGGTAGTGCAGCTTTATACTGTACTGGTAAAAACCACGCTTGGAATACTGCATCCAATCCTGATCACCATGACACAAAAAAGATGAAGAAACTTTAGACCAGGAGTGTCAAACTGGCGGTCCACAGGTCGGATGCGTTATGCACAAGCCACCCCAGTTCCACAAAGGGAAAAAAAAAACATCACGAAGCATCACATGATGCAATGTGATGCCATGAGTTTGACACCCGTGCTCTAGATAGAGTGCAGTAAAAATGATTAGGGGACTGAAGGCTTAAGCAAATGATGAACGATTGTGTGAGTTCAGGGAAGAATTAGATTATACAAAGTTAAAAAATAAATGGGAAACTAGTTTTTGCTCATTACTGAACACATTAAGGTGAGGTAGGAGAGCCAATATGGTGAAGTTGTTAAGGTGCTGGCTGAAAATAGAAACCCACGTCCTTTAGAAGGACTAGGAGTGATATGGTAGCAATGTTCCAATATCTCAAGGGTTGTCACAAAGAAGAGGGAGTCAAGCTGTTCTCCAAACCACCTGAGGGTAGAACAAGAAGCAATGGGTGGAAGCTAATCAAGGAGAGAAGCAACTTAGAACTAAGGAGAAATTTCCTGACAGTTAGAACAGTTAATCAGTGGAACTACTTGCCTCAAGAATTTGTGAATGCTCCAACACTGGAAGTTTTTAAGTTTGTCTGAAATGGTATAGAGTTTCCTGCCTGAGCTGGGAGTTGGACTAGAAGACCTCCAAGGTCCCTTCTAACTTCATTATTCTGCTCTGTTCTGTTTAGTCACAGAAGTCAGCTGGGTAACTTTGGCCAGTCACTCCTTCTCAGTTCAAATCAGCATTAATCCCTGAAACAATGTGGATGGACAATATCTCCTGGTTGCATCGTTCATTGTTAGCTTCACTACCAGAAAATGCTTGCAAAACAACAGGACCCCACAAACACGTGGCACTGCTTAGAACAGAAGCATTACAGTGGTGTCGTGTCCCACTCCCACTCTGACGACCGGGTCAAGGAAGTCCGTATCAAATGTGGCAACGAAGCCTCTGCAGCTTGCCCAATTCCTTCGAGGTTTATCAGGGCAGGCAGGAGTCCAAGTTGTGACTTCAGCGATAGAGTCCGATGTCAGCAAACTAGATGAGACTTTGCTTGACCCAAGGTTGGAATGCCAAAAGCAGGTCCTTTATATAGGCTGTGGGGTATGGCTCCATGACTCAGCATTTATCCAGGCCTGCACCTCTCTTCCTTTTGCTGGTGTCACTTCTCAGTTCTCTGGAAGCGAGGATCCTCACACTTTGAATTCTCTTCAGCTGGATCTGCTGTCAGTAATTCCAGCACGTCGCTGGCTTCCTGCTCACACGCTGTAGGAGTGAAGTTTATCAGTCTTGTTTGTTCATTCTTGGAATCCTCTCTGGGCATGGAGCCAGGGCCGGGGGCTGGAGGCATGACAGGCCATTCATCTTCATTATCAGACTCCGAGTCTGATAACAGGCCCGGGTGGAGATGGGAGGGGCCCGGCTGAGGAGAGGAGGGAGGATGAGGCACAACAAGTGGGGTCTCTGTGAATTTGTTGGATTTCTATCTCAAAGATTCCCAAACTGATGGACTGATACCTTTGCTTTAGTGATCAGATTGAAATATCCATCTCTTCCTTTCTTTGCCATACTGAAAACTAGCTGGATGCCTGTGCTTTGCTATGAAACTATTTGATTTGGCATGACAAATTGACACTTAAAGCCTGAAACTTAATATAGAATGTTTAACTCCGTAGCATCAGTGTGTGTTAATATCAGGCAACTGGCAGTTGGAACAGAGAGGGAGGGGGAGTAGAATGTCCCAGCCTGCAAGCCGGACGAGTCATGTGCTGACCGCGTCTATGCCTGGTTTAGCAAATGGATAGCATCAGAGCGTGTTAATAATATAAGGCAACTGGCAGTTGGAACAGAGTTCTTTTCAGGTGGGGAGGGGGAGTTGAATGTCTAGCTCCTTAGCATCAGAGCATGTGAATATAATAATACTGTATATAAAATACTAATGATCTGATGGTCATTTTGAAAAATCCTTTCTTAGCAAGCACCTAGAAGCCAAGTGGAACATATGTGCCAAATTTCAAGTTTGTAGACTGGAAGTTTTGTGATGAGTGAGTGGTATTTGGCTTTTATATATAGAGAAGATGAAGAGCTGCAGGAACTGGGTTTGTTTAGTCTAAAAGAGAAGGACTAAGGGGGACATGATAGCAGTCTTCCAATATCTGAGGGGCTGTCATAGAGAAGGGAGGGGGGAATCGACCTATTCTACAAAGCATTTGAAGGCAGGACAAGAAGTAAAAAGAGATTCAATCTGAAATAAGGAGACATTTCCCAACAGTGAGAACAATCAGTGGAACAGAAGTTGCCTCCAGGAGTTGTGGATTCTCCATCACTGGAGCTTTTCAGGAAGAGATTGGACAATCTTTGTCCAGAATAACATAGGGTCCCCTGGTTGAGCTTATTTTCCAAAGCACGAGAAGGCAAGAGAAGAAACAATGGAAAGAAACTAATCAAGGAGAGAAGCAACCTGGAATTAAGTGACCGAGGCCCAAATTCTGATTACCAAACACAATTAGTCCTGAACAAACTTATTTTATTAAAACAGCTGAGAATTAATTCATTCTCAGCTTAGCCCAAAACAAATTCTTCAAAAAAAGTCCTGCAGCCTTATCCTGCAGACCAACCTTTGTTGTCTTTGGCAACCTGCCAGAGGGTTTTCTTGGCAAAAAATCCACAAAGTTCAAGAGATGCTGACAAGAATCAATGGAATCAATGTTGCTTTTCCACAAAGAACCCAATAGCTCATTGCTGCTCTTTTAAGCCTTACGGGAATGGGCAATCATCTCCTGGCCTTACTCCCGAGTCGTCCTTTTTGCTTCAGTTGCTCTTGCCTTTTGGCAGCTCTTCTCATGCATGCGCTAAGAACAGGCTCCTCCTGTTCCTCTGCCTCTCTGCTGTCCGCCTCCAGAGGCTCTAGAGTCTGTGCATCGCTCCCAGATGGCTCTGTCCCCATCTCTGCCTCTGACACAGACCCTTCCTCTGACTTCATTGTCCTCCTCAGCCTCCTCATAGTCTGACTCTACTGACAGGTCTGCAGGTTGCTCGTGGACCACAACATTAAGGAGAAATGTTCTAACAGTCAGGACAATTATATAATGTAACAGCTTGCCTTGAAAGGGCTTCATCACTGGACTTTTTTGACTGGTTAGGGCTAGGGTTACGGTAAGACCTATCTGAAATAGAATAAGGTCTCCTGCCTGCATAGGGGATTGGACTAGAGGACCTCCAAGGTCCCTTCCAGCTGGATTCTGATTGACCTCCAAGGTCTCTTTCAACTCTGTTATTTTTTTTTATTTTTTTATTTGCATTTATATCCCGCCCTTCTCCGAAGACTCAGGGCGGCTTACACTATGTCAAGCAATAGTCTTCATCCTATTTGTATATTATATGCAAAGTCAACTTATTGCCCCCAACAATCTGGGTCCTCATTTTACCTACCTTATAAAGGATGGAAGGCTGAGTCAACCTTGGGCCTGGTGGGACTAGAACCTGCAGTAATTTCAGGCAATAACAGACTGTTAATAACAGACTGTCTTAGTCCATTGAGCCACCAGAGGCCCTTGATTCTATCATTTGTGTTATTCTGTCATTCTGCCCCACTTTCCAAAACAATGCCATTCATTGGAATATTATCTACTGCAAATTTCAAGTAAGTTATTATACTTTTAAGTACTGGTCTTTGAGATGAACGTAAAAGTTCTAGTTCAGTTGCTTCTTCTGTCTCTCTGGCAAAGAGGATCAGAAATAGTCAGGTCTATTACGGAATATTTTCCTTCAAATATTCCTGTCAAGACATTAGACGGCATCAATTTAGGATGGTATTTTTTAAAGTAGGTCAGCTCTGATTCATATGCTTTTCTTTACCAATGGAATAGAAAGAGAATAATTGCAAGCTAACGCCGATGCAAATATTCACCCCTTAGTAGCAGAAACACACAACTGCGCAACATTTTCCGCAAATACAATCAAGTCCGTTTCTATCGCTCATCCCGGTTTAATCTATTCCTCCCCCTTTTACCTCCTGCTGCCTCAACGAGTCTTTCATGTTTTCACTGACAGTATTTAAGAAAGAAAAATCTACTCCGAGATTGGCTGATGTCTGTTCCAATGAATGCAAAATTCCCTCTAGGGCCAGGTGTGCACAACAGGAAGCGGTTAAGAAGGCACAGTCAGAATGATAACAATTGAGTCTTGATGAGTTGCTATCATTTTAAGGCACACCTGCTCCAAGTCAGAGAGATTTGAGGGGGGAAATCGGAAAGGTTTGGACAGGTCCCAAGATGCATAAAAGATTGAATTCAATTCGGTCTCAGTGGGTGTTTAGAAATTTACAGCAACGCTGACGAGGCTAAATAACTTGCTGGCAAAACAGCAAAAGACACAGAGTTACATTTGTCTGGGAAGTTATACAGAAGATCAGCTGTTAAATATGTATGATTTTTTTTCCTTACATTGGAGGAAGAAGTGTGGCATGGGGCCAAAAAAAAAGAAAAGTGAAATGTCTCTTAAGAACCTTAATGTGCTAGCAAAGGGTAAAACAGCTGATTTTGTTATGGTACAATGGCTGCCCTCAATATAAACCTCCTTGGAGCTATTTCCACAATAGTTTGCCTTAAAATCTCATAGTAATCTATATATATATATAAATGGCTTACTCCCGAGTTGTCCATTTTGCTTCAGCTGCTCTTGCCTTCTGGCTGCTCTTCTCATGTGTGCACTAGGAACAGGTTCCTCCTGTTCCTCTGCCTCTCCACCTCTGGAGGCTCCGGAGTCAGCGCATCGCTCCCAAATGGCCCTGGTCCCATCTCTTCCTCCAATGCAGAGCTCTCATCCGGGCCTTGCCCTGACTCCAGGACTGGCCCGTGGTCCTCCCCAGCCTCCTCACTGTCTGATTCCACTGCCAGATCTGCAGGCTGCTGGCGGACCACAACAAACTGTTCTCCCTAAATGCCATTAAGAGTGCTAGTGGGCAATCACCTGATGTCATGTCCCCCTCCCCCTCCGATGACCAAGTCTAGGAAGTCTGTATCAAGTGTGGCCACGAAGCCTCTGCAGCTTTGCCAAATTCCTTCTCAGGGCAGGCAGGAGTCCACGTTGTGACTTCAGCAAACTAGATGAGATTTTGCTTGACTCAAGGTTGGAATGCCACAAGCAGGTCCTTTATATAGGCTGTGGGGTGTGGCTCCATGACTCAGCATTTATCCAGGCCTGCCCCTCCCTTCCTTCTGCTGGCGTCACCTCTCAGATCTCCGGAAGCGAGGATCCTCCCACTGTGAATTCTCTTCAGCTGGAACTGCTGTCGGTAATTCTAGCACGTGGCTGGCTCCCTGCTCACACGCTGTAGGAGTGAGGTTTGTTTGTTCATTCCTGACATCCTGTCCGGGCATGGGGCCAGGGCCGGGGGCTGGAGGCATGACAGGCTGTTCATCTTCATTATCAGACTCCGAGTCTGATAACAGGCCCGGGTGTAGGCGGGAGGGGCCCGGCTGAGGAGAGGAGGGAGGACGAGGCACAACACCTAAATATAAACCAAGAGTATTAGGTAGCAGCCAAAAAATCCAATGCAATCCTGGGCTGCATTAATAGAGGGATAGAATCAGGATCCCATGAAGTTCAAAAACTGCTTTACGAAGCCTTTGTAAGATTACATTTGGAATACTTTGAATAGTTCTGGTCACCAGAATATTGAAAAAAAAAAAAAGATGTTGAGAATCTGGAAAGAGTGCAGAGAAGAGCAACCAAAAATGATCACAGGGTTGGAGCTTAAAGCATATACAGTGGAGAAAGGTTGCAAGAATTAGGTAAGTCTAGTCTAATGAAAAGAAGGACTAGGGGGGAATCGATAGCAATATTAATAGTCAAACTATTTTCTAAAGTACCAATAGGCAAAACAAGAAACAATGGTTGGAAACTAATCAAGGAGAGATGCAGCCTAGAACTAAGGAGAAATTTCCTAACACTGAGAACCATCAACCAACAGAACCAGCTTAGCATCAGAAGTTGTGGATTCACTGGAGGCTTTAAAAAAAGAGACATTTATCTGAAATGGCGTAGGGTCTCTTGCTTCAGAGGGGGGTTGGACTAGAAGACCTCCAAGCAGTGGTGAAATCTAGATTTGTTTCCTACCGGTTCTGTGGGTGTGACTTGGTGGGGGGGATCCATGTGACTGGGTGGGCGTGGCTATGTGACCGGGGGATCAAAAGACAGAAACTTACTAACAATGTCCTACTGGAGCAGGGTTGGACTACATGACCTCCAGGTCCCTTCCAGCCTCTGAAGCTGCATCTAGTGCCAGGTTTATAGTCCTTCCTCCCTCCCTCCCTCTCTAATGAACCCCCTACCCCCATCCAGTCAGAGCTGAAGCAGCTTCTTGGATGAGAAGTGAAATGTCTTCAAAGAAAAACCAGAAAGTCCAGTTGTCTCTTGAAAAAAAAAAGCACCTTTGGGACAACCATGACCTGGATCAGAGGTGGGTTTCAGCAGGTTCTGACCAGTTCTGGAGAACCGGTAGCGGAAATTTTGAGTAGTTCGGAGAACCGGTATTAAAAATTCTGACTGGCCCCGCCCCCATCTATTCTCTGCCTCCCAAGTCCCAGCTGATCAGGAGGAAATGGGGATTTTGCAGTAATCTTCCCCTGGACTGGGGTGGAAATGGAGATTTTATAGTATCCTTCCCCTGCCACGCCCACCAAGCCACGGCCACCAAGCCATCAAGCCACATCCACCGAACTGGTAGTAAAAAAATTTGAAACCCACCACTGACCTGGTGGATGACTGACGAAGTTAGGGGGGTAGCCAGATTCATTTAACAAAAGGGTTAGTAACTTATCAACGGCAGTGATTCTCTTAACGACCATGGCAAGAAAGGTCGTAAAATGGGGCAAAACTCACTTCATAAATGCCTCACTTAACAACAATGTTGGGCTCAATTATGGGTCATAAACTGTGGGCTCTTTGTACATGAAAATTTGATGCAGCGAACATCGTCAGTGGTTAATCTCAAATTAAAAACGGAACGAGTCATCTGTCCTGCCCCAAAAAGACAGTTCTGAAAAGCAGATTGTGGATGATCCAGCAGAGGTACTGTTGTAAGTTTTCGTTTCTGCGGTATACAGTTTACACCGTATCCCTACTTAAATTTCCAACAGAAGGTTATAATTAATAGCTAATCGTTAATATTACTGTATGGAGCCAGATGGTGGAAAGACGGAGTCAGCGAGGGTAATAAGAAGTCTTAGATTCCCACTGCCATTCCTCCCAATTACACAGATGGTGCAAATTATATACATCCGTACGGTAGTTCCTTAATGTGTTAGATCATATAAAGTTTTGTTTTGGCATGTAGGCCTTGGATAAAGATGAAAATAATTGGAAGAAATGCTTACCCTTTGTGACTTGCTTCTAATGGATTTATCAAAGGCAAGGCAATTGGGAGAGATGGCTTGACACATCTGTCAGATAAAGGAACTAAGGAATTTCATATTATATTACAAAAGTGCACACTGTTTATAATCTGTTGGTCAGGCCTAAGTAGCCAGGAACAGTTCTTTGAACTCAACTCCAAAGAACATTCAAAGATGTGGAGACTCTAGAAAGAGTGCAGAGAAGAGCAACATAGATGATTACGGGACTGGAGGCTGAAACAAGAACGGGTTGCAGGAACTGGGTGTGTCTAGTTTGATGAAAAGAAGGAGGGAGACATGATAGCAGTGATCCAATATCTCAGGGGCTGCCAGAAAGAAGAGGGAGTCAAGCTATCCTGCAAGACACTGAAGGCAAGGCAAGAAGCAATGGATGGAAAGCAATCAATGAGAGATTCAACCTGGAACTAAAGAGAAATTCCCTGACAGTTAAAATAATTAATCAGTGGAACAACTTGCTTCCAGAAGCTGTAGGTGCTCTCAACAAAGGAGGGAGATTGTACAATCATTTGTCTGACATGGTATAAGGTTTCCTGTCTGAGCTGGGGGTTGGTCTAGACCAGGGGTCTCCAAACTTGGTCCCTTTAAGACTTGTGGACTTCAACTCCCAGAGTCCCTCAGCCAGCTTTGCTCTGGGAGTTGAAGTCCACAAGTCTTAAAGGGACCAAGGTTGGAGACCCCTGGTCTAGAAGACCTCGAAGACAGCAACAGCAATAGCACTTAGACTTATATCGCGCTTTACAGTGCTTTACAGCCCTCTCTAAGTGTTTTACAGAGTCAGCCTATTGCCCCCAATGATTTGGGTCCTCATTCTGCTGACCTGGGAAGGATGGAAGGCTGAGTCAACCTTGAACCGGTCAGGATTGAACTGGTGGCAGTTGGCAGGGTTAGCCTGAAATACTACATTCTAATCTCTGGGAACGAGGGAAGGGAAGGGAAGGGAAGGGAAGGGAGGGAGGGAGGGAGGGAGGAAGGAAGGAAGGAAGGAAGGAAGGAAGGAAGGAAGGAAGGAAGGAAGGAAGGAAGGAAGGAAGGAAGGAAGGAAGGAAGCTATAGCACTTGAAATAGCACTTAGGCTTATATACTGCTTCATGGTGCTTTACAGCCCACTCTCAGCGGTTTACAGAGCCAGCATATTGCGCCCAGCAATTTGGCTTCTCATTTTACCCACCTCGGAAGGAGGGAAGGCTGAGTCAACTTTGAGCCCTTCAAACGCTGTATTTTTGTTCCGTAATAGGGCAACAAAATAGACAGTGATTTAACTGACAACTGCATGAGATGCACAGTTTATATATATGTGTGTGTGTGTGTGTGTGTATTGTGCGCATTGAACATCTGCTGGTCTAAAGCAACAAACATGACATCTCTCTTTTCAAGTTGAGTTCCTGCAGAATTTACCTTTCTGCTAAAAGCTTAAAGAACGCCAGCCAAACTCTTTCAGAGCGCTTTGTAGAAAACTGAATAAGAGCAGTTGAAAAAGAGAGTTGGAAGTAACTATTCTGAGGTTTGGCTAGCTTCGGCTCCGCGGCCTTAAACTTTTGCTCTATTTCCTCCGAGTCTTTTTTTTTGGCCTGTTTCACATCTCCATTAGCCTTGCTGTTTATGGACTCGGTCCCTTCAATTCTGCAGAGCCTGCTGTTCTGAAGACGAAAAAGCTCTCAGAAGTGAATCTGGGAAGAAGGCGGGGGGGGGGGAGAAGACACTCGGCATGAAAAGAAGCACAGTGCAGGAAAGAAAAGCACACAGAAGTGAAATCATACATTCAGTTCGACCCAAAAGTCATTAGAAGGCTGGGGTGGGGGGAGCCACTGTCTTAACCAGCAGAAACTCAGAATGATACCTTCATTCCTGGAAGAAAAGAGAGGCTGAAGTTTCACTCTATAACTCCTGGTTGTCTGAATTGGGGGGAAATGGTTTGAATATGTTCCTGGAGAACAGGATGTCTATATATCTATATATCTCTATCTCTATCTCTATCTCTATCTCTATCTCTATCTCTATCTCTATCTCTATCTCTATCTCTATCTCTATCTCTATCTCTATCTCTATCTCTATCTATCTATCTATCTATCTATCTATCTATCTATCTATCTATCTATCTATCTATCTATCTATCTATTCTGAGGTTTTCGCCGGTGTTTGTATGTAGGTCTTTGGTTATTCGGGTTTTCTCCCGCGTAAAATTGGAAGTGTCTTGGCGACATTTCGACGAAGTCTCATTCGTCATCTTCAGGCTTCAGCTTCGTCCCAGAAGCACGAAGCTGAAGCCTGAAGATGACGAATGAGACTTTGTAAACGTCGCCAAGACACTTCAGCTGGAGAAAACCCGACAACCAAAGACCTACACACACACACACACACACACACACACACACACACACACACACACACACACACATATATATATATATATATATATATATATATATATATATATATATTGAGGTTTTCGTGGGTGTTTGTATGTAGGTCTTTGGTTATTCGGGTTTTCTCCCGTGTAAAATTGGAAGTGTCTAGGTGACGTTTCGATGAAGTCTCATTCATCATCTTCAGGCTTCAGCTTCGTGCTTCTGGGAGCAATGTGTGATTGCAGTTGTTTCTTCCTTTTTAACTGCTAGTGGGGGTTTGAACTGATTGGGTGGGAGCTTGGCTGTGCTCTGATTGGATGGAGGGGTTTTTTTTGTGCTCTGATTGGCTGGGGTGTGTCCTGTTTGGGTGGGGGCTTGGTTGTGCTCAGATTAGTCTGAGTTGCAGGGGGATTTGAGCTGGTGAGCTGCATTGCTGTTGTTTGGCTTCGTGTTTGTGGTCGTGCTACATCTTCATAGTGGGTGTCAGTCTGCTGCATGTATGGATTGGAGGGGTTTGAAATGGCTAATGTTGCAGCTGCGGTCTGGCTTCTGGTCCTTGGTCGTGCTTCCTGATCAGTGTGGGTTTGGGTCTGCTTTCTGGGTGGATGTGTGGTGGTGACATCCTGTGTGGACCTCGTGAGTGTGGGTCTGGTGTCATTCCTCGTGTTAGGGACTCGTTTGTCAATAAGGGCAGGTTTCCAAATGGCTGGTAGGCGGGAGGTATCATCTCGTTTGTTCATGCTGTGTGGGCGTTTTTCTATCTCGATGGCTTCTCTGATTATTCTGTTGTTAAAGTGTTCAGTTTTGGCGATAGTTCTGGTCTTTTTAAAGTCAATATCGTGTCCTGTGGCTTTAAGGTGTTGGACCAGGGAAGAAGTTGGTTCCTCTTTTTTGACTGAGTTCTTGTGTTCTTCAATGCGTGCACTTATTCTTCTGTTGGCTTGTCCGATGTATGTGGTGGGGCAAGCGGTGCATGGGATTTCATATACTCCTTGATTTTCTAACTCAATTTTGTATTTATTTTACAACATATAAAGATTCATTTTGAAGTTAAAGGGGGGGAGGGGGGAAAGGGGGAAAATGTTTTTGTTTTTTAAAACTTTTTCAATAAAAAAAAAAGTTAAAGAATGTGTAGTCTGGATACAAATGTTTTTAGGAACTAATAATCAAAGTGTTTACAAAAATATTCATTACATTAATCTCTAGTCTAGTCTATTCTCTCCTATTTTCTCCTCTCGTATTCACTCGTGATTTCCGTATACCGGTGTGAGAAATAGAATCATTCCTGTAAAGAACATAACCGAAGTAACGCCATATTGTAACCTTGAATAACCTGTACTATTTTAACAGTGTAAAACATTTATGGGGCCAGTTTATGTAATATCTGTTCTGTGGAAATATACTGGACAAATATTTTTTTACCCTTTAATCTGGACACGCCGATTTACGCAAAAGCATTGTTCTTTCTTTCTTTCTTTCTTTCTTTCTTTCTTTCTTTCTTTCTTTCTTTCTTTCTTTCTTTCTTTCATCGCATTTTTATACCGCCCTATCTCCCAAGGGACTCAGGGCGGTTCACAGCCTGATAAAACATACATATAAATACAAAATAAAACACCAATTTAAAAAACTTATTAAATAAGGCCGAATATTAAAACTACAATAAGATAATAAAACCCCGTTAAAACCAAATTTAAAATTCTAGTCCAGTCCTGCGCAAATAAATAGATGTGTCTTAAGCTCGCGGCGAAAGGTTCGAAGGTCAGAAAGTTGACGAAGACCTGGGGGAAGTTCGTTCCAGAGGGTGGAAGCCCCCACAGAAAAGGCCCTTCCCCTGGGCGTCGCCAGCCGGCACTGCCTGGCTGACGGTACCCTGAGGAGTCCCTCCCTGTGAGAGCGCATGGGTCGGTGGGAGGCAATCGGTGGCAGCAGGCGGTCCCGTAAGTAACCCAGCCTCTTGTTAATGAGATAAGGGGAAGTATGTAATTTGGGGGACTTTCCAGAGGAAGAAGACACAGCTGTATAAGCCAAAATTGTTTTGTTAGGTGTGAAAGACAATGATGGGTGGGGGGGCACTGTAGTTGCCCTGTTGATTGTCCAAAAATGTATTTAAACCATGTATTTGGAGCTGTAGGATGTTCTCTCCTTTGCGGAGAATCCTTTTGCAAAAGCTTATTAATATATATATATATATCTTTCAAGGTATATATATTTATATTTTTATGTATGTCTTTCTTCAATAAATCTGTTGTACACTTGTTCATGGGTTTCGCTGCTTTTTATGGGATTTACATTTAGTCTGTTTCTGACAACCGGTTCGGGCGAACCGGTACGAACCGGCTGCATTCCAACTTTGGTTGTTATGCGAATCTGGCTTCTTCCATTGACTTTGCTTGTCAGAAGGTCGAAAAAGGGGATCACATGACCCTCAAGACACTGCAACTGTCGTAAATATGAACCAGTTGCCAAGCATGTGAATTTTGATCCGGTGACCATGGGAAAGCTGCAACTGTCTTAAGTGTGAAAAATGGTCATAAGTCACTTTTTCCAGGGTTGTTTTACTTTGAACAGTCACTAAGTGAACTATTGTAAGTCGAGGACTACCTGTACAGAAATTGGCCATTCTTAAGTCTACGGGGGTTTGCCGTGGGAAGTCAATCTTCCTTTTCAGCAAGTCCGAACGGAAATATTTGCAGTACTTCAGGAAAACTTTGCACGGTTTTTTTGAATACACTCAGAACCGGCTGTGAAGGAAAAAAAATAATCGACAGATGTTGCATCTGAGCTGCGGCTTCCAAATGTGTGTGGTGTTTATTGTACACATTTAATCAGAGCTTAACATCTCCTTTTGCCCAGGGATATGTTTTCCAAATTCTTTTTAATTTCCAACAGAACACATACATATTCTCCCCGAGCAAATTTGTCCAAATTTCCTTTGAATTTCCTCTTTATGTGACATGCAACTAATTGGCATTCCCTAGGGTGGGTGGGTCGCTTGTATACCCTCTTCCCTTTTATTGCTTAAAAACAAATGGCGTTCGATGACAGCCGTTGGAAGGAACTCACGCTAAAGGTCTTCACATTCCTAGCTTTCCAGAATGCCTTGATTCTTTTTGTCATTCATGGTCATCTTCAAGTGCTATGCATGGGGACATTATTTTTGACCTTTTCTGAGTGTTTTTTAGATAGATAGATAGATAGATAGATGATAGATAGATAGATAGATAGATAGATAGACAGACAGACAGACAGACAGACAGACAGACAGACAGACAGACAGACAGACAGACAGACAGACAGACAGACAGACAAAGTTGGAAGTCATCTAATCCAACTCCTGGTCCAAGCAGCAGACCCTACATCATTCCCAACAAATGGCAATCTAACCTCCCCTTGAAAGCTTCCAGTGATGAAGCTCCTACAACTTTCGAAGGCAACTTCTGTTCCATTGGTTGATTGTTCTCACTCTCAGAACATTTATCCTTATTTCTAGGTTGAATCTCTCCTTGATCAGTTTCCATCCATTATTCCTTGTCGGGCCTACAGGTACTTTAGAAAATAGCTTGACCCCCTATCTCCTCTCTGTGGCAGTCCCTCAAATATTGGAAGACTGCTATCCTGTCTCCCCTGGTCCTTCTCTTCACTAGACTAGCCATGCCCAGTTCCTGCAACTGTACACCATATGTTTTAGCCTCCAGTCCCCTAATCATCTTTGTTGCTCTTCTCTGCACTCTTTCTAGAGTCCCAACATCTTTTTTATAGGGTGGTGACAACTTCCGAAGGCAACTTCTGTTCCATTGGTTAATTGTGCTCACTGTCAGAAAATTTCTCCTTATTTCTAGGTTGAATCTTTCCTTGACCAATTTCCATCCATTGTTCCTTGCCTGGACTTCAGGTGCTTTGGAAAATAGATTGACCCCTTTTGTGTGGCAGTCCCTCAAATATTGGAAGACTGCTATCATGTCTCCCCTGGTCCTTCTCTTCACTAGACTAGCCATGCCCAGTTCCTGCAAACATTCATTGTATGTTTTTTAGCCTCCAGTCCCCTAATCTTCTTGGTTTCTGCACTTTTTCTAGAGTCTCAACATCTTTTTTATAGTGTGATGATCAAACTGGATGCAGAACTCTAGATGTGGTCTTACTAAGGCTTTACTCGATCTTGATTGTATCCTTCTATTAATGCAATTTAGGATTGCATTGGGTTTTTTTTGGCTGCCATAACAATTTAACTGAAGGTCCTGGAGAATGGAAGTCCCCCTTCCACCAATTTCTGATAGGAAAAAGATATTATGAATAATAATGACTTGATGCAAGGCTAGGGGCCGGGATAGCTCAGGCAGTAGAGAAGCCTGTTATTAGAACACAGAGCCTGCAATTACTGCAGGTTCGAGCCCGGCCCAAGGTTGACTCAGCCTTCCACCCTTTATAAGGTAGGTAAAATGAGGACCCAGATTGTTGGGGGGGCAATAAATTGACTTTGTAAAAAAAATATATACAAATAGAATGAGACTATTGCCTTATACATTGTAAGCCGCCCTGAGTCTTCGGAGAACGGCGGGGTATAAATGTAAACAAAAATAAATAAATAAACTACTTTGAAAAGAAACACTAGGGATGATATGATGTAGCAGTGTTCCAGTATCTCAGGGGCTGCCCCAAAGAAGAGGGAGTCAAGCTATTCTCCAAAGCATCTGAAGGCAGGACAAGAAGCAACAGATGGAAACTAATCAAGGAGAGAACCAACCAAGAACTAGGAAGAAATTTCCTGACAGTGAGAACAATCAACCAATTCAACAACTTGTCTCCAGAAGTTGTGAATGCTCAATCACTGGAGGTTTCTAAGAAGAGATTGGACAACCATTTGTCTGAAATGGTATAGGGCTTCCTGCCTGAGCAGAGGGTTGGACTAGAAGATCTCCAAGGTCCCTTCCAACTCCGTTATTCTATTCTAATAGTCCCTTTCACTGAAGAATTAACACATTAGATCAGTTAAAGATTGTCCACGCACACAAGCACAGAGAGAGAAAGGGAGAGAGTACACACACACACAAACATTTACATATATTCATCCCTTAATTTATTCCTTCCTTTCCTTCCTTCATTCAAGGTCTCTATTGTAATAAATGTAATCATTATGAACAAATTAGTTATCAAGGTGTCATATTAATATGTGACTTGTGGTATAATTCATTGTTCAATCATTTTTAAATTCCTTTTCCTTTAAAAAAAAGATGAGAATCATAAAATACATTTACAAATAAAAATTCCGTAGCTCTTTTGTTACCATCTGCTTTTGGGGGGGGGGGGCGCGCGGAACCACCAGACCGTGGGGAAATACAATGAATAAATAAATATTTTTTTAAAAGAGAATAATAGCGTTCCCCTTTATATTATTAATAATGCTAAATTAATTAACATAAAAGTAATCTGAAGCTCTCTAAATAAAAATTTAATGTCAGTTAGTCTTGTAAACTCACTTGGATCCCCATAGGAATAGTCAGGATTGACATCCTAAAAATCAAATCACTGTAGAAGGATCCATTCATCAGATTAGAAACACAGAAGAACAGAATTGTATGGAGGCCTTCTAGCCCAACCTCCTACTCAAGGCAGGTGACTTTATACCAGCCCAAACAAATGGATGTCCAGAACTTTTCTTGAAAACCTCCAGCGATGGAGCAGCCAGAACTCTAAGAAGGAAGGCGTTTCATCGATTAATAGTTCTCAAAATTAGGAAATTTATCCTTAGTTTCAAACTGAGATTCTTTAATAATCTTTCCCCCCATTACTTCAGCAGGTTCCGACAGGTTCTGGAGAACCGGTAGCAGAAATTTTGAGGGGTTCCGAGAACCGGTAGTGAAATTTTGAGTAGTTCAGAGAACCGGCAAATACCACCTCTGGCTGGTCCCCGAGTGGGGAGGGAATGGGGATTTTGCAGTATTTTTCCCTTGGAGTGGGGAGGGAATGGGGATTTTGCAGTATTTTTCCCTTGGAGTGGGGAGGGAATGGGGATTTTGCACTGTCCTTCCCCTGGAATGGGGAGGGAATGGGGATTTTGCAGTGTCCTTCCCTTGGAGTGGGGAAGGAATGGGGATTTTGCACTGTCCTTCCCCTGGAATGGGGAGGGAATGGGGATTTTGCAGTGTCCTTCCCCTGGAGTGGGGAGGGAATAGGGATTTTGCGGTATCCTTCCCCTGCCACGCCCACCAAGCCACACCATGCCAACCGAGCCACGCCCACAGTACCGGTAGTAAAAAAAATGAATTTCACCACTGTGTTACTTCCTGTTCTAACCACAGGTGCTTTAGAGTAAGGGGCTCCAACCTTGGCAACTTTAAGACTTGTGGACTTCATCTCCCAGAATTCCCCAGCTAAAAAGGCTGACTGGAGAATTCTGGGAGTTGATGTCCATAAGTCTTAAAGTTGATAAGGTTGGAGATCTCTGCTTTAGAGAATAGGTCAACACCCCCCCCTTCTCTTTTTTTCTTGTGACAATCCCTCAACCACTGGATGGCAGCTATCTTTTCACCCCTCGTCCTTCTCTTCGTTAGCCCATAATGTAATTTAACCTTATTGTGTTTTATAAATCTAGCCTTTGTGGCAGATTCCATAAACCAGGGGTAGTCAACCTTTTTATACCTACTGCCCACTTCTGTATCTTTGTTAGTAGTAAAATTTTCTAACCACCCACCGGTTCCACAGTAATGTGCCATGTATCATCCTCTGCGCATGCCTCTCGCGCATTGTGGATTGGTTTTTTTTGTGGGGGGGCACCGGCTACCAGCTCTGCTTGTCTGTTACAGCTGGGTGGTGTGGGGGGAGATGCGTGAGCTATTCTGGGACGAGACTCTTTTGTTTGCGATCGCACTATAGCGCCATTTAGTTTCAGTTACGTAACGTGAACTAAACTTATGCGCGAGCGATAAAAATAGTATATTTTCAGAAATTTAAATTGTCACAGGGAATTTATGAAAACCTAATGAAAATGTTTTTAAATAATGCTATGATTTTTTTTTTAAAGTCCATTAAATTAGGAAAAAAAGGAAAATGCTTCTGTATCGGACAAAACCCCTACCGCCCACTATGAAAGCTGGAATGCCCACTAGTGGGCGGTAGGGACCAGGTTGACTACCACTGCCATAAACCATCTTTGACTTAGTGGAATGTATATAGCCATTATATATTGCAGAGATACTGTAGTATGAAATCTGCTGCTTTCCAGATGTTTTGAATCAATGTTCCCATCTGGCTTTCATTCAAAAAAAAACCAAAAACAGCTGGAGGCTACGATTTCCTGCCCCAATATCAAATGATCCCATCTAAGTGTTAGTTCAATGACTCAAGACATTAGGTCAAGTGCAATCAAATGGCCTGAAAGAGCATTGTGAAAACTTAGAAGAAATCCCAGTTAGAGAAGAGCACAGCTGTCCTTGTCAAACATTATGGATATAAGCAGCTCTTGAATGCAAATGCATGTGTGATATGTTGAATAAACTATATGAATCATGCATCATCGTACTCTTCACATTAATTCAGCAGTTCTTCTCCTTCTCCTTCTCCTTCTCCTTCTCCTTCTCCTTCTCCTTCTCCTTCTCCTTCTCCTTCTCCTTCTCCTTCTCCTTCTCCTTCTCCTTCTCCTTCTCCTTCTCCTCCTCCCTCTCCTCCTCCTCCTCCTCCTCTTTTCTCCTTCTCCTTCTCCTTCTCCTTCTTTCTTTTTTTCTTTCTTTCCTCCTCCTCCTTCTCCTCCTCCTCCCTCTCCTCCTCCACCACTGTTCCTTCTCATCCTCCTTCCCTTTCTCCTCCTCTATCTCTTCCTCCTCCTCTTCTTGCTTCTTCCCTTTTTCCTCCTCCTCCTTCTTGTTTTTCTCCTTTTCTTGAGGGAAGTGTTCTTTCTGTAATCATTACAGAGGAGGAAGAGAGGAGGGGGTGGTGGAGGAGGGGGTGGAGGAGGAAAGAAGAAGAATAAGAATGGAAGGGAACGGAGAAGGAGGAGGAGGAGGAGGAGCAGAAGGAGGAGGGGGAGGAGGGGGAGGAGGAGGAGGAGGAGGAGGAGGAGGAGGAGGAGGAGGAGGAGAAGAGGGGGAGGAGGAGGAGGAGGAGGGGAGGAGGAGGAGGAGGAGGAGGAGGAGGAGGAGGAGGAGGAGGAGGAAGAGGAAGAGGAGCAACAAAGATGATGAGGGGACTGGAGGCTAAAACATATGAAGAATGGTTGCAGGAACTGGGTATGTCTAGTTTAATAAAAAGAAGGACTAGGGGAGACATGATAGCAGTGTTCCAATATCTCAGGGATTGCCACAAAGAAGAGGGAGTCGGGCTGTTCTCCAAAGCACCTGAGGGTAGAACAAGAAGCAATGGGTGGAAACTGATCAAGGAAAGAAGCAACTTAGAACTAAGGAGAAATTTCCTGACAGTTAGAACAATTAATAAGTGGAACGACTTGCCTGCAGAAATTGTAAATGCTCCAACACTGGAAATTTTTAAGAAAATGTTGGATAACCATCTGACTGAGATGGTGTAGGGTTTCCTGCCTGGGCAGGAGGTTGGACTAGAAGGCCTCCAAGGTACCTTCCAACTGTTGTTTATTATATTATATTATATTATATTATATTATATTATATTATATTATATTATATTATATTATATTATATTATATTATATTATATTATATTATATTATATTATATTATATTATATTATATTATATTATATTATATTATATTATATTATATTATATTATATTATATTATATTATATTATATTATATTATATTATATTATATTATTATATTATATTATATTATATTATATTATATTAAGAAGAATGGAAGGAAAGGAGGAGGAGGAGGAGGAGGAGAGGAGCAGAAGAAGAAGGAGGAGGAGGAGGAGGAGGAGGAGGAGCAGAAGAAGAAGGAGGGGGAGGAAGAGGAGGGAGGAGGAGGAGGAGGAGGAGGAGGAGGTGGAGGAGGATGAGAAGAAGAAGAAGAAGAAGAAGAAGAAGAAGAAGAAGAAGAAGAAGAAGAAGAAGAAGAAGAAGAAGAAGAAGAAGAAGAAGAAGAAGAAGAAGAAGAAGAAGAAGAAGAAGAAGAAGAAGAAGAAGAAGAAGAAGAAGAAGAAGAAGAAGAATGGAAGGGAAAGGAGAAGGAGGAGGGGGGAGGAGGAGGATGCAATATTTTACTGCATTCCACTGAACTCTCTTCATGCTATTTTTTTGCCTGGCAAACATGTGTGCAAATATAAATAAATGCAAAAATGCAAAGAAGATTAATGTTAAAACTGCCTGGTTTTATACTTAAAGTAATCTCGCTCAAGGTTAAGCTCGTGTTGCTTACGTTGTGTCTCCCTAGCCACCGTCTTCTAAAGCATCTTTAAAAATATATAGAATACATTATTTCTGGTTTCTGCTCCGCTCCGCCCCGCCCCACCAATAAAAATGATTTTCTTTTCTCATCAACATTTGTCATGCATTCCCTTTTTTTTCTTTTAAAGTGCGTTTTCTTAGATGAGCACATTCTTCTTTCGAGAATAGGAGGGGAAAGTGATTTCAAACTCTGCCCAGCATTTATTTTGACTTCTCTGGCAATAATAATACACAAGAGGGCTTCTAAAGTTAAAAGCATACATTTATCGAAGACTAGGCAGCCAAAGCCAGAGAGATTTGGCCATATATGTCATTATTTTAAGGAAATACAGCAATTGTGCATGTGTCATGTCATCAGCTTCCTGCTTATTTGCTTTAGCGTAGCTCCCATAGCATGCTGTTATCATCCGTGGTTTTTAAAGTCATATTATATTATATTAGGTGTATTATTCAATGTTTATAATCCTCATTGCGCATTCAGCGGAAAGAAGAACGGTTACAGGAACTGTAACTGGGTTACGGGAATCATCGAAAAAGGAGATAGGTAATTCAGGGGTCAAATTAAAAAAAATTCCGCTACCGGTTCTGTGGGCGTGGCTTGTTGGGGGGTGGTGGTCATGTGACTGAGTGGGCGTGGCCAGCTCGACATCACTCACATCGAGGG
The DNA here is from genome assembly GCF_028640845.1 of Ahaetulla prasina. NCBI lineage: Eukaryota > Metazoa > Chordata > Lepidosauria > Squamata > Colubridae > Ahaetulla > Ahaetulla prasina. The sequence goes on along the minus strand of NC_080546.1, from coordinate 86,311,896 downwards.
GCTCCTCACCGGCTCCTCCCTTCCCAGCCACTCCTTGTCGCGAATGGCAGGAAAATGGGGAGGGGAATATTGCTGCCTACCATCCTTCCCTCAGTCTGTGCTGAGATTGAGGAATGGGTGACAAGCAGAAAAATCCCCTTCCCCATTTTCCTGCCTTTCACAAAAACGGCTCCATTGCAGCTGCTCCCCCCCTGCCCTCCTCCCTTCTGGGGACTATCTTAAAAGGGACAGGCTGCAGAAGCTCCGTTCTGAATGGAGGGAGAAAAGTTAGCAATCTCTCTGCTGCATTTAACATTGAATTCTGTGGCAGAGAGAATGCTAACTTTTCTTCCTCTATTCACAATGGAGCTGCTGGTCCCTTTATGGTTCCCTCCTGGCCCCTCCCTCCTGGGGACAACCTTAAAAGGACAGGCTGCAGCAGCTCCATTCTGAATGGAGGGAGAAAAGTTAGCATTCTCTCTGCTGCATTGAACATTGAATTCTGTGGAATATCGAGCGGCCGAAAGAGATGAGCGGCGACTGGTCGGGCGTGTGTGGGGCCAAGAAGGGGTAATTACTACCGTTTCAGCAAACTGATGCCCATAATCCCTAGCGGTTCACCCAAACCGGTCCGAACCAATAGGATTTCACCCCTGAGGTAATTGGAAGGATGAGAAGAATAATAGTAATACAGTCTTATTAACTAGTTTGACAGTATTGTGGGAATTAGTTGTTTAGCAGAGTAATGGCATATGGGAAAAATCTGTCCTTGTTGTTCTGGTATGCAATGCTCTATAATGTTGTTTTGAGGGTAGAAGTTGAAACAATTTATGTCGAGGATGCGAGGGATATGTAGATATTTCTACAGCCCTCTTTTTGACTCATGCAGTATACAGGTCCCCAATGGAAAGCAGGTTGGTTATATATATATATAGGTCTTTGGTTATTCGGGTTTTCTCCCACATAAAATTGGAAGTGTCTTGGCGACGTTTCGACGAAGTCTCATTCGTCATCTTCAGGCTTCAGCTTCGTGCTTCTGGGAGCAAGTTCTAATTATTGCAGTTCTAATTATCCATTGAAGTTTGCATTTGTCTTGATTGGTTGCAGAGCCAAACCAGACAGTTATAGAGATGCAGATGACAGACTCAATAATTCCTCTATAGCAGGGGTGAAATGCTATTGGTTTGCCCCAGCTCGGGTGAACCGATAGCGATAAAAACTACCAGTTTGGTCGAACTGGTAGTAAAAAAAAAAAAGCTATCAGTTTGGTCGAACCAGTTCATCCAAACTGGTATTTCAGACGATCAGCTGTGCCGTGCGGTTTATATTCGGTAGAAAGCAGGATTTCCTGCTTTCTAGCGAAGCTAAATCGCACGGCACAGCTGTTCCTCCCACCCTTGCTGTTCTACTTACCTAGTAAAGTCTTCTTTTTCTGCACAAACTGCATGTTTGGTCTGTATTGCGCATGTGCACATTTGATGCACACTGTGCATGCATGGGTAGCAAACCAGTGGCAATCTACAGAGGATTTCACCACTGCTCTGTAGATCTGTTATCAGAAGCTCCTTGGGCAGCCTGAGCTTTCTGAGTTGGCGTAGAACTGAGCTGGCAATAACTGAAGGGTATCCATCAACGTTCCCTTTTTAGAGACATTTTACAACATTTAAAATGAATTCTAGACAGGTACCTGGAGTCTCTGAGGAGAAGTATGTCCTGAAAGATATGAAGGAGCAGCTTCTTCTCACTTCTTCTCCTACATTTTATTATTCAGAGGAAGGCGTAAAATACTTCAGCTTTTGCAAGCACCTCAACCAATGGTGGGTTGCTGCCGGTTTAACAATCGGTTCGGTGAGCATGCGCTTTGCATGCGCACGTGAGCTTTGCATGCACACATGCCTAAGGCGCTTGCACGCAGCACAGTGGTGAAATAAAAAAAAAATTACTACCAGTTCTGTGGGTGTGTCTTGGTGGGCATGGTGTGGCTTGGTGGGCGTGGGAGGAGAAGGATACTGCAAAATCCCCATTCCCTCCCCACTCCTGGGGGAAGAATATTGCCAAATGTCCATTTCCCACCCCGCTCTGGGGCCAGTCAGAGGTGGTATTTGCCGTTCTCCAAACTACTCAAAATTTCCGCTGCCGGTTTTCCGAACCGCTCAAAATTTCCGCTACCAGTTCTCCAGAACCTGTCAAAACCTGCTGGATTTCACCCCTGACTCAGCGCTGAAAATGGAGCATTTAGAAGCGCAGCTGCTTAGCTTCCAAGTCAGCAACGGTAAGTGAGGAGGGGGGAAATCAGCTGTGCCACACGATTGAGATGAGCTACAAAGCAGGAAATAAAGGACAGGATAGAGTGCGGGTGGGTGGGGCCAACTGATCATCAGAGCCAGTGATGGGATTCAGCCGGTTCGCACCACTTCAGGAGAACCGGTTGTTAACTTTCTGAGCGGTTTGGCAAACTGGTTGTTGGAAGAAATCATCAGGGCAGAGAACCTGTTGTTAAATTACTTCAATCCCACCACTGATCAGAACTACTGGTTTTACCGAACCGGTCCAAACTGGCTGAATACTACCTCTGACTTCAACCTGGTTAGATTGATTTCGGACCATGCCTCATGTGAAAGTCAAGTAGACCTTAACTTTTTGTCGGAATGGTCAAAAATTTGGCAACTCCAAATCTCAACCAGCAAATGCTCTGTTTTAGACGTTGGAAAAAAGAATCAGAACACTAAATACAAGCTTGATGGACATTACCTTGTTGATGACCCCCACCCCATCAAAGACCTTGGAGTTTTCATATCAAACGATCTAAGTGCCAAAGCCCACTGCAATTACATTGCCAAAAAGACTTTAAGAGTTGTAAACTTAATCTTGCGTAGCTTCTTCTCCAGAAAGATTACACTACTAACTAGATCAATTCTCAAATACAGCTCGCCTGTCTGGAACCCACACCTCATTTCGGATGTTAATACAATTAAGCATGTCCAGAAATATTTTACAAGAAGAGTTCTCCACTCCTCTGATCACAACAAAATACCTTATGCCACCAGACTTGAAATCCTGGAAAGTTCTAGGAAGTTTAGAACTCTGCTGCCTTCGACATGACCTGAGTATAACTCATAGAATCATCTGCTACAATGTCCTTCCTGTCGAAGTCTACTTCAGTTTCAATCGCAACAATACATGAGCACACAATAGATTTAAACTTAATGTGAACCGCTCCAATCTTGATTTCAGAAAATATGACTTCAGTAATAGAGTTGTTAATGCCTGGAATGCACTACCTGACTCTGTGGTCTCTTCCCAAAATCCCCAAAGCTTTAACCAAAGACTATCTACTGTTGACTTCACCCCATTCCTAAGAGGTCTGTTAAGGGGCATGCATAAGAGCACCAACGTGCCTACCGTTCCTGTCCTAATGTTCCCTTTAATTGTATACAATTTGTATGGTTATTTCATGCTTATACTTATATATACTGTTGTGTTTGACAAATAAATGAATAAATTAAAAAAAAAATAACTGGCTATTTTCCTAATAATCTCTAGTCTGCCAGAGGAGAAGAGGACACTGGGAGTAATGTTTACTAGGAGATAAAGCTACTCCTGGGGAAAGGATGGCTTCATGTTGCCGCGGCTTCTGCTTTGCGATGGTACAGGTGACCGATCGCTACATAAATCCATTCCAATCCCAGACGATGCTTTAAGATAAAGCATATACGAAAGTAATGAAAAACCCATGGAAACGAACCATTTGGGAAACGGCAAATTATACATTTTAGGAGACATTTACTTTGCATTATAGCCTCAGAGCATCTGGACTAAATTCTAACTGTGTGGGTTTTCTTTTTCTTTTTTTCTTCCCCCCCCCCCCTTTCCATTAGATGAGAACCGCATTTAAGCTGCTGTTAAACTGTCAAGTTTCACAACATCAGCAAGTCAGAGAAGCTGGAAATATATAGCAGCAACATGCAGTACCTTGTTAAGTGTCCCCTGGAAAGGGAGATACAGTACGCGCGGCAAGTAAGAGATGCAGCCTGACTACAAAAGACTTTGAGGCAGGTAATTCTTTTCATACATTGATGGCCACAATGGTATGAACACTCTCATCAATTTTAAAAATGGAGGCAGTTTAATGTCACCTTGTGCACGGTCACTCGTGCCCTTGTTACATCCCGCCTGGACTTACTGTAATGCTCTCTACATGGGGCTCCCCTTGAAGGGTACCCGGAGGCTTCAACTGGTCCAGAATGCGGCTGTGCGGGTGATAGAGGGAGCACCTCGTGGCTCCCATGTGACACCTCTCCTGCGCAGTCTGCACTGGCTCCCAGTGATCTTCCGGGTCCAATTCAAGGTGCTTGTTATCACCTTTAAAGCGCTCCATGGCTTAGGACCGGGATATCTAGGGGAGCGCCTACTGCCACCAGTAGCCTCCCACCAACCAGTGCACTCTCACAGAGAGGGCCTCCTTCGGATACCGTCAGCCAGACAATGTCGGCTGGCGACTTCCAGGGGGAGGGCCTTCTCTGTGGGGGCTCCTGCCCTCTGGAATGAGCTGCCTCCGGGGCTCCGTCAACTCCCCGACCTCCGGACCTTCCGCCGAGAGCTGAAGACGTTGTTGTTTTGACGTGCAGGACTAGCTTAAACGTAGTTTTAAATTGGGGTTTTACATTGGGGTTTTAAATGAGCTTTTTAATCGCATTTAAAACTTTTAGGCCGTATATTGAATTAGTTTTTTATACTGTTTTTTAATTTGTATTATATGTATTGTGGTTTTATTGGCTGTGAACCACCCTGAGTCCTTCGGGAGAAGGGCAGTATACAAATTTAATAAATAATAATAATAATAATAATAATAATAATAATAATAATAATAATAATAATAATAATAATAATAATAATAATAATAATAATAATGGAGTTTTGCCATTTGCAAATTAAACTGCCTCCATATGGGGCTACCACAAAGAAGGGGGGGTCCAACTATTCTCCAAATCACCTGAAAAGAAGCAATGGGTGGAAACTAATCAAGAGAGAAGCAACTTAGAATTAAGGAGAAATTTCCTGACAGAACAATTTAAAAACAACAACAACAATATTTTATTATGACACAATATGACAAACACATGATACAACATAGAAATATATCTTCTTTTTAACAAATGTTTCTTAGTGATCTTCTTTCCATTTTGTAGGTTTCATTTTTGGTTACATTATATTTTCTAACACTGGTAGTCTTACTTTTATACATTTCTATATACTTGTTATATACATATTTTACATTTTTAGATTCTCCCCTATATATATTGTTCTTTTTTCCTAGTCTCGAGCCATTCATATCATTTGTGTTGGACCATATACTGTAATAATCTGTCTCTTCTTTTTCTTTAATTTATTTTGTTAGTTTGTCCATCTCGGCACATTCTAAAACCTTTTCTATCACTTCTTCATCTGTCGGTATCCTTTCCTGTTTCCAATTTTGTGCGTATGTTATTCGTGCCGCCGGACAGTTAGAACAATTAATCCATGGAACAACTTGCCTCCAGAAGTTGTGAATGCTCCAACACTGGCAGTTTTTAAGAAGAGGTTGGATAACCATTTGTGTAAAGTGGTGTAGGGTTTCCTGTCTAAGCAGGGGGTTGGACTAGAAGACCTCCAATGTCCCTTCTAACTCTGTTATTCTATTCAATAATTTAAAAATCCTTTGTTTGTTGTTGTTAGTTGCGAAGTCGTGTCCGACCCATCGCGACACCATGGACAATGTTCCTCCAGGCCTTCCTGTCCTCTACCATCCTCTGGAGTCCATTTAAACTCATGCCTACTGCTTGAGTGACTCCATCCAGGCACCTTGTTCTCTGTCGTCCCCTTCTTCTTTTGCCCTCAATCTTTCACAGCATTAGGCTCTTCTTCAGTGAGTCCTTCCTTCTCATTACGTGGCCAAAGTATTTCAGTTTCATCTTCAGGATCTGGCCTTCTAAAGAGCAGTCAGGGTTGATCTCCTCTAGGACTGACTGGTTGGATCGCCTTGCAGTCCAAGGGACTCGCAGGAGTCTTCTCCAGCACCAGAGTTCAAAGGCCTCGATTCTTTGGCGCTCAGCCTTTCTTATGGTCCAAGCTTCACAGCCATACATTGCAACTGGGAAAACCATAGCTTTAACTATATGCACTTTTGTTGGCAGGGTGATGTCTCTGCTTTTTAGATTTTATAAAAATCCTTTATAAATCCTTAATAGGACCATATCTGGAATACTGCAACCAATTTTGGTCACCATACTACAAAAAAAAAGAGGTTGAGACTTTGGAAAAAGTTCAGAGAAGAGCAACTAAGATGATCAAAGGCCTGGAGACTGAAACATAGGAAGAATGGCTGCAAGATTTGGGTCTGGCTAGTCTAAAGAAAAGAAGAATTAGGGGTGACATGATAGCAGTATTCCAGTATTGGAGAAGCTTCCACAAAGAAGATGAGATCAAATTATTCTCCAAAGTACCGGAGGGCAGGACAAGAAACAATGGTTGGAAACTAATCAAAGAGAAAAGCAATCTGAAATCAAGGAGAAACTCCCTAACAGTGAGAACAATTAACCAGTGGAACAGCTTGCCTCCAGAAATAATGGGCGCTCCATCACTGGAGGTTTCTAAGAAGAGTCTAGACAGTCACTTATCTAAAATGGTATAGGTTATCCTGCTTGAGCAGAGGGCTGGACTAGAAGACCTCCAAGATCCCTTCCTATTCTATTCTATTCTATTCTATTCTATTCTATTCTATTCTATTCTATTCTATTCTATTCTCCATTCCTTCTATTCTATTCTATTCTATTCTATTCTATTCTATTCTACTCTACTCTACTCTACTCTACTCTACTCTACTCTACTCTACTCTACTCTACTCTATTCTATCTTTCATATTCATTCTTCCTTGATGGGAAAGTTTCAGGATTTGTGGAAAGTTTCAAAGACAAGCATGTTTAATCAGATTGTCCACTCTTAAGCTTAATCTATTACTTAATATCTGCAGCACAGAGTTTACAAATGGAAAGACTTCAAATTATATTTTTTTGAGGGGCGAGCATGACATGGAATCTAATTAACCCCAAACGAGTAAACAAGTACCCTCTGATGAATTATTAACAAGGGTTGATAGGTGATTACATAACAAGACTCTGTGGGCAGCTGTATAATAGCATTATTTAATCTCACCCCAGAAAATTGTCTCAATTCTGCATCGGATGTATCATTGTTTTTGCTGTAATTTATGTCCGTTCAACTTTTTCATATAAGCTGTGTTTTTGATCCTGAGATTAAATGATTATGTACGCAAGGTCAAAAATGAAACCTATCTCAGAATGATTAAATTATCTTGCATTGATTTCACTTGGGGATAACCTCAAGAAATCTTTTGAGGGAGCATCTGCCAAGCATGGAATTCCCACCCCCCCAAAAAAGCATCTATATTTCAGAGAACTGCAATCTATGAAAGCATTTTTGAAACCAAAAATGCTTAGAAGAATCACTTATTATTCAGTGGTTGTTAGCTAAGTTAATTACTAGCTAATTCAGTGGTTAATAGGTACTGGAGGTGCATATGAGCAATCTATAAAGCAGATAATTTATCATTTTCCACCTGTTAATTGTATTCTTTTCTGGCATAACCTATGTAATCATTTTGTTTTCAGTCTGTAAAATGCACTATTTAATTTAAAGTAGTCTTTATTGTATAGTTGTTGTTTCATTCTTTTTGCGGTACACTATTTTTGGTCTCTTGTCTGTTTCATAACATTGCTAAAGATCTAACAAAAATAATACATTAGCTGAAGAAATCTAAGGAAAAAAAATATTACCTTGCATTATTAGAACATCTGCATTGTGTTTGTTTATTCCTCATATATTATCCCCCGTGGGAATATTTCCTAGCTAGAGATGTCATTGAAATTTGTCACTACTTAGCTAGGAACTTTAATTTTGTCAGCCCCAACAATGTTTGGATCTGTTTTGAAATTAGTGTCATAACTCCCCACAATTCCATTTTGCCTTAGAATTATGGGACAATTTTGCATACAACATTTTACATACACTCAAGCGGCCTTTAGAATTATCAAGATTGTGTTTTAGGCACATAGATACAGATGGATACCAATAGATACCAGCTCTCAGTTACACTTGGCACCCTAACCATGCTGCTAAGGCAATTAACACCAGAAGACAAAAAAAAAAGGCATATAAATAAAATGTAAAGTTCAAGCATTCATAACATAATTAATTAAACTTTTGATGGCTTGGAAGGTCCTTGATTGTAAAATCCACGTCAAAATCCAGCCCTAAATCTAAATAGCCACTGATTTTAAACGGGAATCCAGTCAAGTAGTTCAGTTGTTTTCCCTTCTCGAGAGAATTAAAGAAAAGTTCAAGCACATGCAAAGCATATAGACTATCCAAAATTCAGACAAGTAGATGGAGATATTTGATTAAATATTTTGATTAGAAAAATGCTTTGAACTTCTTTTTGGCTTTCAACTGAATTCGACTGTATTGCATATTTAATTATTCACCCAGACTAAAATAAATCCCCGAAACTGACTGTCATCCACTCACCCATCGATCCACCCACCCACCCATCCTTTCTCTGTCTGTGTGTCTGTGTGTCTGTCTGTCTTTCTATCTATCTATCTATCTATCTATCTATCTATCTATCTATCTATCTATCTATCTATCTATCTATCATCTTCCACCTTTTACTATTTTTACCAACAACCCAAGGCAGTGAACATATCCAACACCACCTTCCTCCTCCTATTTTTACCATGACAATCACCCTAGGAGGTGAGTTGGGCAGAGAGTGGCCAAAGTCACCCAGCTGGCTTTCATGCCTAAGGTGGGACTTGAATTTTCTAGCCTGGTGGCTTAACCACTAGACCAAACTAGCTAATCCTTCTGTCAGTTTTGGAAGGCAATTTTCTTTTTTACTTCTTAACTTAATTTTAACTGGGGAAGTTGGGAGAGGTTTGCTGTTGGAGCGGTAGAAAGTTAGTCATAACACCATTCCGTATTCAAGGACATCCTGAGTCTGATGGAGACTGCCTGAAGATTGTATCCAATTGAGTGTGAAGAGCTGATTAGATAATGTGATGAACTTGTGAGTGTGGGGCAGGGCTGTCAACTGTCAACTGGGTGTGGAAAACCTGGAAACTTTCAGATTTGGGGTTTCCCAGCTGTGCCAACATGACATCTCTAATAAATTGGAACTTTGAGGAACCTCAAGCCTCAGAGCTTTATTTTGTTGGGGGTGTTCCTTGGAACCCTGACACCTTCATCATTCCCTGAATGGGATAGCCCTAACTAAGGATTTTTTGTTGTTGTTGGGGGAAAAAAAGCTGGCAGTTATTTTTAATGAGCGCATATGCTTTCATAGTTCACGAGGTTCTAGATTTGACTTGGATTAAGTTAAATATTCTCACAGCATTTCTCTGAGCTCTTCACTGTTTATGATTCTACAAAATCCTGCTCTTGACCTTGATGGGTAATTCTCCCTCTTCCTCCCTCTTCCCTCTCTTCTGCACCTGGTGTTGTGCCTCGTCCTCCCTCCTCTCCTCAGCCGGGGCCCTCCCGCCTCCTCCCGGGCCTGCTATCAGATTCAGAGTCTGATAATGAAGAGGAACGGCCTGGCATGCCTCCAGCCCCCAGCCTTGGCCCCATGCCTGGACAGAATGTCAGGAATGAATAAACAAACCTCACTCCTACAGCGTGTGAGCACGAAGCCAGCCACGTGCTGGAATTACCGGCAGCAGATCCAGAGGAAGAAAACCCACAGTGGGAGGATCCCCGCTTCCGGAGATCTGAGAGGCGATGTCAGCAGAAGGAAGGGAGGGGCAGGCCTGGATAAGTGCTGAGTCATAGAACCACACCCCACAGCCTATATAAAGGATCAGCTTGAGTCAAGCAACTTTGAGTCAGGCAAAGTCTCATCTGGTTTGCTGAAGTCACAACTTGGATTCCTGCCTGCCCTGAGAAATCAGAAAGGAATTTGGCAAAGCTGCAGAGGCTTCGTGGCCACGCTTGATACAGACATCCTAGATCCGGTCATCGGAGGGGGAGGGGAACACGACACCTGATGACTTTGTGTCTCAGGTCTTCTTTGGACCCTTAAAGCATTTTTTACAGTGGTGGGCTCAACCGGTTTAACAACGGGTTCTGTGAGCCCAGGCTTTGCACACGCATGCAGGCTTCACGCACTAAGGCACTTGCATGCAGCGTTCAAAATACAGCAGTTTGAGGCTCAGTTGCCTACCTTCTAAGGCAGCCCCAGTAGGTAGAACAGTGGAGGCACAGAAATCAGGTCTGCTGTGCGAATCAGCTGAGCCAGAAAGAAGGACATGTAGGACAGGATAGGGTGGGGGCAGATGGGCAGGGCCAGCTGATCATTGGAACTACCGGTTCGCCCAAACCGGTCCGAAACAACTGTTTAACAAAAACAAAAACAGAAACAACTGTTGTTGTTTTTTTTAACTTTCCCATGCCTGTGCCTCGATTTTAAAAGCAACTTTTGGCAGTTATCCTCAAGAGATTGGCTAAGCCACAGCTTAATTAAAAGCTACCCAAAGTGATAGAGAACGTATTTCAAAGCACCAACTTTCCAAGGTGAGCAGTTTAATTCTGTTGAAGTCATTTTAAAAAAAAGCCCCACACACTATCGTTTCACCGTTCCTGAAACAGCGTTAAGCGGGATGACCCTTGACAGCCAAACACAATGGATTTCTGAAAAATTGGTTCAACGTTGCCTTACCTTGTCATTTCTCAGAGAAAGAGAGAGAGAGAGAGAGAGAGAGAGAGAGAGAGAGAAACAGAGAGAGACACAGAGAGAGACAGAGACGGAGACACACACACACACACACACACACACAGAGAGACAGAGAGAAAGAGACACAGAGAGAGAGACAGAGAAAGAAAGAGAGACAGACACAGAGAGAAAGAGACACACACACAGAGAGACAGAGACAGACAGGACAGACAGAGAGAGAGAGAGAAAGAGACAGAAAGAGAGAGACAGAGAGAGAGAGAGAGAGAAAGAGAAAGAGAGAAAGAGAGAGACAGAGAGACAGAGAAAGAGACACACACACACAGAGAGAGTAATTAGTTTTTAAAAATGTTTTTAATGTTTATGATTTCTTGTTTTACTTGGCTGTAAATCGCCCTGAGTCCTTCGGGAGAAGGGCGGTATATAAATTAAAATAATAAATAAATAAAATAAATAAATAAACAGAGAGAGAGAGAGACAGGGAGAGAGAGACAGAGAGAGAGAGACAGAGAGTATGTTTTAGAGAATTCATATCAGCTATTCCTATCCTCTTCTTCCCTTGACTTGCACTCACTGAATTTATTATCTATTATAAGGATTTCATGAAGTTATAGGAATCATACTTCTAGAGCCAAGCCCAGTTATTTGAAAATATTTCGATGAGCTCTCAAAATTGAGAGTCCTAATCTTACTGCTGAATAAACATGTTTAATAAGTTGTTATACTTGCAGTTCTTAAAGGGGAAGAAAAAAAACACCTCCAATCTTTAAAAGAACAATGATTTTGGTTTATTTGGAATTTAATCAGTAAATAGAAGTGAAAAACTGGTCAGGAGACTGCTAGAAGTACAAGTCTTAAGAGCAAACCTATATTACATGTTATGTTGTGTTGTGTTGTGTTGTGTTGTGATGTGATGTGATGTGATGTGATGTGATGTGATGTAATATGAGCCAACAGTTGTGCGGCAGCAGTCAAAAAAAGCCAATACAATTCTAGGCTGCATTAATAGAGGGATAGAATAAAGATCATGAGAAGTGTTAGTACTGCTTTATGAGGTCTTGGTAAAACCATACTTGGAATACTACATACAGTTTTGGTCACCACAATAAAAAAAGATGTTGAGACACTAGAAAGAGTGCAGAGAAGAGCAACAAAAATAATCAGGGGGATTGACACTAAATCACTTTGGTCTAATTAGGCAAACTGCTAAATGCTTTTCTTGGCAAAAGTTCAAAAGCAGAAGACACCAACAAGAAATAAATGCAGCAAGACAAGGAGCAATTCTATAAACGTTGTTTTCCGACAAAGAGCCCAAATGCCGTTGCTGGTCTTTTAAGCCTTATGGAAGGGGCCAATCATTTCTTGGCCCTACTCCTGAGTCGTCCTCTTTGTTTTAGCTGCTCTTGCCTTCTGGCACCTCTTCTCGTGTGTGCATTAGGAACAGGCTCCTCCTGTTCCTCTGCCTCACTACTGTCAGCCTCTAGACACTCCAGAGTCCACATATCACTCCCACATGGCCCTGGCACCATCTCTGCCTCTGACACAGAGCCTTCATCTGGCCTTCCCCAGCCTCCAGGACAGGCTCATGTTCTTCCTCAGCCTCATCACTGTCCAACTCCGTTGCCAACTCCACAGGCCACTGGTGGACCACAACACAGTGAGAACAATTAACCAGTGGAACAATTGCCTTGGAAGCTGTGGATGCCCCATCACTGGAGGATTTTAAGGAGAAACTGGACAACCATTTATCAGAAATAGTGTAGGTCTCCTGTGAGAGCAGGAGGTTGGACTAGAAAAGCTTTGAGGCTACTGTTCTGGCCTAGGCTTCCTTTGAAAGCATGAAGTCTTAATTCCAGCCAAATCTCTTTTATTTACACGACTGTGAATTACTGTCATTCACAGTCAACAAGGCTTTGGCAAACAGTCTTTTAGAGGAATGTTCATCAACATCCACCGTATCTCACTTGGAATGCTGCCAGAGAACCAATTTCCAAACACAGGGTGAGGCCAACCTTGGCACAGATTCTATTAGAGTCACGAACAGAACTTTCCAATCTTGAATCGACCAAATGAATGAACTGCTTCCTGCAAAAGTCCACTCCCTGTTCGCTCCTTTTTTATTTCCTGTGAGAGAGGCCGATCACCTCCAAGGTGTGGCTTTACTCCTGAGTTGACCCTGCTTTCTGAGTTGTTCTTGTCTTCTGGCAGTTCTGCGCATGCACGTGTCAGCGTTCCAGAAAAAAAACAAAAACAACTCCAAGTAAAAACTCTGAAGCAAGCATTCCGAATTTCCTATTTGGAAAGGTGGTTGAAGAGCGTGCACTGGGAACGGGCTCCAGCTGTTCCTCTGCCTCGCTGCTGTCTACCTCCCTCTCTGCCTTTGATGCAGAGCCCTCGTCCGAGCTTTCCCCAGCCCCCAGGACTGGTCATGTTCCTCCCCAACCTCCTCACTGTCTGACTCTGATACCAGCTTCTCTGGCCGCCGGCGGGCCATGACAGCACCTTCCAACTCTGTTACTGTTACTTCCAGTGGTCTTACCTCATACTTCCCAGTAACAGCCCTCGCATCACAAGACAATAGAGGAGGGCTTAAGAAGAGGGACATGGTGGCTTAATGGGTAAGACGCTGAGCTTGTCGATCGAAAGGTCGGCAGTTCAGCGGTTTGAATTCCTAGTGTGGGTGAGCTTCCGTGACTTGTCCCAGCTTCTGCCAACCTAGCAGTTCGAAAGCACATAAAAATGCAAGTAGAAAAATAGGAACCACCTTTGGTGGGAAGGTAAAAGCATTCCGTGTGCCTTTGGATGCTGGCCACATGACCACGGAGACGTCTTCGGACAGCGCTGGCTCTTCGGCTTTGAAATGGAGATGAGCATCGCCCCCTAGAGTCAGGAATGACTAGCACGTATGTGCGAAGGGAACCTTTACCTTTAAGGGGAGAGAAAACCTTAAATGACAGCTTGCCAAAGACAAAACAAGGGGTCTTTGTGCTCTCTGAGCTTGGTGGCCTTCTTGCAGATATTTCATTACCCAAAGTAGGTAACGTCACCAGTTCCATAACTAGCACTGAAGATTTTACCAAGTTTGAATAATGAAACATCTGCAAAAATAAAAAAAAACCCACCAAGCTCAGAGAACACGAAGGACCTCACATTTCAACCCTGAGCTACAAATACTCTTCTTTATTAAAAAGACAACAATCCTACCATTTTTCATTCTGAAATAACTCCAGTATTATTAATCTGGCCTCTGGTATTAGTTATTAATCTGTAACTCCTCTCTGAGTTGGTATATTAATTTACTCTCCCATTTTTCTTATTGCTTTAAAAGCACGATTAAAAGGAACACTGCGAGTAATCTGCGTGGCTGCCTGGCTGTTATTAATCCGTAGAAACACTTAAAGTTGATCTATTCCAGCAAACAGATTTTTTGTCATGATACAGATATTAAACTGGCTGTCTCAGCTTCACTTCCAGGGTTGGCAAAAAAAAGAAAAATGAATAATGTTAAGAAATTCCGGGGGCGGGGGGGGATGGTTATGGCTGATCTATTTTGCTCTACACAACCATATTTTGAATAATATAAAACAAGTATTGAGTGAGATTTCTCTTCCTGTCACTCGAATATGTTTGTAACATGTTGATATATACCGAACAAATACAAAATTATTGTATAATAATACTTCCTTTCAGGAAAGTAATACAGTTCTGCTACAAAGTTTTGTATTTTTTCATTCATTTTTTTTTTTAGAAGTGTTTTCAAAGTGTTTCCTGTTTTTAATGCTCTTTCTTTAACATTAATTTTTATTAATAATACAGTGGAGAAAACATAAATGCAGTGTATATGTTACCTTATTTAATTAAATTATCTAGGAACCTTGAATTGGACGGTAAATGATCATGATGCTCTTGTTGTTAAGAAATTTAAGCCAGGGAGAATAAAATACATTACTATTAACATATTGTAATATTTATGGTCTTTCCGTGTGTGTGTGTGTGTGTGTGTGTGTGTGTGTGTGTGTGTGTGTGTGTGTAAACTTTTTTGTTAAAATAATTTTATTTATTTAAAACATTTATATAGCTGCCTAACCTAAATCAAACTCTGAACGGCTCCCAATCACTATCCAAAGATCTTTGCCCACCAAACTGCATATACTCTTTTCTCCAAATAGAAAAAAAATATAGATAGATGGATGGATGGATGGATGATAGATGGATGGATGGATGATGGATGGATAGAGATAGGCAATAGTAGATAGATAAATAGATAGATAGATAGATAGATAGATAGATAGATAGATAGATAGATAGATAGATAGATGATGGATGGCTAGAGATAGACGATAATAGATAGATAGATAGATAGATAGATAGATAGATAGATAGATAGATAGATAGATAGATGGATGGATAGATGGATAGAGATAATAGTAGATAGATAGATAGATAGATAGATAGATAGATAGATAGATAGATAGATAATAGATAGATAGATAGATAGATAGATAGATAGATAGATAGATAGATAGATAATAGATAAAAGATGCAGGGATGGAGAGATGGGTGATGGATGGATAGGTAGAGTCAGATAATAGATAGATAGATAGATAGATAGATAGATAGATAGATAGATAGATAGATAGATAGATAGATAGATAGATAGATAGATAATAGATAAAAGATGCAGGGATGGAGAGATGGGTGATGGATGGATAGGTAGAGTCAGATAATAGATAGATAGATAGATAGATAGATAGATAGATAGATAGATAGATAGATAGATAGATAGATAGATACGATAGATAGACGACAGATAGATACATAATGATAAAGATGATAGATAGATAGATGATAGATAGATAGATACTTGTGATAAGTAAATGTCTGTCTATCTAAAATTTAAAAGAAAATTTAGAACTACGCCGCCTTCGACATGACCTGACTTTAACTCATAGAATCATCTATTACAATGTCCTTCCTGTCAAAGACTACTTCAGCTTCAACTGCAACAATACACGAGCACACAATAGATTTAAGCTTAATGTTAACCGCTCCAATCTTGATTGCAGAAAATATGACTTCAGTAACAGAGTTGTTAATGCTTGGAATACACCACCAGACTCTGTGGTCTCTTCCCAAAATCCCCAAAGCTTCAACCAAAAACTGTCTATTGATAGTGGGGTGTCAAAAACTATTGACCTCACCCCATTCCTAAGAGGTCTGTAAGAGGCGTGCATAAGAGCACAAGCGTGCCTACTGTTCCTGTCCTATTGTTTCATTTCGTTAGAATAGAATAGAATGTTATTGGCCAAGTGTGATTGGACACACAAGGAATTTGTCTTGGTGCATATGCTCTCAGTGTACATAAAAGAAAAGATACGTTCATCAAGGTACAACATTTACAACACAATTGATGATCAATATATCAATATAAATCATAAGGATTGCCAGCAACAAGTTATAGTCATACAGTCATAAGTGGAAAGAGATTGGTGATGGGAACTATGAAACGATTAATAGTAGTGCAGATTCAGTAAATAGTAATTCTAATATAGTTATTACATACTCATACTTATATATATGCTTATATACTGTATAGTAATTTCATGCTTATGCTTATATATACTGTGTGACAAAATAAATAAATAAAATAAATAAAAATAAATAAGGATTAGTGCATCTTTACAAATTTATTTTTTTTCTTCCTTCCTTCCTTCCTTCCTTCCTTCCTTCCTTCCTTCCTTCCTTCCTTCCTTCCTTCCCTCCTTCCTTCCCTCCTTCCTTTCTTCCTTGTGGTTAGAATGCAGTATTGCGGGCTAACTCTGCTGACTGCCAGCAGTTCAGTCCTGACTGGCTCAAGGTTGACTCAGTCTTCCTGTCAGCCTCCATTCCAAACTTCGTATCTCTTTCTTTAACATTAATTTTTATTAACAATACAGTGGAGAAAACATAAATGCAGTGTACATGTTACCTTATTTAATTAAATTATCTAGGAGCCTTGAATTGGACGGTAAATGATCATGATGCTCTTGTTGTTAAGAAATTTAAGCCAGGGAGAATAAAATACATTACTATTAACATACTGTAATATTTATGGTCTTTCCATGTGTGTGTGTGTGTGTGTGTGTGTGTGTGTGTGTGTGTAAACTTTTTTGTTACAATAATTTTATTTATTTAAAACATTTATATAGCTGCCTAACCTAAATCAAACTCTGAATGGCTCCCAATCACTATCCAAAGATCTTTGCCCACCAAACTGCATATACTCTTTTCTCCAAATAGAAAATAAATATAGATAGATGGATGGATGGATGGATGATAGATGGATGGATGGATGATGGATGGATAGAGATAGGCAATAGTAGATAGATAGATAGATAGATAGATAGATAGATAGATAGATAGATAGATAGATAGATAGATAGATAGATGATGGATGGATGGATAGAGATAGACGATAATAGATAGATAGATAGATAGATAGATAGATAGATAGATGATAGATGGATGGATAGATGATAGATGGATAGAGATAATAGTAGATAGATAGATAGATAGATAGATAGATAGATAGATAGATAGATAGATAATAGATAGATAGATAGATAGATAGATAGATAGATAGATAGATAGATAGATAGATAAAAGATGCAGGGATGGAGAGATGGGTGATGGATGGATAGGTAGAGTCAGATAATAGATAGATAGATAATAGATAGATAGATAGATAGATAGATAGATAGATAGATAGATAGATAGATAGATAGATAGATAATAGATAAAAGATGCAGGGATGGAGAGATGGGTGATGGATGGATAGGTAGAGTCAGATAATAGATAGATAGATAGATAGATAGATAGATAGATAGATAGATAGATAGATAGATACGATAGATAGACGACAGATAGATACATAATGATAAAGATGATAGATAGATAGATGATAGATAGATAGATACTTGTGATAAGTAAATGTCTGTCTATCTAAAATTTAAAAGAAAATTTAGAACTACGCCGCCTTCGACATGACCTGACTTTAACTCATAGAATCATCTATTACAATGTCCTTCCTGTCAAAGACTACTTCAGCTTCAACTGCAACAATACACGAGCACACAATAGATTTAAGCTTAATGTTAACCGCTCCAATCTTGATTGCAGAAAATATGACTTCAGTAACAGAGTTGTTAATGCTTGGAATACACCACCAGACTCTGTGGTCTCTTCCCAAAATCCCCAAAGCTTCAACCAAAAACTATTGATAGTGGGGTGTCAAAAACTATTGACCTCACCCCATTCCTAAGAGGTCGGTAAGGGGCGTGCATAAGAGCACAAGCGTGCCTACTGTTCCTGTCCTATTGTTTCCTTTCGTTATATCCAATTAATAGAATAGAATAGAATAGAATTTTATTGGCCAAGTGTGATTGGACACACAAGGAATTTGTCTTGGTGCATATGCTCTCAGTGTACATAAAAGAAAAGATACGTTCATCAAGGTACAACATTTACAACACAATTGATGATCAATATATCAATATAAATCATAAGGATTGCCAGCAACAAGTTATAGTCATACAGTCATAAGTGGAAAGAGATTGGTGATGGGAACTATGAAACGATTAATAGTAGTGCAGATTCAGTAAATAGTAATTCTAATATAGTTATTACATACTCATACTTATATATAGTAATTTCATGCTTATGCTTATATATACTGTGTGACAAAATAAATAAATAAAATAAATAAAAATAAATAAGGATTAGTGCATCTTTACAAATTTATTTTTTTCTTCCTTCCTTCCTTCCTTCCTTCCTTCCTTCCTTCCTTCCTTCCTTCCTTCCTTCCTTCCTTCCCTCCTTCCTTCCCTCCTTCCTTTCTTCCTTGTGGTTAGAATGCAGTATTGCGGGCTAACTCTGCTGACTGCCAGCAGTTCAGTCCTGACTGGCTCAAGGTTGACTCAGTCTTCCTGTCAGCCTCCATTCCAAACTTCGTATCTCTTTGTACTCCTTATATTCAGTTGTTAGATAGCATGGGATTGTATTTCTAATGTAAACATCTATTGGATTCAAGTTAAGTAGAGAGGGCCCTTTAAGAGTGTTGGTCTGACATAATTAAGGTGGGAGGGGAGATTAATGTTTTGAATTCAACAGGAATGTTTTAGCGCGAACTCTAACGAACATTGCATTCTTGATATGATTGACAACCAGAGACCTGCGGAAGAAGATTACCACGGGACCCCGAGAAGGAGCTGGCATTGGACCAGACCTGATGACCTTTTGGGAAAGAGGAGGGAGGAATAGGGTGATACAGATTGTTAGCCATATTTTGTCTCAGATTCAACTTAGAACTGCTGCTATCCAGATGTAACTAGTAAAAGTACTTTTCTTTATTTGCAAATGAAGTCAAGGTGTATTCTTTCCTAGATATAATCAGAGGCAGCCTGACACTTCCATCCTTCCAAAGCCAATTGCCGTGTCCCCCTCCCCCTCCGACGGCCGGGTCTGGGAAGTCTGTATCAAGCGTGGCCATGAAGCCTCTGCAGCTTTGCCAAATTCCTTTCAGATTTCTCAGGGCAGGCAGGAATCCAAGGTGTGACTTCAGCAAACCAGATGAGACTTTGCTTGACTCAAGGAATGCCAAAAAGCAGATCCTTTATATAGGCCATGGGGTGTGGCTCCATGACTCAGCACTTATCCAGGCCTGCCCCTCCCTTCCTTTTGCTGATGTCGCCTCTCAATTCTCCGGAAGTGGGGATCCGTCCACTGTGAATTCCCCTCCTCCTGATCTGCTGCCAGCAATTCTAGCACATGGCTGGCTTCGTGCTCACACGCTGTAGG
The DNA here is from genome assembly GCF_028640845.1 of Ahaetulla prasina. Lineage (NCBI taxonomy): Eukaryota > Metazoa > Chordata > Lepidosauria > Squamata > Colubridae > Ahaetulla > Ahaetulla prasina. The sequence continues at coordinate 86,292,299 of NC_080546.1, read as the reverse complement.
AGTGAGGTTTGTTTGCTCATTCCTGACATTCTGTCCGGGCATGGTGCCAGGGCTGGGGGCTGGAGGCATGCCAGGCAGTTCCTCTTCATTATCAGACTCTGAATCGGATAGCAGGAGATGGCAGGGGCCCAGCTAAGGAGAGGAGGGAGGAAAAGGCACAACATCAATGAAATAAGGATTCAGATTGTTGAGGGCAAGAGGCTGACTCTGTAAACCGCTTAGAGAGGGGCTGTAAAAGCTAAGTACTATAGTGCTATTACTCTATTTCATTCAAAATATTCATTTCACGTTTAGTCGGAGTGATAAGTTTATGCACCAAACCTTTTGGCTATCCTGACATCCTTGGCTACTTAAAGCAAGTTCTGTTTACCTGCAATTCTGTACATGCAATTTATTTTGGTTTCCAACTGACTTTCCTTTATGGATGCATGCTTCGCTTCCTATACTAAAAGCATCTCCCATCACAGTTTCTGCTGGCGCTGGATTATATCACCTGCCTCCCGTTGAATCATATCAGCATCTAGGTAATTGCTTGTGCCAGAAGAGGGTTCTATCAAATTGATTCAGAATCACACATCACTTCCAAGCTTCCCTCACTTTTTTGTCGGAAACACAATACACCTTAATAACTTTCAATAATTGGGTTCAATGGGACACCAAGCAGTATTTTTAGCAAGCTGTTGTAAAGATTAATTAAAACTAATATTTAAGACCAACAAGAAAGCTAAATTTCATTTGTGACCACTTCAGGCACAGTAGCCAGTAGTTTATTAGGTTGTATACAATGCCTGTAAATCGGCGCTTTCGGAAGCCTGGATAGTTCTAGGCAAATCTTGTTACAGCAATATTTAATAATAGCTCTGACTCACCTTGACAGGAATATAAAATTCAAAGTAATTCTTGGAAGCAAAGAACTATGAGAAATGGAATTCCTTCCTTCCTTCCTTCTTTCCTTCCTTCCTTCCTTCCTTCCTTCTCTCCCTTCCCTTCCTCCATCCATCCTCCCTCCCTTCCTTTCTTCCTTCCTTCCAGCTAGATTTCCTCCCTACCACATTCCCTCTCTCTCTCCCTCCCTTCCTTCCTTCCATACAACTAGATTCATTCCTTCCTTCCTTCCTTCCTTCCTTCCTTCCTTCCTTCCTTCCTTCCTTCCTTCCTTCCTTCCTTCCTTCTTTCCTCCTCCTCCCTCCTTCCCTCCTTCCTTTCTTCCTTCCTTCCAACTAGATTTCGTCCCTCTCTCTTTCTTCCTTCCATGCAACTAGATTTCTTCCTTCCTTCCTTCCCTCCTTCCTTCCCTCCCTCTCTCTCTCCCTCCTTCCCTCGTTCCTTCCTTCCTTCCTTCTTTCCTTCCAACTAGATTTTGTCCCTCTCTCCCTCCCCCCTTCCCTCCCACTAGATTCCTTCCTTCCTTCTCTACCACACTCCCACCTCTGTTTCTTCCCTCCTCCCTCCCACCCACCCAACCTCCTTCCTTCCTTCCTTCCTTCCTTCCCTCTCTCCCTCCCTCTCTCCCTATATAGCAGAGTTCAAATAAAACAACAACAACAATATACTAGAGATCTCCTTAGAGAGTTCTCAAACAATGAATAAACTTTCATGCATAAAACCTGGGAGACCAGTTTGAATCTTTTCTCCGATGCATTAAACTAGGCATATAGCAAAGAAGAGATATTATCCAGCTGCAAATCCTGATCGTTAGTATTTTAGGGCCCACTTTACTAAAGAGTTGATATAGTTAAGAGCAACCTCAATGAAAAGTAATATCAATGAATACAATGGAGGCAGCACATTTTACCTGCCCTATCGATACTAAAGAAGATTTAACTAACTCTTAATTATCAGCAAGAGGAAGCTGAATATTAAACATTGCATAGAGAAATTGCCCACCATCACAACGTTGTGTGTTCATTTGGACACAAATACAGACATCCACTTCGTGCTAATTGAGGAATACAATGTTGAATCATCAGTGAGGCATCATTACCCTCAAAAAATATACATTGACCTACGGAGGTCAATTAGAGATCATTCTACATCTGGGAGGAAATCCAGCAGGTTCTGACAGGTTCTGGAGAACCGGTAGGGAAAATTTTGAGCAGTTCGGAGAACTGGTAGCAGAAATTTTGAGTAGTTCGGAAAATACCACCTCTGGCTGGCCCCACAGAGGGGTGGGAATAGAGATTTTGCAATATCCTTCCCCCAAGAGTGGGGAGGAAATGGGGATTTTGCAATATCCTTCCCCTGAAGTGGGGAGGGAATGGGGATTTTGCAGTATCCTTCCCCTGCCACACCCACCAAGCAGCACCCATCAAGCCACACCACGCCCACCAAGCCACGCCCATAGAACCGGTAGTAAAAAAAATTGTATTTCACCACTGTTCTACATACACATGCCCATCAAATGCTATTTCATCGCTTGAACTTGATTAGAGAAGGCAGTACATATTTTTATTTTTATTTATTTTATTTATTTATTTATTTTGTCACAATGGTATATATAAGCATAAGCATGAAATAACTATATGACATATAAGCATATATATATAAGTATAAGCATGAAATAATTATACGAGTTGGATACAATCAAGGGGAGCATTAGGACAGGAACGGTAGGCATGCTGGTGCTCTTATGCACGCCCCTTACAGACCTCTTAGGAATGGGGTGAGGTCAATAATAGATAGCCTTTGGTTAAAGCTTTGGGGATTTTGGGAAGAGACCACAGAGTCAGGTAGTGCATTCCAGGCATTAACAACTCTGTTACTGAAGTCATATTTTCTGCAATCAAGATTGGAGCGGTTCACATTAAGTTTAAATCTATTGTGAGCTCGTGTATTGTTGCGATTGAAGCTGAAGTAGTCTTCGACAGGAAGGACATTGTAACAGATGGTTCTATGAGTTAAACTCAGGTCATGTCGAAGGCGGCAGAGTTCTAAATTTTCTAAACCCAGGATTTCAAGTCTGGTGGCATAAGGTATTTTGTTGTATTCAGAGGAGTATTGTCCAAAGTAAAATACAACACTATGTTAGACTACTGCTAACATAGTGTAAGCCGCCCTGAGTCTTCGGAGAAGGGTGGGATATAAATGCAAATAAAAATAAAAATAAAAAAAATAAAAAAGTGACTTTTCTTAGCTGAGCTAAGAATGAACAAAACCTCACATTTACATCTCCTTCCATTCTTCACTTTGGTACCTCTAGTTATTCCAACCTGCTTCTCTCAATTGATTAATATTATTGGGGTTTGTTGCGTGGGGTTATCAGGATGTTTAGAGTGGCAGATGTTGTTATTGGAAGCTGGTAAAGTATTATCACAGAACGTTTTAAGAGCCGTGGTGGCGCCGTGGTTAGAATGCAGTATTGCAGGCTAACTCACTGCTCACTGCCAGGAGTTTGATCCTGACCGGCTCAAGGTTGACTCAGGCTTCCATCCTTCCGAGGTGAGTAAAATGAGGACCCAGATTGTTGGGGCCAAATATGCTGACTCTGTAAACCGCTTAGAGAGGGCTGTAAAGCACGGTGAAGCGGTATATAAGTGTAAGTGCTATCGCTAAACAAAGCAGCCGTTTGCAATTGACTGGGGACTTTGTCAACGCTGATGATTTTTAAGTAGTTTTGGAATTTCATCCAAGATGCCTTTGGGTATCTTGGCTTTCTTTTGCCACCGTTATTCAATTTCTATTTGCAGATCTTTATATTTTGTGATTTTTTTTTCCCCAGCAAGTTTTTTTTTTCTTCTTCCCAGTTTGCTATTTTCGGGTATTGCCACATCCATTATCCCGACTATTTTGTATTTCTTAGCTATGTGGATGAAAGGTATCATTGTCATTATTATTCTGGTCTTCCTATCCTGGGCTTTCAGTTCTGCATGAGTCCAATCCACTATTCCAGCTGTGTATCTAATGACTGGAATTGCCTTGATGGGATTTCCTCCACTGAGTTTGGACTTCAAAATCTTCTAAATTCTCATATTTTCGGGTTAATGTCTGGGTTCCAAGTAACACCCCCAATGAAAGAAAATTCTGAGGCTTAAGTTTCCTCAAAGTTCCATTTTATTAGAGATGTCATATTGGCACATCTGGGAAAACCCAAATCTGAAAGCTTCCAGGTGTTCCCCACCCAAAGGAAAGTCCAAGTCCCTGCCCAACATCCACATGTCCATCACATGGTCCAATCAAAGCACCATCCCAACTGGAGATGCCTCCTAGGTTCATCCGTCCAGGTGCAGGGCAAGATGTCCTTGACTCTCTGAGAAAGGAATGTTATTATGACTATATATCGCCCTGGCTCCATACAATCCCCTTGTTGTGGTTTGCCAACAGCCTGCAGAGCTGGCAGCAGAGTTGGACAGTGAGGAGGTTGGGGAGGAACATGGGCCAGTCCTGGAGTCTGGGGAAGACTCGAACAAGGGCTCTGCATCAGAAGCAGAGAAAGGGCCATCTGGGAGGTATGTGCTGCCTCCAGAGCCTCCATAGTCGGACCTCAGCGAGGCAGAAGAACAGGGGGAGCCTGTTCCCAATGCACGTATGTGCACAGCTACCAGAAGGCAAGAGCAGTTAAAACAAAAGGGACGACTCAGGAGTAAGGCTTGGAGATGATTGGCCCCTCCCATAAGACTTGAAAGAGGAGCAAAGGCACATGAAGTTTACAGTCTGTGAAGTTTACAGTCTGAAGCTCTGTTTGATTCTGGCCTCCGTGTGGCTTTGCCAATTAGGTCTTTGGCAGCGTGTCAAGGGAGATAAAGGTGGGTGATTATCAGCCTTATCCCGAAGGACTCTTTACAACTATTTGGGACTCATCTGTGAATGAACAGAATTCACAGCTCTTAAAATAGAACAGGTTTTTTGGGACTACACGTGTTGTTTTACTGACTCAGGAAGCCTAGGTCAGAACACACACACACTCCCAGTGTGAAAAATGGTCATAAGTCACTTTTTTCAGGGCCGTTGTAACTTCGAATGGTCACTAAATGAACTGTTGTAAGTCAAGGACTACCTGTATATTATTCAATGACTTGGCAATGAGTGAGTGTAGACAAATCACATGTTTCAACCAAAAATACAGGCAGGTCATTATACTAACCAATTCCTGTTTTTCCTTGTTCTTTATTATTACTATTATTTTCCAACCCAACTTACAAATATTAAAATATTAAGATTTTTAAATACATCTAATAAAAGTATGAATCAAAAGTTGGAATTAAGATTGCTGGGAGAAATATCAACAACCTCAGATATGCAGATGATAGCACTCTAATGGCAGAAAGCGAAGAGGAACTAAAGAGCCTCTTGATGCGGGTGAAGGAGGAGAGTACAAAAGTTGGCTTGAAACTCAACGTTAAGAAAACTAAGATTATGGCATCTGGCCCTCTCAATTCCTGGCAAATAGATGGGGAAGAAATGGAGGAAGTGACAGATTTTATTTTCCTGGGCTCCAAGATCACCGCAGATGGGGACTGCAGCCAAGAAATTAAAAGATGCTTGCTCCCGGGGAGGAAAGCTATGGCAAATCTAGACAGCATACTAAAAAGCAGAGACATCACCCTGCCAACAAAAGGGCGTATAGTCAAGGTGATGGTTTTCCCAGTTGCAATGGATGGCTGTGAAAGTTGGACCATAAGAAAGGCTGAGCACCAAAGAATGGAGGCCTTTGAACTCTGGTGCTGGAGAAGACTCCTGCGAGTCCCTTGGACTGCAAGGCGATCCAACTGGTCAGTCCTAGAGGAGATCAACCCTGACTGTTCTTTAGAAGGCCAGATCCTGAAGATGAAACTCAGATACTTTGGCCACCTAATGAGAAAGAAGGACTCACTGGAGAAGAGCCTAATGCTGGGAATGATGGAGGGCAAAAGAAGAATGGGACAACAGAAAATGAGGTGGCTGGATGGAGTCACTGAAGCAGTAGGCTTAAGCTTAAATGGACTCCAGAGGATAGTAGAGGACAGGAATGCCTGGAGGAACATTGTCCATGGGGTCATGATGGGTCAGACACGACTTTGCAACTAACAACAACAACAATAAAAGTATTGTAAGGATTTTCCTCAACAACACTTCTTCAAGTGATTCTATTTCCTCGGGTATTACTGAATGCAGTTTTTAATCTTTCCCAGTTGAAGAGTGTGAATCTTTAGGAACTCATCGTTCATTCTATTTCTGTCCTGATCTGCAATTAAAAATACGAATTTAAATATTGCTTTGATATCGTTCAATTTGTAGCTTTCTCAAGAGACAGATTTTACCATTAGCTCTTTTTTCCTTAAAAAAAAAAAACAGCATAACTTGTTAATTGCCAAAAAAAAAAAAAGCATCGCAAAAAAATAGCCCAAAACCTGGCATCTCAGCTCAAACTTTCATCACAAGCCACAAAGACTAGATTTTTTTCAACTACTCCTAAGATAAGTGCAATACATAAGACTATTATAGACTAGGAAACTCAGAGGCATTGAGGAATGAGTTAACTGTTGCCTTATTTTGCAACTAAGGCAGTGGTGGGATTCAGCCAGTTCGCACCACTTGGGGAGAACCGGTTGTTAACTTTCTGAGCAGTTTGGCAAACTGGTTGTTGGAAGAAATCATTAGGGCAGAGAACCGGTTGTTAAATTACTTGAATCCCACCACTGAACTAAGGTCTAGTAGCTTTGCCCAAGGGAGTTATGTGATTATTATATGTGATTATAAAAGAGCCAAGGGGCGTGGTGGCTCAGGGGCTAAGACAGTGAGCTTGTCGATCGAAAGGTCGGCAGTTCAGCAGTTCGAATCCCTAGTGCTGCATAACAGGGTGAGCTCCAGTTACTTGTCCCAGCTTCTGCCAACCTAGCAGTTCGAAAGCAGGTAAAAAATGCAAGTAGAAAAATAGGGACCACCGTTGGTGGGAAGGTAGCTGCGTTCCGTGCGCCTTTGGCGTTTAGCCATGCCGGCCACATGACCACGAGGACTTCTTCTGACAGCGCTGGCTCTTTGGCTTTGAAACGGAGATGAGCACCACCCCCTAGAGTTGGGAACGACTAGCACGACTAGCACTTTTTTTATAAAAGAGCCGCGGTGGCTCAGTGGTTAGAATGCAGCACTGCAGGCTACTTCTGCTTACTGCAGGCTGCCTGCAACTGGGCAGTTCAAATCTCACCAGGCTCAGGGCTGACTCATCCTTCCATCCTTCCAAGGTGGGTAAAACGAAGAGCCAGATTGTTGGGGGCCATAGGATGACTCTGTAAACCACTTAGAGAGGGCTGTAAAGCATTGTGAAGGGGTATATAAGTCTAAATGCTATTGCTATATATTTATTGATTAATCAGATAAAGTTCATGCACAATCACAGCTCCAGCTTCCAACAGTGAAATGAAACAAGAACGTAAAAGTAAAATACCAATAATAGTAAAGTAGTACCATTAATAATAGGGACCTGAGATGCAAACCTGAAAGCAACTAGAGCACCACTTGTCAGGCAGTTGCAAAACTTGATCAGGTGACCTCAGGACCCTGAAACCGTCACAAATATGAGTCAGTTGCTAAGCATCTGAATTTTGATCAGGTGACCGTGGGGTTGCTGCAATGGTCATAAGTATGAAACAGATATAAGCAGAGGTGGTATTCAGCCAGTTTGGACCGGTTTGGGTGAATTGGTAGCAGTGACAGCCCAACCACCCCAGCTAATGTTGTCCTATTTAGCCATGTTTTAGAGGCCGGGCACATGCGTGAAAGGTGCATGCACAAGCAAAGCACATGCACGAACGGCCAGGCACATGTGCAGAAGGTGCACGGAAACTTTTGGTAAGAATATATGAAACCCACCACTGGTTCTAAGTCACTTTTTTCAATGCCATTGTAACAGGGGTGAAATCCAGCAGGTTCTGACAGGTTCTGGAGAACCGGTAGTGGAAATTTTGAGTAGTTCAGAGAACCGGCAAATACCACCTCTGGCTAGTCTCAGAGTGGGGTGGGAATGGAGATTTTGCAATATCCTTCCCCCAGGAGTGGGGAGGAAATGGGGATTTTGCAGTATCCTTCCCCTGGAGTGGGGTGGGAATGGAGATTTTGCAATATCCTTCCCCCAGGAGTGGGGAGGGAATGGGGATTTTGCAGTATCCTTCCCCTGGAGTGGGGTGGGAATGGAGATTTTGCAGTATCCTTCCCCTGGAGGGGGGTGGGAATGGGGATTGTGCAGTATCCTTTCCCTGGAGTGGGGAGGGAATGGGAATTTTGCAGTATCCTTCCCCTGGAGTGGGTTGGGAATGGAGATTTTGCAGTATCCTTCCCCTGGAGTGGGGTGGGAATGGAGATTTTGCAGTATCCTTCCCCTGCCACGCCCACCAAACCACAACACGCCCACCAAGCCATGCCCACAGAACAAGTAGAAAAAGAAATTTGGATTTCCCCACTGCGTTGTAACTTTGAATGGTGACTAAACAAACTGTTGTAAGTCAAGGGCTAATTCAAGTTGTCTAAATAGGAATGGCCAACAGGAGAAGATATAGAGTATTAAGTTACAGTTTTAATAAAATATCTATATATATAGTCCTAAACCTACTTAGACGTTAACAAAGTTGTAATGACTTGCTTCAATTCAACTTGATCCCTGGAGCTACGTCCTTTGTCAATAGTCTTGTCAAGATTATTCTTTTTCTTCTTCTTGCATTTCTCATTCCACACAGCACTTGGCTTTCCTCCATTGGAGTACTAACTTGGCTTGGCTTTTTCTTTTTTTCCTCCCAATCTCAGCCAGCATTACCAGCTGTTCTCCAATGAGGTAGATAATATTGCAGAAAAATCTCTAGCAGGTTCCAAAACAGGGCTGAAGAGAGTAACACATAAGCCAACATTTACAATCTCTCATGTTTGCTCTCCCTCCTTTCGCTGAAGATATCGGTGGCAGCCTAGCTGCAAAACTCGCACCGATTTGAGGATTAATCCGTCAACCGCTTTTCCAACCAAGCCATTTTAACTTATGCATGCCAAACACATAACCTTTCCCTTTTTTAATGGCCCAGTGAATCCCTTTCAATGCAGCTTACTGAGCTTTTGAAATCTCTGAGCTTCAAAAAGCAAGGCACAGGAAGGTAGACATTTTTCCCTCCCCCATTGAGTGAATCAAAAACACTCTATTACAGCCCGAATTCAGGAAGCAGGTGTTGCTGGTACGTAACTCTAAAATGTATTAAGTGTAGACTGGAATATTGGAATTTTGGAACGCCTGGAATATTGCATCGAGTTGTGGTCACTCTGATATAAGTGTTCTGTCCTCCTTCACCTCCATCCGAGCGATGGCTTAATTAGCCGGCACTATCAGCTCCGGCAGCAAAATAGCAAGCATCTGCCAAGTGAATCTGTTATCTCCCTCGACGCCGATGAGTCACCCAGGAACAAACTTCAGCTCTTAGTTAATCAGTTGATTTTCCTGCTACGAAGAGGCACAGCAGCTCTGGCTGCCTTTATATCCTGTGGGGTGTGCCTCCATGACTCAGCGCTTCCTAGGCCTGCCCCACCCCTGCTTCTATTGTTCCCTCCTCTCCTGCCTACAAAACCTAGGGTCCAACCAAGCCTGATTGCCATCAGCTGGGTCTGAAGGCGTGGCCTGGGGGGGAAGAGTCAGGGGATGGAGGCCTCGTTATCTCTTCCACCTGGCCTGCCTCTGGCTCCTGGAACTAAGCCAGGGAAGCCGGTGCTCCTGAGGTAAGTCTTGACAGCCGTTCCTCCTCACTTTCCAAGTCACTTTCTGGCAGGAGGCCTGGCTCCAAGTCACTTTCTGGCAGGAGGCCCAGCTCAGGGGGGCGCAGACACAACAATAAGAAAAAATGCCGAGAGTCTAGAAAGAGTGCCAAGAAGAGCGACAAAGATGATTAGGGGACTGGAGAATATGAAGAATGATAGATAGAATGACTGGAGAACATATGAGGAATGATTTCCAGAACTGGGTATTCTAGTTTAATGAAGAGAAGGACTAGGGGTGACATGGTAGCAGTCTTCCAATATTTGAGGGGATGCCACAAAGAAGAGGGAGTCAAGCTATTCTCCAATCTGAAGGTGAGATAAAAAGCAATAGATGGAAACTACCATATTTTTGGGAGTATAAGACACATTTCCCACCCCTCAAAAAAAAAAAAGAGGCTGAAAAATTGATGTTAACAGCGCAGTCCGAAGACGGAGACATCTTCAGACAGCGCTGGCTCTTCGGCTTTGAAACGGAGATGAGTATCGCCCCCTAGAGTCGGGAACGACTAGCATGTATGTAAGAGGGGAACCTTTACCTTTATTGATGCTAAAGTCTTATAATTATGGCCTATATTTACTTAATCCAGGAAAACACCTAATGGCCAGGGTATGAAAAGAGGTTGAAAACCTAGCCTCCAAAAATTCAGTTCCATAAATGTCAGCTTCCAAGAGAGGGGGAAAAAAATTTCTTTATACTTTATGATCTAGTTTCAAGGTAATGTGTTTTATTCCCGTTATTATTTCACAGATGTGTAATGCTTATTAAAATTTGATTCAATACACCTCCCTGAGAATTTGATGCAATCACTATGAAATTCTTGCAAGCAATAATCTTCCATAATCTTGCCACTGCTGGGCCTTTTTTTTTTCCTGACAAGAATCGCAATACTTCTTCCTGAAATAATATTGAACTCACCATATCCTATGGCTACATCTCCAAAAAGCTGAGGCTATGAATTGCAGGGAGCTTATTGGGATACAATACATCTCGTCTGCAACTATCTATTAAAATCAATTAGCCCTTTTTATTTCCATACAGTTTGCTGTTCACAATTTGCTTGGAGATCCTCTAAGATTAGTATCCTGCGTTTCTCGAGTCACTCACAAGTGAGCATGATTGTGACTTATCCAATAGTCGGTGGTGCTATGCTCTCAGACTCAGTTAATTCCTTTATCGTGTCTTAATAGGAAGGAAAATCTGAGCAGCTTCCTAACAGCATGGGGGCCAGTATCTAGATTGATTACTTCTGCTGTAGTGCAAGCAACTTGTTGAACATGCCTTTTGAGCATGCACGCACGCACGCACACACATACACACACAGGCATAGTGGTGTGGTGGGCTAGAAATTCAGGCATTTGTTTACAATGCTTCTTGCATTGTATCAGTTTGCATTTAAGTTCTGTGGTGGTTGGTATAGAGGAAATAAGGGGCATGTGTACCTAGTTTTGGATGACGGCTGGTTGAAAGTTCTGTACGACGGCTGGTTGGATGTTTTGGGTGATGGGTGGGTTTGGATGTTGGGCAAATGATTGTAGGTTTTTCTTTTAATGCAGTCAGCACGGTAGTCAATGTATAAGTTGGATTCCGCCTTCGTCTTGCCGTCGTTGGAGTTCTGTGCGGAGTTCGCAGGAGCGGATCCGTTGCAGAAATGATAGATCAGGCCGTGATCTAAGTTTGCTGTGGATGGGGTTGGTTCTAGAGGTGGAGCTCTCGCCTTGCAATCAGGAGGCTGTGAGTTCGATCCCAGGTAGAAGCAGGTATTTCTCTCTCTGGGCACACTGAGAATATATCTGCTTGTTGTGGCTCCCACCCCCGAACCTGGTCCCATGCCCGAAAGTGCCTTGGAGCTGGGCCTGCTGCCAGAAACTGACTTGGACAGTGAGGGGGAAGGGCCATCAGAACTTACCTCGGAAGCACCGGCCTCCCTGGATCAGCTCCAGAGCCAGAAGCAGGCCAAGCGAAAGAGATAACGAGGCCTCCTTCTCCTGACTTTTTCTCCCCTCAGGCCACGCCTGCAGACCCAGCTGACAGCAATCAGGCTTGGCTCAATCCCAGGTTTCGTAGGCAGGAGAGAAGAGAACAACAGAAGCAGGGGAGGGGCAGGCCTAGGAAGTGCTGAGTCATGGAGCCACACCCCACAGGATATAAAAGGCAGCAAGAGCTGGTGTGTCTCTTTGTATCAGGCAAATCCACGGATTGACTAGAGCTGAGGGTTGTGACTCACCAGCGACTTGGCAGCTATCGAGGGCTCTTGGCAGACGTTGATTCTTTTGCTGCCAGAGCTGCTAATTAAGCCATCGTTCGGACAGAGGTGAGGAGGACACAACACTGCTGCACAAAATTTCACAATGGTGACAGGAAGGGCATCCGGCCATTAAAACACGGGTGTCATGCCCAACACTTCGAATGACAGCACAATGACTATGACATCTCTTGGGTGGTCTCCTAATGTCCAGGGATGTAGACTAAAGATTGTGTTCTTGGCTTATGCTTGACTTAGCTGGAGATATCTTTTGTATCTCTGTAGGTGCTGTGTTTTCTTCTGGAAACTTCAATTAACCCAATCATGAACTGCACACATGTCTTACCTGAATTTAAGCCAATGTGTACTGTATTTTTCGGAGTATAAAACAAATCTTTTTCCCCCAAAAAAGAGGGTGAAAATCTGGGTGTGTCTTATACTCTGAATGTAGCCCTGCCCAGCTTCTCAAACAGAGGTTTCAGGGGCTGAAAAAAGCCCCAAATGGAGCTTCAAAAAAGAAGCTCCCAAACAGAGCTTCAGAGGCTTTTTTTCTGAAGCTCTGTTTTGGAGGCTTTCAGAAGCAGAAAAAAGTTTTTTTTCTGAAATGAAGTTTCAGAGGCAGAAAAAAAGCCCCCCCCCAAAAAAAAAGCAAGGCACAGCGCTCACAACCAAGGAACCTGTTACTAAAATTCACCTCTGGGAACAGCTGATTGGGGGTATTCCGGGAGGCCGATCCACCTGCCAATCAGTTTTTTTCTTATTTTCCTCCCCAAAAACTAAGGTGCGACTTATACTCCGGTGCGTCTCATACTTCGAAAAATACGGTAATTTTTCTGGGAGACCATTTCGCTTTGCTCCACATTGATCCGTCTGGGTTCAAATCTCATTAAACAAGTCTCTTTGCAGATCAGTTTGGTGTTGCATGACATAAGAAGGAGAAGGTGCCCATCTAGGGATAGATTTGGATGTCAGAAACAGTCACGGATGGCCGGCAATCATGTTCCAACTTTATTCTATTCGCTGGGCCTCAAAATGACCCAATTACACATGTTCAGAGGCATCCTTATGAAAATGGATTGGTAACGACATCCATGCCCTTGCTTCTTCCGTCAGAGTCTCTCTTGATAGCACCACACTGGCTGCAGTTAGTGAAGCAACGTACAGAAGTCGGTTTTCCATCCAAGACTGCGTCCTCTAGGAAGGTTTGTAGGTGAGAACAGGGTTTTATTATTTGTACACGGTGGTATGTTATGGTACACAATATGCGATATCTATAAGTGTAAGTATAGCTACAGTCATATAGTAGGTATAAGCATTTATATTGTAAGCCACTCATATTATGTTGTAAGCCACTCAGTGTCATCTCATATAAATTGGAATGAATAAAATAAAGAAATAATTGTAGAAGATAGATAGATAGACAATAGATATAGATGATAGATAGATAGATAGATAGATAGATAGATAGATAGATAGATAGATAGATAGATAGATAGATGATAGATAGATAGATAGATAGATAGATAGATAGATGATAGATAGATAGATAGATAGATAGATAGATAGATAGATAGATAGATAGATAGATAGATCAGAGAGGAAGGAAGGAAAGAAAAAGAAAGAAAGAGAGAGAGAGAGAAAGAAAGAAATAAAGAAAGAAAAAGAGAGAAAGAAAGAAAGAAAGAGAGAGAGGGAGAGGATGGAGTGAGTGAAGGATGGATGGATGGAAAGATGATATCTAAGTATCTGTCTATCTGTCTGTCTATCTATCTATCTATCTATCTATCTATCTATCTATCTATCTATCTATCTAGTTAGCTATAGATAGATGAGAAAGAGAGAGAGAGAGAGAGGAGAGAAGAAGGAAGGAAAGAAAGAAAAAGAGAAAGGAAGGAAGAGAGAGAGAGAGAGGATGGAGTGAGTGAAGGGTGGGTGGGTGGAAAGATGATATCTATCTATCTATCTATCTATCTATCTATCTATCTATCTATCTATCTGTCTTTCTAGTTAGCTATCTATCTAGTTTTCTATAGGGCCTCTGGTGGCTCAACGGACTAAGTCTGTCTGTTATTAACACAGCTGCTTGCTATTACTGCAAGTTCAAGTCTCACCAGTCCCAAGGTTGACTCAGCCTTCCATCCTTTATAAGGTAGGTAAAATGAGGACCCAGATTGTTGGGGGCAATAAAAGTTGACTTTGTATATACAGACGACCCCCATCCCGTTAAAGACCTTGGAGTTTTCATGTCAAATGATCTAAGTGCCAAAGCCCACTGCAACTACATAGCAAAAAAGCTCTAAGAGTTGTAAACCTAATTTTGCGTAGCTTCTTTTCCAAAAACACCACACTACTAACCAGAGCATATAAAACATTTGCTAGACCAATTCTAGAATACAGCTCACCTGTTTGGAACCCTCACCACATCTCTGACATCAATACAATTGAACGTGTCCAGAAATATTTTACAAGAAGAGTTCTCCATTCCTCTGAAAACAACAAAATACCTTATCCCACCAGACTTGAAATCCTAGGCTTAGAAAACTTGGAACTCTGTCGCCTTCGACAAGACCTAAGTTTAACTCACAGAATCATCTATTGTAATGTCCTTCCTGTCAAAGACTACTTCAGCTTTAATTGCAATAATACAAGGGCAACCAATAGATTTAAACTTAATGTAAACCGCTTTAATCTAGATTGCAGAAAATATGACTTCTGCAACAGAATCATCAGTGCTTGGAATACTTTACCTGACTCTGTGGTCTCTTCCCATAATCCTAAAAGCTTTAACCAAAAACTTTCTACTATTGACCTCACCCCATTCCTAAGAGGACCATAAGGGGCGTGCATAAGCGCACAAACGTGCCTACCGTTCCTGTCCTATTGTTTTTCTTTTCTTCTTCCTATATATGTTTATATGTGTATATACTATATAATCTTTTTGTATGATGTTGTGACAAAATAAATAAATAAATAAATAAATAAATAAATAAATAAAATATACAAATGGATGAAGACTATTGCTTAACACAATGTAAGCCGCCCTGAGTCATTGGAGAAGGGCGGGATATAAATTCAAATAAAAAAAAATATAAAGTTAGATAGATAGATAGATGAAGGAAGGAAGGAAGGAAGGAAAGGAAACAGAATGTCAGCCTTCCAAGTAATGCACTCATTGAAAGCAAAACTCCGAGGCAGGTAGATTCCTCAAAGGACATGTTTATTGGATATATCATATCAGCACAGGTGGTGAAAACTAATTCTGACAGCTCCCGTGGTTTTTACCTAATTGAAAGAATAAAACTCCCCCCTCCCAGGTGTCACTAGTGTCATAGGTCACTTATTTCCGGTGCCATCGTAACACTGAACGGTCATGAACCCAACTGTTGTAAGTTGAGGACTATCTTTGTCTGCAAGCTGGGTAGAAGACCATGCCGTTTTAAAATGAAATTTGCTGTGCCTCAATTGGGTTATCTTGCTGTATTCCTGTTTGCAATTCTACTGTAAGTCAATAATTCTATGTTTAAGACCTGCCTATGGCTCATCTTGTTCCAGGTGCATCACCTACTGACTTGAGAGCCCCAAAGCATGTAATTTGTCATTTATTTGGAGTTACCAAGAAGAGTGATAATTATGGGGCTGCAAAATCTGAACAGACCTTGAGGCTGAAAGCAAGGCTTTCCGTCAATATTTCAGAGCACGTAGCCGTTACCCTTCTTCCGATTTTTATAAATCCTCCCTCCCAACGCAGAGCAAAGTTGGATTACACATGCTGCTACCCGGAACACTTTCTTAGGAATCCATGTGGAACTCTTTCCACTTTCTCATAATTGACACCTGGATTTAAACTGCACTCTGCAGAGGAGCTGTGCCAGTGTCTTGGCTTCCAAAAATTTCAAAAAACAGCTGGTACATACCGGGCTCCTCCAGAGGAAAAGAAAGCGAGGATTACGGTAGACCTCGTCTCATTGTCCAGAGCAACCTGAAAGCTTCGTATATGCCACTTCCCTGAATAATCCTTGTTCCACATCCTTGTGGAGTGCCAGGCTTCGATGAACTCACTATATTCAGCTGATATATTCTCAATGAGCCCAGAGAGAGAAATATCTGCCTCTACCTGGGATCGAACTCACAGCCTCCTGATTGTGAGTTGTCTGTTAAAGGAATTGCTTGTGGAGTGCCAGGCTTCGATGAATTCATGAGCATGGTGGGTAGTAGCCTGGACAATAAATTTATGTTGTTCCAATCAAACTGGTTGTTGTGGCTCCAGGCCCACCCCCCGGGCCTGGCTCCCTGCCAGAAAGTGACTTAGAGAGTGAGGGGGAAGGGCCGTCGGGGCTCCCCTCTGCAGGGCTGGCCTCTCTTGCTCAGATCCAGGAGCCAGAGGCAGGCCAGGTGGAGGAGGTGATGAGGCCTCTGTCTCCTGTATCTTCCCCCGCCCAGGCAACACTTCCAGACCCAGCTGTGGACAATCAGTCCTGTTTAGATCCCAAGTTTCGTAGACAAGAGAGGCGGGAACAACAAAAGAAGGGGTGGGGCAGGCCTAGAGAGTGCTGAGTCACAGAGCCACACCCTACAGGGTATAAAAGCAGGAGGGGCTGCTCTACTACTTCGTGACAGACAAAGCAAACTGACTGGAGAAAACTTGAGCTGAACTATTTGACTGAGCATTTGGCCTGTATTGCTGTTTGTTCCTGACTTCCTGGTTGCTCCGGTAACATCAGGGAAGATAAAGAAAACCTTGGCAGACATTTGCTGGTCTTCTGCCAGAGCTGATAGCTGCCGTGGACTAAATTGCTGGCTAATTGAGTCAGTTCATATGTCTCCCGTACTGAGGTGCGGGGGGGGGGGACAGAGCACTGGTGTTGTTTGGTGTCACTGTGCATAGAGATTAAGAATTTGGGATCATGGCATTTGACTGCCAGCCATTGTTCCTGACACAGACATCCTCTAAATTCAGCTAAGATGTTACATAGCTTGATAACAAAACATTTGGAAACGAGCCCACAAGCTCGGAGAATGAACCTTCACCCTCATCTATTGTTTGCTCTTGTATTATTGCGATTGAAGCTAAAGTACTCTGTTCTGTCCTCCTTCGCCTCTGTCCGAGTGATGGCTTAATTAGCCGGCACTATCAGCTCTGGCAGCAGAATAGCCAGCTTCTGCCAAAAGCCTTTGTTATCTTCCACGACGCTGGTGAGTCACCCAGGAACAAACTTCAGCTCTTAGTCAATCAGTGGATTTGCCTGTTACAAAGAGACACAGCAGCTCTCGCTGCCTTTTATATCCTGTGGGGTGTGGCTCCATGACTCAGCACTTCCTAGGCCTGCCCCACCCCTGCTTCTGTTGTTCCCTCCTCTCCTGCCTACGAAACCTAGGGTCCAATCAAGCCTGATTGCCATCAGCTGGGTCTGAAGGCGTGGCCTTGGAGGGGGGGAGAGTCAGGGGACGGAGGCCTTGTTATCTCTTCCACCTGGCCTGCCTCTGGCTCCTGGAGTTGAGCCAGGGAAGCCAGTGCTCCCGAGATAAGTCCTGATGGCCCATCCCCCTCACTTTCCAAGTCACTTTCTGGCAGGAGGCCCGGCTCCAAGTCACTTTCTGGCAGGAGGGCCAGCTCGGGGGGGCGCAGACACAACATAGTCTTTAACAGGAAGGACATTGCAATAGATGATTCTGTGTGTTAAACACAGGTCTTGTCGGAGTCGGCAGAGTTCTAAGTTTTCTAATCCCAGGATTTCAAGTCTGGTGGTATAAGGTATTTTGTATTTTTTGTATTTTGTGTTTTTTGTATTTTGTATTTTGCATTACATTGCAATGGCTGGAAGATTAAAGAGCGTGTTCTGACTTGCAGAAGACAATAGAACGCAATACTTGGGGACTTGAACCAACAGGTCTTGGCATCCAAATGTTTCTATCCTGCAAACTGCCAAACGGATGCAGCCTAGAAGGGCTTTGGGTGAGGATCAAATATTTTACAGCAACACCTGGCTTTTTCCCAACGATGGTCTTTTATTTTTTATTCCTTTTTAGCATTTGAACCAAATAGGGCATGGAATTCAAGCTATCCCTTTCCTCTGCAGTTTTCCTGCTGGGACTGACAGTCAAATGATTATTTATTTGGCTCCCAAATTGGGGAAGGCAGCTTATTCACACATATCAAATCAGTCTTATTGAATTAATTTTACTTCCAAATGCTAAATACCTTCTAGAAAAACCTGAGCCTTTGCCACCTCGGTCCAAATGTTAAGACTAGCAGATGGATTCATTGCGAAGAACTATAGAACTATTTCTGATTTAAAAAAAAAAACTTTTACATTACCCAAGGATTACTGCCATTTGTAATGTTTCCCATCGTTCTGTGATGGAGAACCTATGGCCACATTTGCGTGCCACAGGTGGCATGCGTAACCATATCAGTGGGCACGCAAGCATAGCTCCAGTGCACATGCGCGCACTGGCCAGCTGATTTTTGGGCCTTCTAGGCCCACCAGAAGTAGGGAAACAGGGTGTTTCCTGCCTCTAGAGGGCCTTGAGGGGTGGGGAAGGCCCATTTTTCTCTTTTACCTGGCTCCAGAGCCTCTCTAGGAGTCTGGTGGGTGGAAAACTGCCTTTCCCACCCCTCCCCAGGACCTCTGGAGGCCAGAAACAACCCATTTACCAAGTTCTGGTTGGACAGGAAGTGATGTTTTTTGCTGTCCCCAGCCCACAGAGCCTCTCTACGAGGAAGTGACGTTTTTTGCTGTCCCCAGCCCCCAGAGCCTCTCTATGAGTCTCTGGAGGCTGGGGACAGCAAAAACGTCACTTCCAGTCCAACCGGAAGTTGGTAAATGGGCCGTTTCTGGCCTCCAGAGGGCTTCCAGGGAAATGGGGAAGGCCATTTTCCACCCTCCCAGACTCATAGAGAAGCTCTGGAGACAGGTAAGAGAAAAAAATGGGCCTACTGGGCCATCGTGTGTTGGGGTGGGGGGGGAGTCGCGTGTGCATGCACCGGGGTGGGGTGTGATGGCAAAAAGGTTAGCCATCACTGACATAGTTCGTCAACAGTTTATGAAAATACCCCTGAGACAGAATCCTTTAATTAGCTCTAAGAACAGAATAACAGAGTTGGAAAGGACCTTGGTTGTCTTCTAGTCCAACAATCTGCTCAAGAAGGAGTGTTGTGGCTCGCCAGCGGCCAGCAGAGCTGGCAGCAGAGTCAGACAGTGAGGAGGTTGGGGAGGAGCGTGCGCCAGTCCTGGAGTCTGGGGAAGGCTCGGATGAGGGCTCTGAGTCAGAGGCAGAGAGGGGGCCGAGGCCATCTGGTAGTTCTTTTACTGCTCCGGAGTCTGACATCTGCAAGGCAGAAGAACAGCATGAGCCTGTTCCCAGTGTGTGCATGCGCAGAGCTGCCAGGAGACAGGAACAAGGAAACAGGGTCAACTTGGGAGTAAGGCTTGGAGATGATTGGCCCCTCTCATAAGACATAAAAGAGAAGCAAACGGGATGTCAGCTTTTGCAGGAAGCAGTTAGTTCATCTGGTCAGTAAAAGCTCTGGAAAAGCTCTGTTTGACTCTGTGCTATGTTTGGCCTTGCCCTGCATTTGGCAATTAGTTCTCTGGCAGGATTCCAAGGGAGATAAGGTGGGTGTTTATAAACACTCCCCTGAAAGACTGTTTTGTGAAGCCTTTCAGACTGGGAATGACAATAATTCACAGCCGTTTGAATTAAAGAGGTTTCCCTGGACCAAGTTTGTGCTGTTTACTTTCTAAGGAAGCCTAGGTCAGAACAAGGAGACCACATACCATTTCAGACAAATGGTTGCCCTATCTCTTCTTAAAAACCTCCAGCGATGGAGCACCTACCACTTCTGGAGGCAAGTTGTTGCAGTGGTTAATAGTTCTCACTGTCAGGAATTTTCTCCTTACTTCTAGGTTGCTTCTCTCCTTGGTCAGTTTTCATCCATCGCTTCTTGTCCTGCCTTCAGGTTGTTTGGAGAATAGCTTGACCCCCTCTTCTTTGTGGCAGCACCTCAAATATTCAAGCAGTGCTATAACATCATGCCTAGTCCTTCTTTCCATTAAACTGGACATACCCAATTCCTGCAATCTTTCTGCATATGTTTTAACTTCCAGTCCCTTAATCATCTTTTTCTCGACACTTTTTGTCATACCATCTTTGAAGAAGAGTTACTATAATTTCCTAGATTTATTCCTAACATTTATTTTCCCTCCCCAATTATTATTATTATTATTTTAATTTTTAGGGAATGATCAGAAGCTTCTTATGGAGCTTTTTTTTTAGCTGAAAAGAATATATCATCTATCTATCTATCTATCTATCTATCTATCTATCTATCTATCTATCTATCAGTGGTGGGTTTCAAAATTTTTTACTACCAGTTCTGTGGGTGTGGCTTGGTGGGCGTGGCATGGCCTGGTGGGTATGGCTTGGTGGGCGTGGCAGGGGAAAGATACTGTAAAATCTCCATTCCCACCCCACTCCAGGGGAAGGTTATTGCAAAATCTCCATTTCCTCCCAATCAGCTGGGACTCTGGGACTCCCAATCAGGAGCCTCTGTGGCTCAGACTGCTAATGAAGTCTGTTATTAACAGCAGCTGCCTGCAATTACTGCAGGTTCTAGTCCCACCAGGCCCAAGGTTGACTCAGCCTTCCATCCTTTATAAGGTAGGTAAAATGAGGACCCAGATTGTTGGGGGCAATAAGTTGACTTTGTATATAAATATACAAATAGAATGAAGACTATTGCTAACATAATGTAAGCCACCCTGAGTCTTCGGAGAAGGGTGGGATATAAATTCAAATTAAAAAAAAACTCAAGATGCAGAGAATAGATGGGGGCGGGGCGAGTCAGAATTTTTACTACCGGTTCTATGAACTACTCAAAATTTCCACTACTGGTTCTCCATAACTGGTCAGAACCTACTGAAATCCACTTCTGATATATATAGTGTTGTGCCTCGTCCGCTTTCCCCGCAGCCGGGGCCTTCTTATCTGCTTCCGAACGCTGAGGAATGTCCTAGCATGCCTCCCGGCCCCAGCCCTGGCTCCATGCCCAGACAGGCTGAGGAAGAAGAAGCGCCTCCAGCCCTCAGCCCTGGCTCCATGCCCAGGCAAACGGAGCAACTAGACCCCTCCCCCTCCCCCACAGCATGTCAATTACCAACAGCTGCAGACTGGAGTGACCCTCGCTTCAGGAGAATTGATAAGCGGCGTCAACAGAAGGAAGGGAGGGGCAGGCCGGGATAAGTGCTGAGTCATGGAGTCACACCCCATGGCCTATATAAAGGATCTGCTTTCTGGCATTCTCTGAGTCAGGCAAAGACTACCTTATCTTGCTGAAATCACTTTCTGGTCTCCTGCCTGCTTTGAGAACTTTGCTAGGACTTTGGCAGAGCCGCAAATGCACGCCTGATTCGGATTTCCCTGACCCGGCCGTCAGCGGAGGAGTGGGACATGACATATAGCATGGCTGAAAATGTCATATAACTTTTCAAGTTTTTGAAAATCTCTATGGCATAAAAATTAAAATCACCATCAATTTTCTTCTTTTAGTTATCATATATTTTTTTAGGTATGTAAACTGTGGATACTCAGAAGTTATGCTCTCTGTTTAAGTACTTTTAAGTGTGGCGACGTAAAATTGGTTGGTTGGTGAATGATCTCAATAATCCAAACCAAACCAAGAGAAATATTGATCTTCAGTATTGGTCACCTATACATGAAATCAGCTCAAAAGAGAATAACCCAATAACAGAGTTGGAAGGGACCTTGGAGGTCTTCTAGTCCAACCCCTTGTTCAGGCAGGAGACCCTATACCATTTCCGACAAATGGTTGTCCAATCTCTTCTTAAAAATGTCCAGTGTTGGAGCACCCACTTTATTTTATACTATTTTCTCATGACAGAGCTCAGAGCTGCTTAGAGATACACATAAACGCACAATGAGATGTAATCTAATGAGATTATTTTTTTTTCTAATCTCATTTAAAATGAGAACCTGGTCCTACATCAAGAAACCTGGAATATAGTTGGGCAAATAACTGGCACGTTTGAGGCCAAAAATTAGCCCTGGATGATATTAGCAGTGGAAACCTCTACTTGTGGGAATGACCAGAAGACTGCACAGGACAGAGGAAGAGATTCAACAGATGGGCCACAACGTCCATGAGAGACAGAGTGAGATAGATAGATAGATAGGTAGATAGATAGATAAGATAAAATAAGTAGGTAGGTAGGTAGATAATAGAGAGAGAGAGAGAGACAGACAGACAGACAGACAACGATGGATGGATGGATGGAAGGAAGGAAGGAAGGAAGGAAGGAAGGAAGGAAGGAAGGAAGGAGAGAAACAGAAAGATGATAGGTAGGTAAGTAGATAGGTAGGAAGGATGATAGATAGATAGAGATGGATGGATAGGGATAGATAGATAGATAGATAGATAGATAGATAGATAGATAGATAGATAGATAGATAGATAAGATAGGTAGGTAGGTAGGTAGGTAGGTAAGTAGGTAGGTAGGTGATAGCGAGACAGAGAGACAGAGAGACAGACAACCATGATGGATGGATGGATGGATGGAAGGAAGGAAGGAAGGAAGGAAGGAAGGAAGGAAGGAAGGAAGGAAGGAAGGAGAGAAACAGAAAGATGATAGGTAGTTAGGTAGATAGGTAGGAAGGATGATAGATAGATAGAGATGGATGGATAGGGATAGATAGATAGATAGATAGATAGATAGATAGATAGATAGATAGATAAGATAGGTAGGTAGGTAGGTAGATGATAGCGAGACAGAGAGACAGACAGAAAGACAGACAGACAACCATGATGGATGGATGGATGGATGGATGGATGGATGGAAGGAAAAAAGGAAGGAAGGAAGAAGGAAGGAAGGAAGGAAGGAAGGAAAGAAGGAGAGAGAGAAACAGAAAGATGATAGGTAGGTAGGTAGGTAGAAGATAGATAGATAGATAGAGATGGATGGATAGGGATAGATAGATAGATAGATAGATAGATAGATAGATAGGTAGGTAGGTAGGTAGGTAGGTAGATGATAGCGAGAGAGAGAGAGACAGACACACAACAATGATGGATGGATGGAAGGAAGGAAGGAAGGAAGGAAGGAAGGAAGGAAGGAAGGAAGGAAGGAAGGAAGGAAGGAAGGAATGAGAGAGAGAAACAAAGGTGATAGGTAGGTAGGTAGGTACTGTATGTATGTAGGTAGGTAGGTAAGCCGGCAGATAGAAAGACAGACAATAGCTAGCTAGCTAGCTAGCTAGCCAGCTGGTATTCAGCTGGTTAGGACCGGTTCATCCGAACTGGTAGTGGAGATCATGGGTGGGCCTGCCCACCTGCACCAGCTCCTAGTCATGCTATTTAGGCATGTTTTCAAGGTCAGGCAATGCACGGAAGGTGTACAAGTGAGCAAAGCGCATGTAGGGAAGGCCAAGCGCACGTGCAGACAGTGTGCAGGGCGAACCAGTGGTAAAAGTAAGTGAAACTCACCCCTGGATAGATAGAGAGATGATAGATAATGGATGGAGAGAAAGAGAGAGAGAGACAGGGAGAGAGATGGAAGGCTAAGCAATTGTTTCACTTTTCTTGTCACTACTGAGTTTCTTTGGCAAAGGGAACCATTCAAGTCATCTCAAATACCCTCATCATCCGAAGGACAAAAAACAACAACAGAGCAGTTAATATTGAAATGAGGTCAAAGTTTTAATTTCACTCAACCAATGGAGTGAGGTGGAACAATGCATTTTAACATGAAACAGATGGTGTATGTATAGGTTCAGAGATATGCACATAAGGACAGTGAACACATAATGGTCCCTGTCCCAAACACTGCTGTGTTGTCTCTTCCTAAATAACTCCATTAAATGTAAATATCTAAAGGGGTGGGGGAGAAAGGAAACACTGAACGTGCAGAGACATCCAAACTTCTTCCAAAATAAACTGGGGAGGTGAGGTCGCCATACCATGAATGCCTACCCCTCTGCAGCAAAGGAAGCTTCATCTATTCAGACACTTTGCATCTGTTAAGTTGGTCCCCTTTGGTATTTTAATTAAATAAAGGAGGTTAATGGCTGTGAAAACGGCTTGTCCTGGCACAGTCAGTGACGGGTATCTGCAAAGTTTGGAAGATCTAATTAGTTCAGGGCACCGCAGCTTCTGATCTGAGCTTCTCTAAGCTCTTGAATCAAATGGGATTTCACTTTAGTCCTGGGCAGGTTGTTTGTTTCCAAGTTGTCATACTTTTAAGACACAACAAGCTTGTGAACTGTTGCTGATCTACGATAAGCAATAATTCGAATAATTGAGGTAATGGCCTTCCAACAGTCTTCAACGTTACTCTGTCCCAACCCTCCCTTTCAATATTATTTACGACTGGAGGGAAAGGAATTTAGGGTGGGGGAATGGGTTCAGGTAGAAACGCATCTGCTGAAATGGACAGACCAACTTTAAGAATAAAAGATAAAGAAGACACAGAATATTATTTGATATGGAACAGATTTTATGAACAGTTACAGACAAAAGTTAGAAATTAGAGGAAGAAAGTATGAATGTATGTATTAAAAATAGAGCTGGTTTATAACGACAATCATTATAATCAACAAAAATGTAAACAAGCCAATATAAAAAGAAACTTACTTGAAACTACTTGGTTATATTATTACTATTGGTATCAGTACAGAACAATGCAGAAAAAAAGAAACAATGGCTACCAACCTGCCTTCCATTGAGGACCCGTATACTGCACGAGTTAAAAAGAGGGCTGGGAAAATATTTACAGACACATCGCATCCTGGACTTAAACTGTTTCAACTCCTACCCTCAAAACAACACTATAGAGCACTGCACACCAGAACAACTAGACACAAGAACAGTTTTTCCCCGAAGGCCATCACTCTGCTAAACAAATAATTCCCTCAACACTGTCAAACTATTTACTAAATCTGCACTACTATTAATCTTCTCATCGTTCCCATCACCCATCTCTCCCCACTTATGACTGTATGACTGTAACTTTGTTGCTTGTATCCTTACAATTTATATTGATATTGTTTCCTGATTGTTTATTTGTACTCTATGACTATCATTAAGTGTTATACCTTATTATTCTTGATGAAGGTATCTTTTCTTTTATGTACACTGAGAGCGTATGCACCAAGACAAATTCCTTGTATGTCCAATCACGCTTGGCCAATAAAAAGTTCTGTTTATCTGTCTATTACATGTGCTATTATAGTATTATTACTGTTATAAGTTTATGTGTTAATATTTATTACTGTTTTTTCTCTGCTCTTTTCTTTTCCTGTAAATAGTATACCCTGATAATACACTGTATTAAAAAATGTTTATGAATAAAATCATAAAAAAAAATAAAGTAATGCTGCCCCACAAGATAATAAAAAGTATTTAAAAATTTAAAAAAGAAAAAAGAAACACATCTATAGAGAGATACAGCATAGAATGATAAGGTTGGAAGGGACCTTGAAGATCTTCTAATCCAGCACCCCTGCTCAAGCAGGAGACCCTATACCTGTCACCTCCATCTTCATGCCGCCTGGTTTCAGATCAACATTTGTGGCTCAGGACCCTGGACAGCACCCAGGGAGCTGGTTGAATTTTAAAGGAGATTCGGATTAATGTCAGGGTTCCAAGTAACACCTCCAACGAAAGAAAACTCCAAGGCTTGAGATTCCTCAAAGTTCCATTTAATTAGATATGTCATATTGGCACATCTGGGAAAACCCGAATCTGAAAGTTTCTAGGTTTCCCCCACCCAAAGGAAAGTCCAAGTCCCTGCCCAGAACCCACATGTCCATCACATGGTGCAATCAAGCATTGTACCCACTGGAGATGCCTCAAAGTTCCTGCCATCCAGGGGCAGGGCAAGATGTCCTTGACTCTCTGAGAAAGGAATGTTGTTATGACTATATTTCACCTTGGCTCCGTACAATCCCTCCCTCCCAGTTTCCCAAAGTAGTAGTAAATGTGGCAGGCCTGAAGATTCAATGAAAAAGATGGTTTCCAGGCCTGACAATACCATTATGGAAACATGGTTGTCCAGTCTTTTCTTGAAAATCTCCAGAGATGGAGCATCCACACATTCTGAAGGTAAGCTGTTCCACTGATTGTTCTCACTGTTAGGAAATTTTCCTTAGTTCTAGGTTAGATCCCCCTTTAATGATCTTCCACCCATTACTGCTTGTCCTGATCTCAGTGATTTGGAGGATAGGTCAACCCCCCTTCTTCTCTGTGATAGTCCCTCAACTGTTTGAAGACTGTTATCATATTACCCCAGTCCTTCTGTTCATTCGACTAGACCAGTGGTAGTCAACCTGGTCCCTACTGCCCACTAGTGGGCGTTCAAGCTTTTATGGTGGGTGGTAGGAGTTTTGTCCAATACTGAAGCACTTTCCTTTTTTTTTTTTAAATTTAATTGACTTTTTTTAAAAAAAATTCATAGCATTATTTAAAAACATTTTCATCAGGTTTTCATAAAATTCCCCATGACAATTTAAATTTCTGAAAATATACTATTTGTATCACCCACGCATAAGTTTAGTTCACGTTTCATAATTAAATGGCGCTATAGTGTGACTTCAAACAAAAGAACCTCATCGCAGAATAGCTCGCGCATCTCCCCCCACACCACCCAGCTGTAACAGACAAGCAGCACCTCCCCCAAACCCAATCCATGATGCACGAGAGGCATGCGCAGACGATGATACACGGAGCATTACTGTGGAACCGGTGGGCGGTTAGAAAATTTTACTACTAACAGAGATACAAAAGTGGGCAGTAGTATAAAAAGGTTGACTACCCCTGGACAAGACATATCTCATTCTCTCTATCATTCAGCACAGTTTTTGTTGTCTGCTTATCATAATGTGCAGCCAGCGTAGTTCAGATGTTCAACATTCATCTCTAGAGGAAGAGACTAGGTTCTAGTCTCAACCATGGAAGCTTGATGTGGAATCTCAGTTCCAAAACTTGGAATAAAGTAAAATTGGCTTATTTGAGTTCAAAACACAGAAAAGTTTATAACTGTTACCTCTAATACAAAAATCTAAAGGTCAAGTAAAAGTCAAGGCTAAATGGCATTAGATAAGAGTCAATGAAATTCATGGAGGGTGGGAGGGCTGGATTGGTGGCAATGATTCTAAACTAATAACATGTTTAGCTTGCTCCTCTCCTACATCAGGAACTCTTGAAGGTTCTCAAGAGTTGTAAAAATATACATTTAAAAAAATGAGGAATAATCCCCTGCAATAGTGCAAATTGCTGATGGCCTAGAGGTGGAGCTCTCACCTTACAATCAGGAGGCTGTGTTCAATCCTAGGTAGAGGCAGATATTTCTGTTTCCAGGTTCAATGAGAATATATCTGCTGAAACAAAACTCTGCATTGGCAACAGGAAGAGCATCCGGCCAGTAAAGATTCAGCTCCATTCAGTTGCCCAGACGCCACCCCGCAAGGGATTATGGGGTCGTTAAAAGAAGGTGAATAGTGCAAACTGCTGAATAACTCTTAAAAATGCAACTGCCTGGAATTATGCTGCATTATATTATCAAAAGTCTTGAGCAATCTATTTTTAGGGTTGGGGGGAAGATGGCTTAGGCATTTTTCTTTACAGGATTTCAAATAAAGTCTCCACTCTTCCTTAAATCACCATTTCAAGAGAAAGTTATCTTTACCTGCATGTTCAGAGGGATTTATTTTCCCCCCCCCTTAATTATTCTTCAACCTCCTAAGCATTTGGGATTTTGATTGAGATGATAAGTCACAACTTGCCATTCCGTGCATAGTCAAATCCATCTTCCTGGGAAGAGATGCCCACTGCGAGGACTGGATCTTCAAGATAAATCTGCTTATTAGCAGCGTGCTGAGCAAGCCACCACGACGATAGCACCAGAGTTAAGACCACTGTTTCAAAAAAAAACCCACGGATGCTCCAATCTGGAGTGTCTCCAACACTTCAAATGCCAACGCTGCTCTCTCATCTCATTAGGAATTGAAAGCATTTATGTTAGGACGTTATCAATGAGCGGAGAACGCGACGCCATTCTAAGGTGCTGTCAAAATTCTCAGTGGGGAAAAATGGAGAGAGGTAGCAAATTAAAACATGTCCTGGGGATTAATTTGGTGGCTGACAGAGGAGGACTACAAAATAACGGGGTTTGGAAGAGAATGAAAGCTTCTTTGTTCTTCGATGATCCTGAAACCTAAGTAGGGTATAGTGACCAGACGTCCCGCTTTTGGCGGGACAGTCCCGCTTTTTAATAATTTGTCCCGCGTCCCGCGGCAATTCCAAAAAGTCCCGATTTTTTTTTGTTTCACTCCCATTCTGAAAATGGGAGGCGGCAACGCAAGAGGAGGAGGCGGAGAAGGGGGAGTGGTGGAGAAGGGAGTGTGAGAGGGAGGAGAGACGCCACTTGACTTCACCCAAGAGGAAGAGAAGAGCCGAGAGGAGAGCCAAGGAGAGCCGAGCCTGCCTGGAAGAGCAGAGAAGCAGCAGCCACTCCTCCTCCTTCAGGCAGGTGGCAAGACTCAGCGCGCATGCGCAGCCCCCCCGCTAATGGTGTCCCACTTTGCAATCGCTGAAATCTGGTCACTTTAAAGTAGGGTTAATCTTGAATAGCAATAGCAACACCACTTAGACTTATATACCACTTCGTAGTGGTATATACCATACATTTTGGAGTATAAGACACACTTCCCTTCCTAAAAGAGGGTGGAAATGTTGGTGTGTCTTATAGACCAAATACAGCCATTTTTGGCCTCCCAAAGCCCTACCCTGCATGTCCCATTTTTGCAAAAATAATGGGCCCATTTTTCGCAAAAACAGGGTGTGCAGAGGCTTTGGGAGGCCTGCAGAGTGTTCAAAAACGCTGTTTTTGTGAAAAACAGGTGAAAAACGGGCCCATTTTTTTGGAAAAACGGAGGCGTTTGTGCCCTCCCCAGCCCACAGGAGCACTCTGCAGGCCTCCCAAAGCCTCTGTGTGCCCCATTTTTTGCAAAAAACAGGACACGCAGAGCATTTGAGAGGCCTGCAGAGTGCTCCTGGGAGCCAGGGAGGGCAAAAACGTTTGTCCCTTGCTTACCTGTTCAAACTCTTGCTGCGTCTTATACACAGGTGTGTCTTATAGTCCGAAAAATATGGGTAAGTCCAGTTGAGCAATTCAGAATCAAACTGCTGGCAGTCGGCAGAATTAGCTTGCAATACTGTCCAGTTGCCTCTTGAAAAAGCACCTTTGGGACAACTATGAGCTGGATGATAGAGAATCTCCATAGATACTCAGGCTCAAATATTTTGCACACCTGATTATAAAAACAAAACATAACATAACATTCCCTAAAATCTACACTCACAGGAATAGTTCAATGAAGCACTTTCTCTCCATGAAGCAATTGGTTCTGATTTAAAGTTATAGCTTTTGGGAGTCACCAGAAATTTCTATTAACTCGTCCTTCTTTTATTAAGTTACTTTTCAAGTGCTACTGGTTTTTTTTTCCCTTAGGTTCTGCAATCTCTGTATAATGAGAAGCCTACCCTGCCTAGATATAGTCAGCTCACCTTTTCCTTAACCTTTAAATATTAAAAGATAAGCAAAAACCTCTTGAAAGAGATATTTAAACACTGGAGCTATAGATTATTTAAACATCGGAGCTATAGATTATTCTTCCGAATATCTATTAAACTATCAGTTTGTATCATTTTGAAGTAGAGCCACAACAAATATGACTAAAATCAATATAAAGCCGCAGGCTTTGCTATCTTAACAAATGGCAATGTTACACGTCATTATAGCAAAGATCTAGAAAGTGAAACAAATAAAATGAAAGTGTAAGGAAATGAAGGAAGGAAGGAAGGAAGGAAGGAAGGAGGGAGGGAGGGAGGGAGGGAGGGAAGGAAGGAAGGAAGGAAGGAAGGAGGGAAGGAAGGAAGGAAGGAAGGAAGGAAGGAAGGAAGGAAGGAGTGGAGTGGAATGGAATGGAATGGAATAGAATAGAATAGAATAGAATAGAATAGAATAGAATAGAATAGAATAGAATAGAATGTTTTATTGGCCAAGTGTGATTGGACACACAAGGATTTTGTCTTTGGTGCATATGCTCTCAGTGTACATGAAAGAAAAGATACATTCATCAAGCTACAACACTTAACACTTAATGATAGTCATAGGATTCAAATTTAACACTTAGTGATAAACCACTAATGATAGTCATAGGCTACAAATAAGCAATCAGGAAACAATCAACACCAATATAAATCATAAGGATACCAGCAACAAAGTTACAGGAAGGAAGGAAGGAAGGAAGGAAGGAAGGAAGGAAGGAAGGAAGGAAGGAAGGAAGGAAGGAAGGAAGGAAGGAAGGAAGGGGAATCCTATCAAATCCTTCTGTTGAAATTTGAACTTCTTCAATGAAATCACTCATGGTTTCACGTATCTGAGTGGGTTATGAAGGGACACCATCACTGACTCTCAGCCTCTTCCCAAAGGTGATTTCTATTATGTTTCTATTAGACCTTAGAAAAATTGTCTCAGATAATTGCCATGATAATCACATAGTATTTAAACATATCTATCTATCTATCTATCTATCTATCTATCTATCTATCTATCTATCTATCTATCTATCTATCTATCTATCTATCATCTCTATGTATCTATCTATCTACCCATCCATCCATTATCTATCTGTCCATCCATCCATCCATCCATCCATATATCCATCCATCCATCCATCCATCCTCTATCTATCTATCTATCTATCTATCTATCTATCTATCTATCTATCTATCTATCTATCTATCTATCTATCTATCTAAGCAAAATACCACTCACTCATCACAAAATCTACAAAATTGAAATTTGGCACATATGTTTCTCTTAGCTTCTAGGTGCTCGCTAAGAAAAGATTTTTTGAATTGACCATTAGATCATTAGTATTCCATATACAGCATTATGTTCACATGCCCTGATGCTAAGGAGTTAGACATTCTATTCCCCCGCCCCACCTGAAAAGAACTCTGTTCCAACTGCCAGTTGCCTTATATTAACACGCTATGATGCTATGGAGTTACACATAGTTTAATGCCCAATCACATACTTTTATAGTGAAGCATGGGTGTCCAGCTAAGTAAGACAATAAAATATGATGTGCAATACATACAACTGATTATCTTCCCTCAACTTGATTTTTATTCCTTGCTGTCTCCACAATGTTACATCTCTAACTGGGTCTTTCAAGCGTCCCCATGGTGCAGTTGTTGTCGCTATAACTGTTATGACTCAGGTCACCTAGGCAGATGCAGGCTTTAATAAAGTCCTTTACTGCTCTGCTATCCCATAACAAATGGCCCTACAATGGCTGGTAGAACTCCACCCCAGACTTTCCCCAAGGCAACCACCCACAGTCACAGCAACACAGCCCACAAACTAAAACTACCGTATTTTTCAAAGTATAAGGTGCACTGGAGTATAAGACACAGCTTAGTTTTTGGAGAGGAAAATAGGGGAAAAATCTGCCTACCAGGTATTCATCCTCAGTCTGGTCAGCTTCAGCACATTAGTTTGCTGATTTTTATTCCTTGCTTGGGGATAAAAAACAGCTTCTAAAGCACAGCTGATCTTTGGAGAGAGAAGCAACGGGAAAAGCAGGCAAAGCACGGAGATCGCTTCACTTGCTAGCACCTCATTAGAGCTGAAAAAAAGCTCTAAAGCACAACTGAGAGTCAGAGGGAACAGGCAAAGCACTGATCGCTTCACTGAAAAAAAGCTTCTAAAGCATATCTGAGAGTTGGAGGGAGCAGGCAAAGCACAGAGATCACTTCACTCACTAGCACCTCATTAGGGCTGAAAAAAAGATTCGAAAAAGCTGCATTTGGAATATAAGACACATCCAGATTTTCAGCCTCTTTTATGGGGTGGGAGTATGTCTTATACTCCGAAAAATACAGTCATAGTCACCAGAGCTAATTCACAAGGCAAGGTGGAAGTCCGTAGTCCAAACACAAGGTGCAAAGTCCACAAGGCAAGGTCCGCAAGGCAAAATCTGAAGTCCACAAACAAGTCTGAGACCACAGAGAAGAAACACAACCCAAATCATAGTTTGCAAAGATGGATAAATGTATACCAAAGCAAAACAATTGTTCCTGAGGAAGACATCTGTCCTGGGCCCCAGATTATATCACCTCAAGCCAGGTTTTCCTTATGAGATGGGATGGGGCAGCCTCCTTGCCAGTAGCCTCACAGACCTCCTTTGCCTCCACTCCACTCTCTGTGCCTTCAGATAGAAATAGCAATAGCACTTAGACTTATATACCACTTCACAGTGCTTTGCAGTCCTCTCTAAGTGGTTTACAGTGTCAGCCTATCTGCCCCAACAATCTGGATCCTCATTTTACTGACCTCGAACGGCTGAAGTCAAACTTGAGCCGATCAGGATTGAACTGTTGGCAGTCAGCAGAATTAGCCTGCAATACGGCATTCTAAGCATGGTGCCCACACGGACCGACTGGGGGAGGCAGCTGTTCCTCATCAGAGGGGACCTTCTGCCTAACATGTTCATTGCCTGTCTGCAGCCATTCATCCCCTGTGTTTGTGGGGGCAGGCAACTCCCCATCTGGTCAACCACCTGGCCCAAAGCTGGAGGTGACTGGGACAGGATTGGGATTCAGCCGGTTCACACTGGTTCGAGTGAACCAGATGTTAATTTTACATCCGGTTCACCGAACCAGTAGTTCCGATGACTAGCTCGTCTCACCCCACCCCACTCCTCCAGGAGTCCCCATGTGCCCCATTCAACCTCCCAGGTAAGTGCACAAAGGCCTACTAGGCCCAAAACGGAACACAGAGGCAGTGCATCCCATCTGTGGCCTGTTTTCACTCCCAGGAGGCTTCAGGGAGGCCTCCTAGGCCCAAAACATGGCAGGGGAGCAGCGCGGCCCATTTTCACTCCCAGGAGGCTTCAGTGAGGCCTTCTAGACACAAAACAGGGTACAGGAGTGTGTGCAGGAGGCCCAAAATGGGGCACAGACAAGCCAAGTGCTGCCTGTCACACACCCTGGCTACACCCACTATGGCCACGCCCACCCAGCCGGTCATTATGGCAGAGAACCGGTTCCTAAATTAGTTGAATTCCACCATTGTCTTGGTCCCTGAATTCTCCAGACATTCCAGGGGAGATGCGCCATCCTTGTCAGATGGTCCGGTTCAACTCCTCCTTCAAACCAGGATCTGATGGGCCATGAAAGTCATTCTTGCTAATCATCCTCTTCATCTCTTTCCTTCCACCTTTCCTAGCAGTATTTTTTTTTTCCCCAGGGAACTAGGTCATCACACAATATCTCCAAGTAGGATCATTCAAGTTCGCTCATTTGTGCCTTGAGTGAGAACTCTTGAATTGATTTATGTCAATGAAGACTCTCAAGAACGGTGCCTGAAGGTCGAAACTGTGGCAACTGGGCAAATTTTGGTTAGCTTGAGACATTGCACTGCTCATCCAAGCAGCTGCATCAGACAAAGCAAATTAGTTAGGTGCAGAATCGTTGGAATGTACCAACTCTTGCTGCACGGACCTCAGGGGTTTCCTCAAACTGCGTTGCAATGTGACAATGAAGACTCTCAGTCATCCACGCAAAGGTATCTAGGTTAATTTGTTTGATGATCCATCAGTTTGTTTTATTGGCCGGCCATGGTATTCTCAGCATTTCCCCCCCACCCCCAGCACCAAAGTTCAAAAGCATCAAATCCATATTCAAGGTCCAACTTTCACTTCCACAGAGTGACTAGCACAATTCTGAGGTGTTCTGACCCAGCCTTCGCAAGCAATGAGAAACTACTTATAGTGACAGACCCCCCCAGGGCAGGAACAGTCTTTGTTCATGTTGGTTAGATGAAACCAAAAATGAGTAGTCACAAATGCAAGTCTCTTCCCCTTTTGAAACAGGTCAAGAACTGTCTCTGTTCACATGAGAAATTCAAGATCAAAAGTAGTTCAGTGATTTAAGCCAAGCAGAAACAGGCTCTGTTTCTCACCGGCTGAAGCAAATTCACTACCTACAGTATTATTTCCCCTCAGGGAGACTCAGTTGGCACCTCAAATACACAGCAAATAGTCCTGACGAACCTCGTTCTGGCAAAGGAATCTGACTTGATTGATGTAAACTGAAGAACGAACAGTTTTCTGTGACAAAACAACAGGCCGCTCCCAAACCCCTACTGTTTATTTCCTAGCCTGGGTGGGGTTGGCCAGTGTCTACATCTTCTTTTCCCTGAGAACCGGCTTATTGCCTCCTCTCTCCTCTCCTCTCCTCTCCTCTCCTCTCCTCTCCTCCATTCCACTCCATTCCATTCCATTCCATTCCATTCCCTCTCCTCTCCTCTCCTCTCCTCTCCTCTCCTCTCCTCTCCCCTCCCCTCCCCTCCCCTCCCCTCTTCCAGTCCATTCTTCTCTCCTCTCCTACATTCCATTGCATTCCTTTCCATTCCCTCTCCCCTCCCCTCCCCTCCCCTCCTTTCCCCTATTCCATTCCATTCCATTCCATTCCATTCCTTTCCTTTCCATTCCTCTCCTTTCCTCCATTCCATTCCATGCCCTGCCCTGCCCTCCCTATTCCATTCCATTCCATTCCCTCCTCCTCTCCTCTCCTCTCCTCTCCTCTCCTCTCCTCTCCTACATTCCATTCCATTCTCTCCTCTCCTCTCCTCTCCTCTCCCCTCCCCTCCCCTCCTCTCCTCTCCTCTCCCCATTCCATTCCATTCCATTCCATTGCTTTCCTTTCCATTCCCCTCCTTTCCTCCATTCCATTCCATTCCATTCCCTCTCCTCTCCTCTCCTTTCCTCTCCTACTCTCCTCTCCTCTCCTCTCCCCTCCTCTCCTCTCCCCATTCCATTCCATTCCATTGCTTTCCTTTCCATTCCTCTCCTTTCCTCCATTCCATTCCATTCCATTCCCTCTTCTCTCCTCTCCTCCTCTCCTCTCCTCTCCTCTCCTCTCCCCTATTCTATTCCATTCCTTTCCTTTCCATTCCATTCCTCTCCTTTCCTCCATTCCATTCCATTCCATTCCCTCTCCTCTCCTCTCCTCTCCTCTCCTCTCCTCTCCTCTCCTCTCCTCTCCTCTCCTCTCCTCTCCCCTCCCCTATTCCATTCCATTCCATTCCATTCCATTCCATTCCATTCCTCTCCTTTCCATTCCTCTCCTTTCCTCCATTCCATTCCATTCCATTCCCTCTCCTTTCCTCTCCTCTCTATGCATACACACATCTGGGATGGTCCCCATCCATTCCTCCCCCTCACTCAGCTCAGGCCTGAAAACAGCTGCCTCTCCACCTGGGGGCAGACAGACGGCCCCAACTCTGCATCTGCCTCTGATTCTGCTTCACCATCAAAGGCTCCAAAGTTGGCCCAGGCTCCCCCTCTCCCTCCTCCTCATCTGACTCTGCTGATAGTTCTGCTGACAGCAGACGCGCCACAACAGGTGTGGACACATCACAGCAGTTGAATATCTTTTTCAAGGCCTTTGTGGCTTCTCTGCCAAGAGCTACTCAGCAGTGTATTTCATTGATTCTTCCTTTCCTGTTGAAATAGTATTATTCAAATAGAAATTATTATGGTTTGTTTCTCAGCGAGCGAGATATTTGCATCGGAGATGGCATTTTTGTCCCCCAAACAAGTCCTTCCCAAGGATCTGGGATAGGCAATTGTTGTTTA
This sequence comes from Ahaetulla prasina, assembly GCF_028640845.1. Classification (NCBI taxonomy): domain Eukaryota; kingdom Metazoa; phylum Chordata; class Lepidosauria; order Squamata; family Colubridae; genus Ahaetulla; species Ahaetulla prasina. The sequence goes on along the minus strand of NC_080546.1, from coordinate 86,256,630 downwards.
ATAGTATTTGATACATTATTTGGAACTGGATGTAAGCTACTCCAAATAAAGCTGCATTTTGCAATTGACTGACTGTGAGTTTGGTCAATGCCAAAGTGATATTTCAAGTTTTGGATTGTGCCTAAGTAGCCTTTTAACTTTGGTATTATCTTTACTTTCTTTTGCCACAGTCATTCTACTTCTATGCACCGGTCTTTGTATTTTGTGATTTTCTCCAGTTACTTTTATTGCCAGTATTAATCATAACAGTGGAATGGAATGTGTAGATGATCGGGGGCACAAGGGGAAGAGATGCTGCCTAGAAACAATCAGACAAAAGAGGTAGGAGCCTCCAAGAGAAAGAAACTTAGTAAGTAGGGATAGTTGATAGCAACCCTGACCGATCTTTTATGCAAAGAAGATTGATACTTCTAGTGTAGAATAGAATAACAGAGTTGGAAGGGACCTTGGAGGTCTTCTAGTCCAACCCCCTGCTTAGACAGGAAATCCTACACAACTTCAGAAAAAATGGTTATCCAACATCTTCTTAAAAACTTCCAGTGTTGGAGCATTCACAACCTCTTGAGGAAGTCTAGTATGAGTGACCACTTGGAAATTTTAAATCTGATACCTAGATTGGAAAGAAAGAAATATTCTTGAACCAATCAATCACAGTAAGATGTTTTATCATATTTTTTGGAGTATAAGATGCACCGGAGTATAAGACACAGCTTAGTTTTTGGGGAGGAAAATAGGGGGGTGGGAATCTGCCTACCAGGTATTTATCTGGCTAGTGTCCTCAGTTTGGTCGGCTTGAGCACATTAGTTTGCTGGTTTTATCCGCTGCTTGGGGATAAAAAAACACAGCTTCTAAAGCACAACTGATCTTTGGAGAAAGAAGCAATGAGAAAAGCAGGCAAACCACGGAGATCATCGCTTCACTTGCTAGCGCCTCATTTGGGCTGAAAAAAAGCTTTACAGCTGAAAGTCAGAGGGGGCAGGCAAAGCACGGAAGATCACTTCACTGAAAAAAATGCTTCTAAAGTACAGCTGTGAGACAGAGGGAGCAGGGAAAGCACAGAGATTGTGTCACTTGCTGGTGCCTTGTTAGGGCTGGAAAAAAGCTTCGAAAAAGCTACATTCCGAGTATAAGATGCACCCAAATTTTCAGCCTCTTTTAGGAGAGGAAAAAGCGTGTCTTGTACTCTGAAAAATGCTGTATGTCATATTCCCAATAAGACTGCGTGGGTGCAGTTTTTGGATTGGCCTTGATTCAAGGTCATCTTTACCTTTTCCAGTCAAACTGGTAGAGAGAAGGAGTAGAAACAGCCTCACTTTTATCCAGCACTGGCCATATGCTTTGATTGCTTCTTTAGGGGGTTCCTTGTCTCTTGAGAGAAAGATAAAATAACTTCCGGGCGGAATGGGAGAGGGAAAGAAATCTCTTTGAAGTCATTTAGCGTGAAAGGATTTCTCCTGAGGTTTGTGTTGTTGAAGGAAGGCCACCTTAGCAGCAGTAGAGCAGCTGCCTTTGAAAGTCACATATGGATAATTCACAGTTTGCAATGACACCACTCGTGCCACGATGCTTCCTTAATGGCAGTCATCCTTAAGCACCGCAGATCCTAATTATCTGAGCAGCAACGCTTCTCAATTCATGACTGAGTCTTCTCAGAACAAAGAGAATGGCAAGTAGGCATAAAACGTCTGAGGGAGCAGATACTATCCTTAAGTTGCAACGAGGAACATCCGTTCTGGAGATAATGGTCCCTTAGAAGTGATCACTGCTCAGCCACAGTCTCGGCATTCTCCTCTCTCGGTCCTGACAAAGCATTTTCATGGATGCTTTCGCATTCAGCATTTGAATGCAGCAATCTTATGCAGAGTTTTCTGCAAGTTTTGTTGGACTCCGTAACATCTGAAGAAATGGAGTGGAGTGGAGTGGAGTGGAGTGGAGTGGAATAGAATAGAATAGAATAGAATGGAATGGAATGGAATGGAATGGAGTGGAGTGGAGTAGAGTAAGTAGAGTAGAGTAGAGTAGAGTAGGACAGAACAGAACAGAACAGAACAGAACAGAACAGAATAGAATAGAATAGAATAGAATAGAATAGAATAGAATAGAATAGAATAGAAATAAACGGAATAGAATGGAATAGAGTGGAGTGGAGTGGAGTGGAATGGAATAGAATAGAATAGAATAGAATAGAATAGAATAGAATAGAATAGAATAGAATAGAATAGAATAGAATAGAATAGAATAGAATAGAATAGAATAGAATAGTGGAATGAAGAATAAGATAGGGTAGGGTAGGGTAGGGTAGGGTTGGAAAGAGTAGAGTAGGGGAAATTAAAGTGGAATGGAATGGAATCAGTGGTGGGTTGCTCCCAGTTCTTTTTTTTTTTTTTTTTTTTTTTTTTTTTTTTATTCAAAAGTTTTATTAGTCAAAAAGGTTTATACAAATACATATCAGGTATGGTAAATTTTCATTTTCTTATCTAAAATAAGAATTTTACTCAAATTTTTAACACATACAACAGCCATAAGGCAAGCAGGTGACACAGTAGCTAAGTTTGCAAATTTTAAATACGTAATAAAGAAGAGTCAAGAATAAACAGAATATCGCATAAAAGAGAATAAGGAAAACCAACACAATCCCAAATATCTTTATCACTTCCTAGTTTTGGATCTCAGAACTCTGGGTTCAGCCTGACCCAACTCCAGGGCCGCAACAGCGGCAGCCGCTCAGCCCCATGATCTATAACCTCCCTTCTTCAATTCCTGGGTCATCTGATTCCAGGAAGGCTTTGTGTTCCTCCACATAGGCCGTAGCCTCCACAATTGTACTGATTTTTTCGTAATGCCCTCCCGGAAAATCATCAATCCCTCTGGCATCAGCCATCTGAAGCCCACTCCTTCTGGTACAATTTGCTTGACAAAAATAATATTTCTTTCTTTTTCACGTACCTGTCTGGGAATCTGCCTCAGAATGGCTATCTCCTGCCCCTGTAAATCAGTGCCCCACTCCTATGTTTTCTAAGAATTTCATCTCGTCTCTCTTCTCACAAATTTGACATGAACCTCTCTGGGAACTGCATGCGTGCGTGCATATTGCAATTAACTCTATAAACTCGATCCACATCCCAATTCATGAAATCAACACCTCTCCCAAGAAATTCTCCCAACAATTTAGTCACAACATCTCTCAAGTCTTCTTGGTCCACTTCTTCCAAATTTTGAAACCTAAGGAAATAAGACATTTTATCCATCTGTAGTCCAAGCACAGCATTGCCTGTCGTCTCCTCTCTTTTCTGCACTACCCGCATCTCACCCTCCAGACCTTCCACTTTCTTCTTGTTTTCTGCTGAGACTTGTTGAGTATCCTTTAAATCCTTTTGGATAGTCACAATTTCTGCTCTTATTTCGTTGGCCTCTTTGCAAATCATCCAATTTCTTGTCCATATTGGATAACTTTTCCAGAATTCTCCATCTCTCCAGCAGTTGGTCTCTGACCTTTGCCATTTGAAAAAAAAATACAAAATCCTCAGGCAAGCACAGTATCCTTGTAATTTCCTCCGGATCCACCAGGGGCACTCACAGGAGCAACGAGTCCAGAGTACAGTTAGTCAACCAGGAAGTCAAGGGAAGTGATGTCATCAAAATTCTCATAGTGAAGGCGGAAGCTGGACGCCACCACTGTTCCCCAGAAGGAGGGGCCTCAAACCTTCCCTCCTAAATTTCTCCATCACCTCTTCTCTCCAGAGCTCCACAAAACCGTAATCTTCTTATTTTAAGTTCTCCTCTCTCCAGAATAACTCGTGCTCCTTCCAACCGCAGGGGAGAGAAACCCCCGCACTCCGGAGCACTCCACCACGCCACCGATATTCCCTTCCTTCTCCTCCTCAATTCTTCTCCGTGCCCTGTTCACCACCAGGCTGCTGCAGTTATAAATCCAATGCCCGGTGTCACGGGCACAGCGCCCAGGCGACCAAAATAATGGCGCGGCCTGTGGCCTCGAACCCCGCCAAGCCTAGGGCCGCGCCAGCATCGGTCCCCACAGTCCTGTATATCGGCTGGGAGACCCCTGGCGAGCCGTCCGTACGGCAGGTGTCCTTTTCGGAACACCTGGCCCCTGAGGGCCTCGGCGGCGGCCGGATTCGGGCGCTGGAGGCAGGAGAAACCTTCCAGACGTCCGTTGCCGCTGGATACCGGAAGCTCCCAGTTCTGTCTGGTTCTTGAGAACCGGTAGTAAAAGTGGCAGGAGGCTCCACCCACCCACCCTGACATCATATTTGGCGATCTGCACATGCACTGAAGCTTCTGCACATGTGCAGAAGCACGCACACACTCCTGTTGCAAACTGTTAATAAAGGTAAGTAGAACCCACTCCTGAATGGAATGGAATGGAATAGTACAGAGTAGAGTAGAGTAGAGTAGGATAAGATAGCATAGGATAGGATAGGATAGGATAGGATAGGATAGGATAGGATAGGATAGGATAGGATAGCATAGCATAGCATAGCATAGCATAGCATAGCATAGCATAGCATAGCATAGAATAGAATAGAATAGAATAGAATAGAATAGAATAGAATAGAATAGAATAGAATAATGGAATAAAGAATAGGATAGGGTAGAATAGGGTAGGCTTGGGAAGAGTAGAGTAGGGGAGATTAAAGTGGAATGGAATGGAATGGAATAGAATAGAATAGAATAGAATAGAATAGAATAGAATAGAATAGAATAGAATAGAATAGAATAGAATAGAATAGAATAGAATGTTTTTATTGCCAAGTGTGATTGGACACACAAAGTTCAACGTAGGTTGGATAGGGTCAGTGGTGGGATTCAAATAATTTAACAACCGGTTCTCTGTCCCAATGATTTCTTCCAACAACCAGTTCACCAAACTGCTCAGAACATTAACAACCAGTTCTCCCGAAGTGGTGCGAACTGGCTGAATCCCACCACTGGATAGGGTGAACACATAGGGTGAGATTTCTCAGAATCAGCAATATACAGTATTAATGTTTATGAATGGTATCTATCATTAGCATTTCTACTATAGACTGGGGTGTCCAAAGATCACAGGATGACTTGTGGTTGTATTACATAGTGTTCCAAGCAACATTCTGAAACAAAGGAGGCACAGTTTGCACAGGCCATATATAGATGGAATTTTGGAATGAATAAGGAGCGTGTTCAGTCACTTCCCATCAAGAATGTTCTATTTCTGTACTCTTATAAACCACTTGAAACCGACTGTGCCTCTGAATGCAATATTCAATATCCAATCATGATTAAAAAAAACTTACAACAAATTATAAGAGACACTTACAGAAAAAGGAACCTTTGTTCTTCTCCCAAGATTTATTTTAAAGGGGGTTTCATTAAAACATTTATTTTAAAGGGTGTGCAATTTGGTCCCAGGTACCCAGGTGGCTTTGTGTCTAAGGCTGGACTAGCCTTAGCACTACACCAAAACGACTCTCTCTAAAAAGAAAAAAGGAAGGAAGGAAGGAAGGAAGGAAGGAAGGAAGGAAGGAAGGAAGGAAGGAAGGAGGGAGGAGGGAGGAGGAGGAAGGAAGGAGGAGGGAGGAGGAGGGAGGAGGAAGGAAGGAAGGAAGGAGGGAGGAGGAGGGAGGGAGGAGGAAGGAAGGAAGGAGGAGGAGGGAGGGAGGAGGAGGAAGGAAGGAAGGAAGGAAGGAAGGAAGGAAGGAAGGAAGGAAGGAAGGAAGGAAGGAAGGAAGGAAGGAAGGAAGGAAGGAAGGAAGGAAGGAAGGAAGGAAGGATCTCCAACCAGGGGTGATATTCACATACTTTCCCTACCGGTTCGCAAATGTGAGTGCGCCCATCAACTCATGGGCCCAGCCTTCCACATATGCACTCTGCTGGAACGCGTGCCTTCCGCACATGTGCCTGGCCTCAAAAATGTGCCGATCCGAACCGGCTGAATACCACCTCTGTCTCCAACCTACAAAAACAGTTGTCTCTTGTCATTTCAAGAATGCAACTTGTACAAGAGATCTTGGTTCAGAAAGGAATGTGCACATGTTCCGGAGCATTCTGACCGATCAGCAGCCATCTGCTTACATCCATGTTTTTGAGGTGGCAATGTATGCACATCCATGTTTTATTATATTCCCATCACGAATCAGTCATGTTAGTGAAGGTAAGATATTGTCCAATTTCTGTTGCATCTCTACAGTACTTAGTGAGGAGATCATAGAATCATAGAGTTGAAAAGTGGCCATTTTGATCATTTTCGAGTCCTTATTCTGTGCAGAATAGGGACGCAGTGGCTTAGTGGGTAAGACGCTGAGCTTGTCGATCAAAAGGTCGGCAGTTCAGCGGTTCGAATCCCTAGTGCCGCGGGGGTGAGCTCCCATTACTTGTCCCAACTTCTGCCAACCTAGCAGTTCGAAAGCATGTAAAAAATGCAGTAGAAAAATAGGGACCACCTTTGGTGGGAAGGTAATGGCGTTCCGTGCGCCTTTGGCGTTGAGTCATGCCAGCCACATGACCACGGAGACGTCTCCGGACAGCACTAGCTCTTCGGCTTTGAAACGGAGATGAGCACCGGCCCATAGAGTCGGGATCAACTAGCACGTATGTGCGAGGGGAACCTTTACTTTTACCTATTCTGTGCAGAAACCATACTTTAAAAAAAATTCAGAAGATGACTGTCTATGTTGTGACCCAGGTTCCTGGACCCAGACTCCTGGACTCGGATGATTCAGAAAATGAGGGAGAAGACCTGGCAAGCCCTGCTTCTCTTGAGCCCTCTCCCTCCCTGGCACCCACTCAGAGGGAGGGGGCAAGGCCTGATTCTCCGGGGCCTTCTTCTGATTTGTAGCGCCCCAAGAACAGTTTTGGAGGGACGCAAGGTTACCAAGGCTTGATCGGCGTGCGCAGCAGCGGAAGAGTTGGGACAAAGCCAAGTCATAATTGTCATGCAGTGACATCTGCAGAGACTATAAATAGGAGGCGGGACTTCCTGGTTTTTTGTCTCGGACAAAACAATGAATTTGGCGCAAGATAATTCATGGAGGGAAGAATATATTCGTGAGTAATTCTGGCCTTATCTATAATTTCCTCGTAATCTCCAGAAACTTGGCAGGCCCGTGGGTAGGCGTGGCCAGGACATGTATCTATGTAAATAAAAGGAAAAAAGGAAGGCCTCTGACGGACTCTTTGCTGGGAGTATTGGGGAAGGAAACAGAACATTTTGTCCAAGACCTGACTAAAACATCTTCCACCAAAGATGGATCAGCAGCAGGTACAGCAGCAGTTAGAGCAGCTACGCGGCTAATCAACAGCTCCAGCAGCAAGTGGCTCACTTGGCAGGCCAACTTGCTGCCAGGAATGTGCCTGCAGCCCCCATCCTCCCACTCCTCCTCCTCGTCGCAAGTGCCCGATAACCGTGCGGATAAGTTTTCTGGGCAGCCTGAGATGTTCCCGACCTTCTTGGGACAGTGCCAGCTCTACATGGCTATGAGGCCAGAGGATTTCCCAGATGACCGGGCTAAGGTGGCCTTCGTGATTAACCTTCTTTCCGGCTCGGCTGCTCGATGGGCCACGCCCTCTTGCTCCAGGACAGCCCCTGCTGGCGGACCAACAGCGTTTTGGCAGCACCTCGCACCATGTATGAGGACCCGTTCGAATGCTGGCGGCAACCAGGCGCCTTAAGGAACTCCGTCAAGGAAACGCCCCTGCAGGAGTACATCGCAATTTCGTCTTTTGTGCCAGGACTCTGACTGGAATGATGCAGCGCTGGTGGGCCAGCGTTCAGGAGGGACTCTCAGAGGAATTGCAAGGCGAGCTGGCCGCGTGGAGGCGCCGCGGACCCTCGACAACTTGGTGCCCTTTGTCTCCGCCTCGATGCCCGTCTGCAGCGGCGACCGTCCCGTCGCACCCCGGGACCCTCCGTCGACATCTGCACCCCACTTCCTGCACCACCAGCACCCAGGGTCGCCCCACGTTTTGTAACCGCTGCGGAAGAGCCCATGGAGTTGGGAGCGGCCAGACCTCGCCTAACAGCCCAGGAGCGGAACCGGGCGCCAAGGGGATTGTGCCTGTACTGTGGGAGCCCGGCCACTCGCCGCTTCTTGCCCCAGAAAGCGAAGTGGGGCACGACGCCGGTCCCGAATCACAGCGTGACCAATCGGAAGCGGAGCAGGCCCGACCTCGGGAAACCCTAGGTCGGGCACGTACTAAGCCCCACTGGGCGTTGCGGAAGTAGACTCTGGGCCCCTCGGCATCTGATTCTGGACACACGGATATGGTTGGGGAACCAGTCGGACGGGCTCCAGGCGCATGCGCTGGTGGACTCAGGGGCCACAACAAACTTTATGGACCAGGCCTTTGTGACCCAGTTTGCGGTCCCGTGGTTCCGGTGGACCCTCCGATGCGGTAGAGACAATTGATGGGCGAGAACTGGTGTCCGGCCCCATTAAATTCGCCACCCAGCCTTTGCGCCTGGCTATTGGGGACCATGAGGAGGCGATCCAGTTTTATGTCACGGCGGACCTTCATTTTCCCTTGGTCCTTGGGTTGGCCTGGCTTGGACCCACGATCCTCAGGTGGCCTGGTCGCGAACGCCATCTCTTTCCCGAGTCTGCAGTGCGTCGATCACATCCGCCACACCTGTGCCGGCCAGAACGTCCCCACCGCTGCCATCACCTTGCCTCCTGAGCTGACGGACTTCGCCCGGCGTGTTCAGCGAGAAGGAGGCGGACCGACTACCCCGCATCGGCCCTCGATTGCCCGTGGACCTTCTGCCCAACGCACCACTGCCTGTGGGACGCCTGTATTCCATGTCGGAGCCCGAGTTGGCCGCCTCAGGGACTTCCTGGACAAAAACCTGGCCCGAGGTTCATCCGCCTTCAAAGTCCCTCTCTCGGCCCCGGTCCTCTTTGTGAAGAAGAAGACAGGGGACTTGCGCCTATGCTGTGATTACCGCGGCTAAACGCCATTACGGTGCGGAATCGCTACCCCTGCCGCTCATCCGGAGCTACTGGAAAGGTTGCGGGAGGCCACGATCTTCACCAAGCTCGATCTCCGGGGCCTACAACCTGGTGCGGATACGAGAAGGAGGCGAATGGAAGGCGGCATTCGGCACCCGATACGGACACTACGAATACACTGTCATGCCATTTGGGTTGACCAATGCTCCCGCCGTTTTCAGCACTTCATGAGCGTGTTCCGAGACATGTTGGATCGGTTCGTGGTTATCTACCTCGGCGACATCCTGATTTACTCCGGTCCAGGAAAGCCACCTTCGACACGTCAGTCTGGTTCTGCAACGCTTGCGGGAGCAACAACTCAATGCGTCTTCTTCCGGACTTCCATAGAATTCCTCGGGCATATCATCTCGCCCGAGGGCATAGCCATGGACCCATGTAAAGTAGAAGCTTTGTGTAGCTGGGAAGCCCCTCGTCGGGTGAAGGATGTTCAGCGCCTACTGGGCTTCGCCAACTACTACCGGACCTTCATCCCGGGCTTCGCCACACTGACAGCTCCACTTACCCAGCTCCTCAGGAAGAAGGTTGCATTCCCCCGCAGCAAGAAGCATTCACAGCCCTCAAGAAAGCCTTCGTCACGGAACCCGTCCTGAGGCATCCCGACCCGCTCCGGCCTTTTGTGGTGGAAACGGACGCGTCAATGTGGCTCTGGGAGCGGTGCTGCTACAGGCTCCGGCGAATGGCGGCACACTTTTCCCTGCGCTTACTACTCCCGGAAACTCAACCCTTCCGGCGCAACTACACTATCTGGGAAAAGAGTTGCTGGCTATCAAGGCTGCATTCGAGGCTTGGCGACACCATCTGGAGGGCCCGACATCAGGTGGAGGTCGAGCGGACCATCGGAATCTCGAGCACCTCACCACAGCTCGGAAGTTAAACCAGCGGCAGATCCGGTGGTCGTTGTTTTGCCGGTTCAACTTCCGCGTGACCTACATTCCCAGCGGTCACAACCGGAGGGCGGATGCCCTGTCCCGCAAGCCAGAGTACCTCTGCGCCAAGGACCCCCTTCCTCCACGGACAGTGCTGCGGCAGAAGCCTTGGCCGCAGCACGGAGCCAGTGGACTTGCGGGCCCAGGTGCGAGGCGCAGCGCCAGGGCGCCTGGTCGCAGCAAAGGAGAGGCGGAGGTGGGCCCCACGTCTCCTTGGACCTTGGAGGAGGACTTACTCAAGTTTCGGGGGCGATTATATGTGCCCACAGGACCACTCCGAGCCCTCGTCATGACCCAGTGCCACGACAACCCTGCAGCAGGACATTTTGGGTTCTTCAAGACCCTCCACCTGGTGACACGGACCTTTTGGTGGCCCCGAGTGCGGCATGATATACATGCCTTCGTGACATCCTGCGTACCGTGCCGGCAAGCCAAGACCGCCACGGGGGCCCCTCCCGGGCTCCTCCAGCCCTTGCCGACACCCGACAGACCCTGGGGGGCGATCTCTATGGATTTCCTGACAGACCTGCCGCCGTCCTCTGGGTTCACCACGGTGCTGGTGGTGGTGGACATGCTCACCAAGATGGCACACTTCATCCCATGCCGCGGACTGCCCACAGCCGCAAAAACGGCCCGTCTCTTTCTGCAGCACATCTTCCGCCTCCATGGTCTACCGGACAGGGTGGTTTCGGACCGCGGAGTTCAGTTCACAGCCCGCTTCTGGAAGAGCCTGATGGCCGCGTTGGAGGTGCAGGTATGTCTGTCGTCATCGCACCATCCGGAGACCGACGGGGGTACAGAGAAGGTCATCGGTATACTGGAACAGTATCTCCGTTGCTTCATCAACCAGCAACAGGACAACTGGGCCGACTACCTGTCCCTGGCGGAGTTTGCTTTTAACAACTCTCAGCACACCTCTACTCAGATGACCCCGTTCTTTGCCAATGTGGGTACCATCCGCGGCTCTTCCCTCTGGCACCACCGGACTCTCCTGTTCCCGAAACGCAGACCTTCCTGACGGAATTGCATGCGGTCCAACAGTTGGTACGTCAGCAGCTGAATCGGGCAAAGGAGGACTACAAACGGTCCGCCGACCGCTCCCGACGGGCAACGCCCCCGCTGGCAGTTGGAGACCGGGTGTGGCTCTCCACCAAACACCTCCCGTCCGACCGCCCGGTAAAGAAGTTGGACCACCGATTCATCGGCCCGTTCCCTGTCGAGGCAGTCATCAACCCGGTAGCCTACCGACTGACCCTGCCACGATCCATGCGGATCCACCCGTTTTCACGGTCCCTTCTGGTTCCTGAGGCCACACGAGTCCCCTTCGGTGCCCAACAGCACCCGTCACTGTCGCTGAGGACGGATCTGAGGAATCTGAAGTCCACAGCGTCTGAGACTCTCGCTGGCTAAAGGGTCGTTTCCAATATTTGATCGCGTGGAAGGGATACGGGACTGATTTCTCCTGGGTAGATGCCTCCGGCGTTCATGCCCTGACCTGGTGCAGGCCTTCCATGAGCAGAACCCAGCCCGACCGCATCCCGATCGTCAGCCCGGGGAAGGGCCCTGCGGTGAGGGATAGTGTTGTGACCCAGGTTCCTGGACCCAGACTCCTGGACTCGGATGATTCAGAAAATGAGGGAGAAGACCTGGCAAGCCCTGCTTCTCTTGAGCCCTCTCCCTCCCTGGCACCCACTCAAAGGGAGGGGCCGGCAAGGCCTGATTCTCCCGGGCCTTCTTCTGATTTGGCAACGCCCCAAGAACAGTTTTGGAGGGACGCAAGGTTACGAAGGCTTGATCGGCGTGCGCAGCAGCGGAAGAGTTGGGACAAAGCCAAGTCATAATTGTCATGCAGTGACATCTGCAGAGACTATAAATAGGAGGCGGGACTTCCTGGTTTTTTGTCTCGGACAAAACAATGAATTTGGCGCAAGATAATTCATGGAGGGAAGAATATATTCGTGAGTAATTCTGGCCTTATCTATAATTTCCTCGTTATCTCCAGAAACTTGGCAGGCCCGTGGGTAGACGTGGCCAGGACATGTATCTATGTAAATAAAAGGAAAAAAAAGGAAGGCCTCTGACGGACTCTTTGCTGGGAGTATTGGGGGAAGGGAAACAGAACAGTCTATTTTCTGTTTGAATTCAGCAGATTCTGAATTCTGTGCATATGCCCGGCCTCAAAAAAATGCCTAAATAGCACAACTTGAAGCCGGGGTGGGTGGGCAGGCCCACCTACAATTGCTGCTACTGGTTCACCCGAACCGGTGCAAACCGGCTGAATATAACCTCTGACTTTATCTAAAGAATTGTAATTTTGAGTATTTATTCCTTTGTGGAATGTCTGGAAAAGATTTCATCCCCCCACCCCCGATAACCAGGAGTTAAAGGTAAAGGTAAAGGTAAAGGTTCCCCTTGCACATAGTCATTCCCGACTCTAGTGGGTGGTGCGCATCTCCGTTTCAAAACCAAAGAGCCAGCGCTGTCCGAAGACGTCTCCATGGTCATGTGGCCGGCATGACTAAGCACCAAAAGTGTACGGAACGCTGTTATCTTCCCACCAAAGTAGTCCCTATTTTTCTACTTGCATTTTTTACGTGCTTTCGAACTGCTAGGTTGGCAGAAGCTTGGACAAGTTACACGGCACTCGGGATTCGAACCGCTGAACTGCCGACCTTTCAATCGACAAAATCAGCGTCTTAACCACGGAGCCATCGCGTCCCTCAACCAGGAGTTACCAAGGTGAAAAATATAGGAAAAAAGATTTAGGAGGAAGAGGTTTCGGTAGAGCACAACTGGAATTCAAATATCTTCCAACCAGACAAATAAGATCCCTACGCATCTTATTTGTCTTCAAGATTCCCCAAAGACAACCGCACACCTAGGAGAAGCCTCGGTTAATAACTTTGGCCATTTTATGTAATCTCACCTGATGAGATCATTAACTATTTGGAAATGCATATCATGTGACAGAAAAACAGGGTGATTTTTTTCTTCCAAATGATATTTTCCAACTCCCAAGGGTTGGCTATCACGCCTGCCAGACTCTGGAACGGATGGACTTGTTCTTTTCTTTTCTTTTCCTTTTCTTTTTCTTTCTTTTCTTTCTTTTTTTTGCTTTCTGCAACACCTGCGCAAGATAACGGCATAACGCACCATGTGAGAAATAGCCTTTCATCTGCCAAAGACAATCTAGGCTGGGATAGTAATTATCCCTTTGGGAGTCAAGGACAGTAAACTCCGATTCTAAAAAGCTTGCATGAATGTATCAACATGGTTGCCCACGATGGAAGCAAACAGAAGGCAAAGGAGCCTGAATAAGCAATCAGCAAATGCTGTCTCGGTGCCACTTCATTTTGGAGAAAATGGCACACTCTTGGGTGACCTTTTTTTTTTTTTATAAAAAAGAAATTAATAAAGCTACATAATCACATCGCTTGATCTCCTTGCAGGCTCGATTTACATTACACTCGGGCGGCCAAACACCGAGTAAGTGAATGGCTTTCATTGAGAAGCGTTGCACAATCCCTATTTTGCCAGCACAAAGTTATTGAACAGGGAACTAAATCCCAGATTGTATCGCAATCTCATTATTTTCCTTTAACGTCCTTATGTGCATCTGTCCCATTACAGGGGGTGGGGTGGGGGAGGAGAAAACAAGGTTTAAAGAAGTACTTAAGCTTCCCAATCAGCAATGTCCAAATAACGGCTTTCTTATTTTGGTATTAGAACCTTTGGCTGCAGTTTTGCAATTTTTATTTTTTATTTTAAAAAAGGAAGGCTATGACAATTAATCGAGATGGGATTCCCAAACCTAGGAAGACAATTATTTTGTCGTTACCAAGGGAACATGTGATCCAGTTGATCATTTCCTAACTTGCTCATTTAAAGGGCAACTCGCTAAATGCTGCCGAAAAGTATTCGGAGTTGGAAAAAAAAACTGTATATTGAAGGTTTCACTTGTGTGTAGGTCAAAGGTGTCAAACTCAATTTTATTGAGGGCTGCATTAAGGTTGTGTTTGACCTCGGGGGAGACTGAGGGGCGTGGCCATGGGGGGCGTGGCTAGCTTGATGTCACTCGTGTGTTCCAGGGGCGGGTTTCAGATTATGTTACCACTGGTTTGCCCCTCGCATGCATGCTCGCTTTGTTTGCACTCTCACCTGCCTGTTGTGGTCCATCAGCAGCCTACGGAGCTGGCAACAGAGTCAGACAGCGATGAGGCTGAGGTGAGGCCAGGGCCATCAGGAAGTCAGGTGCAGACTCCAGAGCCTCCAGAGATTCATAGTAGTGAGGCAAAGGAACAGGAGGAGCCTGTTCCTAATGCACGCATGAGAAGAGCTGCTAGAAGGCAAGAGCAGCTCATATAGAGAAGATGACTCAGGAGTAGGGCCAAGAGATGATTGGCCCCTCCCATAAGGCTTAAAACAGACCAGCACCGGTGTTTCAGTTTTGCCAGAAAACAATGTTGTAGCTGAGTCTTCTGCTTCATCCTCTGCTTCGTGTACGTCTTTGTTTTTGTGGCTTCTGTTTGTTTGTCAGGAAGGGCCTTTGGCAGTTTGCCTAATTGGACGAAGATTTGTGAGATAACTGAGGAATTTGTGTTGGGAGGCATTTGTTTTACTTTGAGTTGAACGACGCTGGGAATGAAGTAATTCCCAGCTGTTCGAATAAAGTTTGTTTTTCCACGGACTAAGTTTATTACTACCTACTTGGGCCTGAGTCACAACATTGTGTTCTGCATATGTGCCCGGCCACCCGTGCATGCACTTTGCTCACATGCGCCTAGCCTCAAAAACATGCCTAAATAGGATGGCATAGAGCCGGAATAGGTGGGCGGTGATTTCTTCTAGCAGTTCAGTCGAACCAGTCCGAATCGGCTGAATAGCACCTCTGGTGTGATCAGATGCTACTTTTCCTAGTAGTTTGCTTTGTTAGCACTCTGCCAGCAGCAATGGAACTTGTGAGGGGCCACGTGCTTCACTGTTTCCAGGGTGGCCCCGCACGTCAGATCTAAACATCTGAGTTTCACAGCCCTGCCGTAGGTAGACATATGAAATTTCTTTCAGTGGTACCTCCAGTGCAGGGGTGAAATCTAAATTTCTTTCCTACCAGTTCTGTGGGTGTGGCTTGGTGGTGCTGGGGTCATGTGACTGGGTGGGCGTGGCTATGTGACTGGGGGATCAAAAGACAGAAACTCACTAACCATGTCCTACTAGAGCAGGGTTGGACTAGATGACCTCCAGGTCCCTTCCAGTCCTGGATTATCCTCTGAAGCTCCGTTTCGTGTCAGGTTTGTAGTCTTTCCTTTCCTCTCCCTTTTCCTCCCTCTCTTCTTTCTTTCTTTCTTTCTTTCTTTCTTTCTTTCTTTCTTTCTTTCTTTCTTTCTTTCTTTCTTTCTTTCTTGCCTAGCAGGCTTCAGCTTTTTCACCTTTTTAAAAATGCCTTTAAAAGCAAAAAAAAAAAAAAAAAAAGCCTCTGAGGATCAGGCACCTCAGCTGGGATCAGCAGAGCCTGGGGTTTTTTTTTGTTTTTTTGTTTTTTGTTTACATTTATATCCCGCCCTTCTCCGAAGACTCAGGGTGGCTTACAGTGTGTAAGGCAATAGTCTCATTCTATTTGTATATTTTTTAACCCTTTAAAAGCATTTTTTACAACCTCTTCGGCCGAAGAGGTTGTTAAAAAAATGCTTTTAAAAGTAAAAAAAAAAAAAAGCTCGGATGATCACGTGGCTCACCTGGGCATGGGGGGAGGGGCAGGGATTTTGGCTACCGGTTCTCCGAACCACCTGCCAACATTGCTACCGGATCGGCCAATCTGGTCCGAACGGGGAGCATTTCACCCCTGCTCCAGTCTGTGTGAGAGAGAGTTAATTGCTTGAAATGAAGAATGTCAGGCATGAAAGACCATGAGAAGGTTCAATTTAACTGCACATGGTCGTTTTCTTCAGTGAGACTCTACAAAGAATGCAGAGAAGAGCAACAAAGATCATTTGGCATCTGGAGGCTAAAATATATGATGAAGAGTGATCTTCATCAAAGCGGTCTATCAAAGAGAGAAACTAGGGTGACATAATAGCAGTCTTCTAATACAAGGGGGTGTGGTGGTTCAATGGCTAAGATGCTGAGCATCTCAATCAAAAGGTCGGCAGTTCAAATCCCTAGTACTGCCGTGTAACGGGGTGAGCTCCCGTTAACCGTCCCAGCTTCTGCCAACCTAGCAGTTCGAAAGCACGTAAAAAACATGCAAGTAGAAAGATAGGGACCACCTTTGGTGGGAAGGTAACAGCGTTCCGTGCGCCTTTGGCATTGAGTCATGCCGGCCACATGACCACGGAGACGTCTTCAGACAGCGCTGGCTCTTCGGCTTTGAAATGGAGATGAGCACCGCCCCCTAGAGTCAGGAACGACTAAGCACATTTGTGCGAGGGGAACCTTTACCTTTAATGCTGGAGGGGCTGCCACAAGGAAGAGAGGGACAACTTATTCTTCAAAGCACCGGAGGGCAGGACAAGAAGCAATGGGTGGAACTTTATCAAGGGGGAGATCCAATCTGGAACGAAAGAGAAATTTCCTGATAGTTAGAACAATTAATCAGTGGAACGACTTGCCTCTGGAAGTCATGGGTGCTCCCGCAACTAAAATTAATAGATTTTTAAAGAAGAGATTGAACAGCCATTTTGTCCAGCATAGGATAGGATCTCCTGCTTCAGCAGGGGCTTGGACTGGAAGACCTCTAAGGTCCCTTCCAGCTCTGTTATTCTGTATTCTGTAACTACTCCGGAGACATTGCGATCAGCTAATGTCATAGCATCCAGCAGTGACATGTTATTGTATATATACCAGACTGCTGAAGCCCCAGTATTGCATCAAAAATACTGCATGCTGTCGTTTCCTCAACCAAGCTGTTCCCCCTTGTCAATTTACTCTTAAGATATGTCCTCAGAACATGCTGAGTCTTTGCATTTTATCTGCAAACAAGTCTGCCTTAATAAATAAACTAAAAACTGTATTTTGGCTGCATTTGCAAATCTGAAAGCACGTTCAAGCACTACTTGATGCTACAGCTCTGAATGGAATTTGACAAGGAAGGTTTTTTGCCAATGGCCTAGAGAAGAGGTGTCAAACTTAAGGGCCGGGTGGCCAGATCCAGCCCACGGAGTGCTTAGATCTGGCCCGTGGGGGATGCCCTAGAAACAGTGAAGGACTGGCCCAAGGTGCCTCTGCCAGTGAAAATGGAGCTCATTTTCGCTGGCAGAGAGTTGCAGGAGGTCATCACAGCCGAAAATGGAGCTCATGAGGGCCGTGTGTGGCTCTCCCGAGCTCTGTTTTCTCTGGGAGAGGATTGCAGGAGGCCCTCACATTTGAAAACGGAGCTCGGAAGCCCATTTTCACTGGCAGAGTGCTTGGGCCACCACAGGCACCCCCAACACGGGTGACATTGAACTGGCCATGCCCACCCTGGCCCCCTGAGATCAAACACAACTCAGATACAGCCCTCAATGCAATCGAGTTTGACACCCCTGACTGTTGTGGTCCACCAGCGGCCAGCAGAGCTGGCAGCAGATTAGGACAGTGAGGAGGTTGTGGAGGAATATGGGCCAGTCCTGGAGTCTGGAGAAGGCTCGGACGGTGGCTCTAAGTCGGAAGCAGGAGAGGGGGCCAAGGCCATCTGGTAGTTCTTTGTTGTCTTCGGAGTCTCCGGAGTCTGACATCAGCGAGGCAGAAGAACAGCGTGAGCCTGTTCCCAGTGTGCGTATGCGCAGAGCTGCCAGGAGACAGGAACAAGGAAACAGGGTCGACTCGGGAGTAAGGCTTGGAGATGATTGGTCCCTCTCATAAGACATAAAAGAAAAGCGAACGGGACGTGAGCTTTTGCAAGAAGCAATTAGTTCATCTGGCCGAACTTCTGTTTGGGACTCTGTGCCAAGTTTGGCCTTGCCACCAGTCTGGAAATTAGCTCTTTGGCAGCGTTCCACGTGAGATAGGTGGGTGTTGATAACTTTCCTCTGAAAGACTGTTTATCAAGCCTTGTGGACTATAAATGAAAGTAATTTACAGCTGTATGAATTAAAGAAGTTTATCAAGACTAAATTTGTGCTGTTTAATTTCTAAGGACGCCTAGCACAGTACACTGATCTAGAGTGTCCCGTTCCCTCTCCTTCTTTGGCTCCAGGTATGATTAAGATTTAGGATCAGAAAAAAGTAGAAAATGGAAATCTTCTACTGAACAAAACTCAAACTGAGCTTTGTGGCTCCATCCATTTATTCTTTAAATTGCATCCCACATCACATTATATGTTTACAAATCTCTACCTAGTCTCATGTCCTCAGGCTAGCTTCCCCCCCCCGCCCCCCGTTGTTCAGTTTTTCTTGACTTGACTCTGTCTCTCTTGTGCTTTCAGGAGAAGGAATTAGGTTTCCTGCCATTCCTTAAGTGCACATACACATTTTCCTCCCGTCCTTTTGGCATGTTTCCGCATTCAGAGATGAATAATCAAGTTGAAATCTTCGCTTGGCGGTATCCTCTCTTGCAAAGCAAGGTGACCTTCTGTCAGATTCCATTAAATTTTTCAATCCTAGGACATCTCACATACTAAAGCTGAATCCTAATTCTCCCTTAAAGAGTGTGCTATGATATACTTTTTTAAAAACATTGTTTAATGTAGCTTCCTACAACACTCACGTGAGACAATGCAGGGAGAGAATTTTTAACTGTTTTGCTTAAATGGATCCTGGGGAGAATTTCAGATAAATATCCAAATTTGTAGGTGAGCTGTAAAAAAAAAAATTTACTCTGAGTCTTTTAAAAAAAGTGCATCGAAATTCATTGTGCATCCCCACAAACACATTTGTATCAAACCACATGTGTCATGTATGCTTCATGCTAAAAGTGTGTTGTGCGAATAAAGACACCCTCCAGGTTTGTACTGGATCATCACAAAACGTGACTGGGGCAGAAATAGCATCCATGGTAAGTTTGAATCCATTAAATTTTGTGGGCTGAATATCTAAAAATAAGTTTTCTCTATTTTGCATTAGGTGACAAGTCCTAGACCAGGGGTTGGCAACCTGCAGCTCCAGAGCTGCAAGTGGCTTTTTGCCAACAAGTGAGAAAAGTCCACATTTTACAATTTTAAAATGTAAAAACCTTTACGTTTCTATCCATAATCCAGGAAATGAAAATGATTTCACATCAGAATGTTGAAAGAGAAAATTCCATGAGTTAACATTAATACTTCTTCACCCCCAAAATAGAGAGTTTGAGTTCCTTGAGTATACTTGCCACATATATATTTTCTAAAAGATATTTATTATCCCACAAGCTCAGGTCTCTAAACATATTGTGGAAACATAGCAGTCAAGAGCTGATTTCTAACAAGGGCCTCTGGTGGCTCAGACTGGTAAGACAGCCTGTTATTAACAACAGCTGCTTGCAATTACTGCAGGTTCAAGCCCCACCAGGCCCAAGGTTGACTCAGCCTTCCATCCTTTATAAGGTAGGTAAAATGAGGACCCAGATTGTTGGGGGCAATAAGGTTGACTTTGTATATAATATACAAATGGATGAAGACTATTGCTTAACATAGTGTAAGCCGCCCTGAGTCTTCGGAGAAGGGCGGGATATAAATGCAAATAAATAAAAAAAAAGAGTGAGTCACTACTTATTTGTGTCCAAAGATGCTTTTTCAAGAGGCAACTGGACTTTCTTGTTTTTGAAGATGTTTTGCTTCTCCTCCAAGAAGTTTCTTCAGCTCTGACTGAACCTGAACTGAAACAGGAAAGCCCAGTTGCTTGTTGAAAAGCACCCTTCAGACAACCATGACCTGGAGAGGTGCGTTTCAGCAAGTTCTGACCAGTTCTGGAAAACCGGTAGCAGAAAATTTGAGTAGTTCAGAGAACTGGTAGTAAAAATTCTGACCCCGCCCCCATCTATTCTCTTATCTCCCAAGTCTCAGCTGATTGGGAGGAAATGGGGATTTTGCAGTAACCTTCTCCTGGATTGGGGAGGGACTGGAGATTGTACAGTATACTTCCTGTCAGTGGTGGGATTCAGCCAGTTCGCACCACTTCGGGAGAACCGGTTGTTAATGTTCTGAGCAGTTTGGTGAACTGGTTGTTGGAAGAAATCATTAAGGCAGAGAACCGGTTGTTAAATTATTTGAATCCCACCATTGCTTCCTGTGCCACGCCCACCAAGCCATGCGACACCCACCAAGCCACACCCACAGAACCGGTAGCAAAAAAATTTGAAACCCACCTGGATGACAGAGAATCTCTGTAGATACTTATTTGTGTGATTTGGCCAATACAGATTAACCTAACAAAGTGTCAACGCCTATTCAAACTATGATTTTTAATGGAGTCAATCTACAAACCCAGCTATTTGATTCATGCATGGATGTATATTGCTATACGGCAGACTTTCTTTTTTATTATTATTCAGTAAGAACTTTGTTCCAGTTTTCCAAAATTCTTTACCCAGTTAAAAAAAAAATAGTTCTGTCATCCATGAATACCGCCACATCTCTTACTTATTGTCTTTCCTCACTGTGGGGATACCTTCCATCCCTCAGCATCTCATTAAATTTCTGTTTCCGTACAATTTTTAAAATTGTTTAAACTCACACATAGATGACTCTGGGCAGCTTATAACATTTTTAAAAAATCCACTGCATAATGGAATACATCAAAATATTCCCTCATCCCAGGGGTGAAATCTAAAAATGTTCCCTACCGGTTCTGTGGGTGTGGCTTAATTGGTGGGCGTGGCTTGGTGGTCAGGTGACTGAATAGGCATGGCCAATAATAATAAATAATAAAAATAATAAAGTATACAAAGCTTGGGAGCGCACCAGTCTACCTTCTTTAAAAATAGAGGCACCGGTCTACTAATTGCCTTTTTTTGGGAGCTCACTGGTCTACCTTTTTCAAAAATAGAGACACCGGTCTACTAATTGCCTTTTTTTGGGAGGCACCGGTCTGCCTTCTTTAAAAATAGAGGCACCGGTCTACTAATTGCCCTTTTTTGGGAGGCACCAATCTACCTTCTTTAAAAATAGAGGCACTGGTCTACTAGCCGCCTACAGCGCTGATCAGCTGTAGTGCGGCTCTTTGAAGCATCCACGACAGTCATTTAAGGCCGTTTGCAGCTATATCACCACCGAGAGCTTCAGGGACAGAGAATAGGAACAGCGAGGCATGGGTGGTGCGGGGGGGGGGGGGCAGGGATTTTTGCTAACGGTTCTCCGAACTACCCACACCTACCACCACCGGATCGCGCGATCCGGTCCGAACTGGGAGCATTTCACCTCTGCCTCATCCCATCTCCCACAGAAGCAACAACAGCAGGTGGTCAAACCCGCACTGGTACATTGTCATATCACAACTTTTTCCTGCCCTTCACTAAACTGGGGTGGGCATGGCTAGCACGTATTGCATCTGGCCCGCAGGCCACAAGTTTATTAACAAATTAACAGATTAACAGAATTGGACGGGACCTTATAGGTCATCTTGTCCAACCCCCCGCTCAAGCAGGAGACCCTACAACATTTCTGACAAATGGCAGCCCAATCGTTTCTTGAAAGTCTCAACTGATGAAGTTCCCACCACTTCTGAAGGCAACTTCTGTTCCATGGGTTGATTTGTTCTCACTGTCAGAAAGTTCCTCCTCATTTCTAGGTTGAATCTCTCCTTGGTCAGTTTCCATCCATTATTCCTTGTCTGGCCTTCAAGTGCTTTGGAAAACAGCCTGACCCTCTCCTCTCTGTGGCAGTATTGAAAGACAGCTATCATGTCTCCCCTGGTCCTTCTCTTCATTAGACTAGCCATGCCCAGTTCCTGTAACCGTTCTTCATATGATTTAGTGTCCAGTCCCCTAATCATCCTGGTTGCTCTCCTCTGCACTTTTTACTAGAGTCTCAACATCTTTTTTATAATGTAGTGACCAAATCTGGATGCCGTATTCTAGGTGTTGTTGGTCTTTTAAGCCTTATGGGAGTGGCCAATCATCTCTTGGCCCTACTCCTGAGTCGTCCTCTTTGCTTGAGCTGCTCTTGCCTTCTGGTCACATAGCCACTCCCACCCAGTCATATGACCGCCCCACCAAGCCACGCCCATGGAACCAGTAAGAAAAAAAATTAGATTTCACCACTGGTTTAAAGCTCTATCACGTTTCTCCTTATTGCTCATTATTCCAAGCTAAATGGACCCAACTTATGTAGTCTTTTCAACCCTTTCTGCCAGAAATTCCCACATACGATACAAGACTTCCAGCGCTAGCAGTTAATATGAAACAACCTAATCGGGTTTCAGTGTATGTTGGTTGAATCAAAGTGATGTGCCAACTCGACTTTGACACTTGGAAGCGAGGGACTAACTCACTCTGTCAAAGCACTTTCTAGGACCACTTTGATCAAGAGTTTCCCAAGGCAAAACATCCTTCAGATATCCTTATTAGATAGATAAGCTTTACGTGAAATGTCATAATCATCATTTCATTTCGAGACTTATAAACTCCTCCCATCAAAGATGAATCTGAACAGCATACGATTTCTCAACTCCTTGAACTCAGATTAAAATTAAATATAAGTAAAATCAGAGGCCGAGTCATTAAGGAAAAAAAAAGAATGCAAAGAATGCAAAAATAAAAAAAAATAAGGGGGAGGGAGAGAGTACATTGGATGGGCCAGCTACATTCAGAATAACAGAGTTGGAAGGGACTATGATGACCCAGGACAAGGCACAAAGATCGCACAGCCAGCTAAGAGTTCAAACTCCCCTTTAATGCTCCAAATTTCCCCTCAAACCCTCCCACGTTCTTGGCAAGTCCTAGAGCAAAGTGCCCGGCAGCTTCTGGCTGCACCCAGTCCAGCAAAACAAAGGAACAGGAGAAGGAGTCCACAAAACAAAGAACAAACGATGAATCCACAAACCAAGGAACAAACAATTAATCCACGAACCAAGGAACAAACAATGAGTTCACAATGTCAGGAAGAAAGCACTGAGTCCACAAGTAAGAAAGAAGCAAGCAGTCCTGCAATCTGTACCGCCACACCAAAATTTACCAATCCAGCGTTTGTTCCTGATAAATGCCCCTCCCCACGGCATCTCCTTAAATCTCAGTCCCCAGATGTGCCTTGTGAAGAGGGGAGGGACGCTCTCTTCCCAAGTCGTTGTATCAGCCTGCGCTGTTCCCACCTTCTCTCCACTCTCCGTGCTTGGGGATCAGGAGGGGGCAGTTGTTGCTCATCTCCTGAGCTCCGCCACTCCTCATGTCCACTGCTTGCCCTCTTTCAGTCATCCTGTCTCTGTTCCTCCCTGCTAACAAGCCATCCCAATCCTGAAGGGCCCTGGCTTGGCCCTGCTCCTCCCCACATTCCTCCGAAGCCAATGAAGCCACCCCCTCGATCTCTGTCGGCTCCAGCTCTGACGCATCTCTGCAGATTCAGGTTCCAATGCAGGCATGACAGGGACCTTGGAAGTCTTCTAGTCCAATACCCTGCTCAATCAGACAAATGGCACTCCAATTTCTGGAGACAAGCCATTTCACCAATTAATTGTTCTGACTGTCAGGAATTTCCTCCTTAGTTCTAGGCTGGATCTCCCTTTTTACAGATCCCTCACATCCAGGACATAAACTGTTTCAACTCCTACCCTCATAACGACGCTATAGAGCACTGCACACCAGAACAACTAGACACAAGAACAGTTTTTTCCCGAAGGCCATCACTCTGCTAAACAATTAATTCCCTCAACACTGTCAAACTATTCAATAAGTCTGCACTACTATTAATCTTCTCATAGTTTCCATCACCAATCTCTTTCCATTTATGACTGTATGACTCGTTGCTGGCAATCCTTATGATTTATATTGATATATTGACCATCAATTGTGTTGTAAATGTTGTACCTTGATGAAGGTATCTTTTCTTTTATGTACACTGAGAGCATATGCACCAAGACAAATTCCTTGTGTGTCCAATCACACTTGGCCAATAAAAATTCTATTCTATTCTATTCTATTCTCTGCTAAACAATTAATTCCCTCAACACTGTCAAACTATTTACTAAGTTTGCACTACTGTTAATCTTCTCATCGTTCCCATCACCAATCTCTTTCCACTTATGACTGTATGACTGTAACTTTGTTGCTGGCAATCCTTATGATTTATATTGATATATTGACCATCAATTGTGTTGTAAATGTTGTACCTTGATGAACGTATATTTTCTTTTATGTACACTGAGAGCATATGCACCAAGACAAATTCCTTGTTTGTCCAATCACACTTGGCCAATAAAAATTCTATTCTATTCTATTCTATTCTATTCTATTCTATTCTATTCTATTCTATTCTAATGATCTTCCATCCATTACTTCTAGTCCTGCCCTCAAGTGCTTTGGAGAATAGAATAACAGAGTTGGAAGGGACCTTGGAGGTCTTCTAGTCCAAATTCCTACTCAAGCAGGAAACCCATTCAGACAAATGGCTATCCAATTTCTCTCTCTCTCTTTTTTTTTAAATCTCCAGTGTTAGAGCACCCACAACTTCTAGAAACAAGTTGGTCCACTCATTAATTCTTTATCAGAAGAAGTAGCCAGAGCATTTCAGCCTCTGGTCTGATGGAATAGTCTTGTTTTGATGGATGGTTGGAGATACAGAAGGTGAAGGGCCATTGTGATGTCTAAGCACTGCAAATGAAAGGGCATACTTTCAAGATCCTTGCACTCCTACGCTGAAAGAAACTGGAGTTCAGCAGCCAACTTAATCTTGATGGTCCTGCAGATAGAGCATCCAAGTGTTGAATTTGTTGTTGTTGTTGTTGTTAGTTGCGAAGTCATGTCCGACCCATCGTGACCCCACGGACAACATTCCTCCAGGCCTTCCTGTTCTCTACCATCCTCTGGAGTCCATTTAAACTCATGCCTATTGCTTCAGTGACTCCATCCAGCCACCTCATTCTCTGTCATCCCCTTCTTCTTTTGCCCTCAATCTTTCCCAGCATTAGGCTCTTCTCCAGTGAGTCCTTCTTTCTCAACTCAATTTGAGTTTCATCTTTGGGATCTGGCCTTCTAAAGAGCAGTCAGGGTTGATCTCCTCTAGGACTGACTTGTTTGTTCGCCTTGCAATCCAAGGGACTCGCAGGAGTCTTCTTCAGCACCAGAGTTCAAAGGCCTCGATTCTTTGGCGCTCAGCCTTTCTTATGGTCCAACCTTCACAGCCATCCATTGCAACTGGGAAAACCATAGCTTTGACTATACGCACTTTTGTTGGCAGGGTGATGTCTCTGCTTTTTAGTACGCTGTCTAGATTTGCCATAGCTTTCTTCCCCAGGAGCAAGTGTCTTTTAATTTCTTGGCTGCAGTCCCCATCTGCGGTGATCTTGGAGCCCAGGAAAATAAAATCTGTCACTACCTCCATTTCTTCACCATCTATCTGTCAGGAATTGAAAGGGAGGGATGCCATGATTTTTGTTTTCTTAATGTTGAGTTTTAAGCCAACTTTTGCACTCTCCTCCTTCACCCGCATCAAGAGACTCTTTAGTTCCTCTTTGCTTTCTGCCATTAGAGTGTGTTGAATTAGAGTGGGTAATACAGAGCTTTGAATTGTCTTGGAAGCCAAATGGTGCTTTGTGCAGTTTCAAATGGAATGGGCATAACAAGACATATCCCATAATTATAAAAGAATGGAACAGAGTTGGAAGGGACCTTGGAGGTTTTCTTGTCCAAGCCCCTGTTCAGGCAGGAAAAACTATACCATCTCAGCCAAATGGTTGTCCAATCTCTTCTTAAAAACTTCCAGTGTTGGAGCATTCAGAACTTCTGGAGGCAAGTTGTTCCACTGATTCATTGTTCTCACTGTCAGGAAATTTCTCCTCAGTTCTAAGTTGCTTCTCTCCTAGACTAATTGATTCCATCCATTGCTTCTTGTCCTGTCTTCAGGTGCTTTGGAGAATAGCTTGACTCCCTCTTCTTTGTGGCAACCTCTGAGATAAAGGAACAGTGCTACCTAGTCCTTCTTTTCATTAAACTAGACATACCCAATTGATAAAACATAGACAAACAGAGTTGGAAGAGACCGTGGAGGACTTCCAGTCCAACCCTCTGTTCAGGCTGGAAATCCTATACCATTTCAGACAAATGATTGTCCAATCTCTTCTTAAAAACTTCCACAACTTCTGGAGGCAAGTTGTTCCATTGATTCATTGTTCCAACTGTCAGGAAATTTCTCTTTAGTTCTAGGTTGCTTCTCTCCTTGATTAATTTCCACCCATTGCTTCTTGTCCTGCCTTCAGGTGCTTTGGAGAATAGCTTGATTCCCTCTTCTTTGTGGCAACCCCTGAGATATTGGACTACTCCTATCATGTCTCCCCTAGTCCTTCTTTTCATTAAACTAGACCTACCCAGTTCCAGCAACCGTTCTTCATATATTTTAGCCTCCAGTCCCCTAATTACTCAAGAACCTACTCATAACATGGTGAACCAGCTTGAATCATCTTCAGCGGCAGCCCTAGGAAAAGTGTGCAGCAGTAAACTGACCGAGACGTTCACAATTTCGAGTATACAAAAGTAAATTATAGCAAGTAATAATGGAGCGATTGGCCCCAACAATAAGTTCAGCCAATTTCATTTTGAGTTTGCAACGCTAGGGCATTGCAAAAATGGTAATCGCTCAAACCTTTTGTAATTGCCTATAATCCACGGTATAATATTTTACCTTGCAGGGTTATAGAAATCAAGCCGAATCTACTCTTAATTACTCTAACCTGCATAATCTATAATGCTATAACATGGCCCTTTTTTAAAAAGAGCTTCTACATTTTCTAGGCCAAAACATTAATTATATTATGCTAGCTTTTGGCAGTCCTGAACGTATTTTTGATTAAGTGCCAACAAAATAAAACTGCAGATTCAGGTATTCCTGTGAAACAGAAAGTCTTTTTCATTTATATTATTTAAGGCTTTCATGCACACGCATGTGTACACATGCACACGCACCATGCATTAGTTCAAATTGCCTAGAAGGTGCACAACTAAAAACAAAACTAAACACAACTAAACTAAACACAACTAAAAACAAAAGCAAAAAAAGAAAACAAAGGAAGAGTCTACGATCAGATAACTTATTAAAATTATAGTACATTACTGTTTGACCTTGTCAGGCATTTCAATGCTAGATATGAGCAATTCTGTTGATAAGAGAAAGAAGAGAAGGAACAACGAATTTCGATTAGAGAGAAAAATGCGCAAAGATTTGGGTTTGGAAAAAGAGGGTGCAATTAGCAGAATACTCTGAAGGCTAATTTGAAAACAAAACAAAAGATAACATAACAACAGAGTTGGAAGGGACCTTGGAGGCCTTCTAGTCCAACCCCCTGCCCAGGCAGGAAACCCTACACCATCTCAGTCAGATGGTTATCCAACATTTTCTTAAAAATTTCCAGTGTTGGAGCATTCACAACTTCTGAAGGCAAGTCGTTCCACTTATTAATTGTTCTAACTGTCAGGAAATTTCTCCTTAGTTCTTCTTTCTTTGATCAGTTTCCACCCATTGCTTCTTGTTCTACCCTCAGGTGCTTTGGAGAACAGCCCGACTCCCTCTTCTTTGTGGCAACCCCTGAGATATTGGAACACTGCTATCATGTCTCCCCTAGTCCTTCTTTTTGTTAAACTAGACATACCCAGTTCCTGCAACCGTTCTTCATATGTTTTATCCTCCAGTCCCCTAATCATCTTTGTTGCTCTTCTCTGCACTCTTTCTAGAGTCTCAACATTTTTTTTACATCGTGGCGACCAAAACTGGATGCAATATTCCAAGTGTGGCCTTACCAAGGCATTATAAAGTGGCACTAACACTTCATGTGATCTTGATTCTATCCCTCTGTTTATGCAGCCCAGAACTGTGTTGGCTTTTTTAACAGCTGCTGCACACTGCTGGCTCATATCTAAATGGTTATCCACTAGGACTCCAAGATCCCTCTCACAGGTACTACTATTGTGCAAGGTACCACATATACAGTACTGGTGCATTTTGTTTTTTTGGCCTAAATGTAGAACCTTACTTTTTTCACTGTTGAATTTCATTTTGTTAGATAGCGCCCAATGTTCAAGTCTGTCAAGATCTTTCTGTAACTTGAGCCTATCTTCTGGAGTGTTGGCTATTCCTGCAAGCTTGGTGTCATCTGCAAATTTGATGAGTTCCCCATCTATCCCCTCGTCCAAGTCATTGTCCATTGTCCATTGTCCATTGGGATGGCACAATTAACAGAATAAAAGAATAGCCGAGTTGGAAAGGACCTTGGAGGACTTCTAGTCCAAAC
Source organism: Ahaetulla prasina (assembly GCF_028640845.1). Taxonomy (NCBI): domain Eukaryota; kingdom Metazoa; phylum Chordata; class Lepidosauria; order Squamata; family Colubridae; genus Ahaetulla; species Ahaetulla prasina. The sequence goes on along the minus strand of NC_080546.1, from coordinate 86,228,380 downwards.
CCCTGCCTGTTGTGACCCAGGCCCAAGTAGATAGTAAGAAACTCAGTCCGTGAAGAAACAAACAAACTATTCGAACAGCTGAGAATTACTTCATTCCCAGCGTTGTTCAACTCAAATTAAAACAAATGCCTCCCAACACAAATTCCTCAGTTCTCTCGCAAACCTTGGTCCAATTACGCTAACTGCCAAAGGCCTTTCTTGGCAAATGTTCACAAGTCACAAAAACAAAGGCAAGATGTAGACGAAGCAGAAAGCGAAGCAGAAGACGAAGCAGAAGACGAAGCTACCAACGTTGTTTTCTGGCAAACTTCAAATGCCGAAAAAATGGTAAAATGAGGACCCAGATTGTTGGGGACAATATCCCAACTCTGTAAACTGCTTAGGGCAGTGGTTCTCAACCTTTATAGTGCTGCGACCCCTTTAATACAATTCCCCACGATGTGGCGACCCCAACCGTAAAATTATTTTCGTTTTGAATTGATCGCGCCTGAAGCCGTATTGGCTAGCGATCTGAACTGCTTGCGATTGCCTTGAGGACGGAGGCATTAAAGCGGAGACTCCTCCCCTATTAAGTTTATGGCGCCTGATGCCAGATTAGGCTAGCAATTGGGAGTGATTGCAGTTGGCTTGAGAGGGAGACATCAGAGCAAAGATTTCTCTCTTTTTGAATTCATCGCGCCTGAAGCCGAATTTGGCTAGCGATTTGAAGAGCCTGCAGCTGGCTTGTGGAGTCAACCATTGGAACGCGATTCTTCGACTCGCAAGTATACTTCCCATATTTCCGATGGTCTTAGGCGACCCCTGGCAAATTGTCATTCGACCCCCAAAGGGGTCGCGACCCACAGGTTGAGAACCGCTGGCTTAGAGAGTGCTATAACACAGTATATAAGTGGTATGAAGCAGGAAATGAGACGAAGTCCTACTGCTATTGCTATATTTCTATCCCATTTTAAAGAGCCACCCAGGGAGAGACCGCATGTCAACTCGCAAAGCATCCCTGGCCCGCTCTCGAGCTGCCATAGGCAAGGGGGATGGGAAAATGGCGAAGCAGCATGGCAGCCAAAAACAAAAGCACATTCCAACATAGCTCTCTCAAGGCTGTCTCCCAGGGTTACCTACAGCGGCCGGAGGGGAGTGATCTCTACAACCCGCAAAATTGCTCCGTTGGCGAATGTGACTGATGACGCACCCTGAGGGGAAGGGGGAAACAGGGTCAAGTTTGGGTCGTAAATTACGTGGGGTCAGAGTTGGCTTCACTTGGAATGTGCCGACATGAAGTTCCTAATAAATGACTGGATTTCTTTTGAAGCTTGGCTTGAGGGTCATGATTTAATTAGGGCATCTGTTGGAACCCTGACAGCAAGCCAAATCTCTCAAAACTAATCAGAATTATTGGGACTCCTGAGCCCCGGGCTCTCCAGTCACCTCCCAACCCCTGGGGTGCATGGAGAGAAATTCAGGCTACTATAGCAGAGGGCGAACTATCCAAAGAGAGCCTGCTCCAGGCAATCCAGAGAGAGGCAGACACCATAATGCTTATCTCAGACTTCTTCTATCTCAGGAATCAGCAACCTGTGGCTCTGGAGCCGCGTGTGGCTCTTTCACCCCTCTGCTGCAGCTCCCTGTCGCTCAAAATATGCATCACAACCGCCAATGTGTGACACCCACTGGCACGCAATTTACTGAGCTTTTTAACCCCCTGGCAGGCCAATCATGATTAAATCCAAGCAAAGAAAAGTTTCAGAAGAAAACAACGTTTAATTCAACTACATAGGCTAGTTTTGTGGCCGCTCAAGAAACAGTGAGGCACGGGAAGGGTTTTGTGGCTCCCGGTGTTTTTTAACAACCGGTTCTCTGCCCTAATGACTGGCTGGGTAGGCGTGGCTAGGGGGGGTGTCATGTGACTGGTAGGAGTGAGTGATGTCAAGTTGGCCACGCCCACCCAGGTTTTGTAGCTCCCGGTGTTTTCTTTTCTGTGGGAAATGTGTCCAAATGGCTCTTTGAGTGTTTAAGGTTGGCATAGGGCCGGGAATGGCATAGGGCCGGGATATTTACGGGACCGCCTGCTGCTACTGGATACCTCTCACCGACCCGTGCGCTCTCACAGAGAGGGACTCCTCAGGGTGCCGTCGGCCAAACAGTGCTGGCTGGCGACACCCAGGGGAAGGGCCTTCTCTGTGGGGGCTCCCACCCTCTGGAACGAGCTTCCCCCAGGACTTCGCCAACTTCCTGACCTCCGAACCTCTCACTGCGAGCTTAAGACACATCTATTTATTTGCGCAGGACTGGACTAGATTTTAAATTCGAATTGGTTTTAATGGGGATTTTATTATTTTTATTATCATCATTTTAATTATTCGGCCAATTATAATAAGTTTTTTAATGGATGTTTTTATTTGTATTTATATGTATATTTTTATCTGGTTGTTAACCGCCCTGAGTCCCTAGGGAGATAGGGCGGTATAAAAATACGAAAAATAAATAAATAAATAAATAAATAAATAAATAAATAAATAAATAAATAAATAAATAAATAAATAAATAAATAATAAGGTTGCCGACCCCTGTTCTATCTGATGAGGGCTCCAGGATATCTTTCCAGGTTCTTCAATTTTTTTCTACCTATTTTTTTCTATCCATCTTTCTGAAGATCCGTTACAAATTTCGGTTGATTTCTACTGTTATTTGTATTAATGTTACTGCATTAATTGACTTGTGGGTAATGTAACTGTATTTTATGCCCACTTTGTAGTTTTCATATATGGGTTACTTTTAAAGTGGGCTGAAGGCTGTAACAAGGGTTTTGATTAGACAAGAACTTTTATCAGAAACTTAAGAGTGATAAGAGTAAGCCATTGTGACTCTTCTGTGTAAATCTGGGCTTTAAGAGCCAGTTTATGTACCCATCTTGTATACTTACTCTTCATCTCCTTAAACTTATTCCTGCCTCACTTCTCTCTACTTCCAAGCCTTGAAAGCATTTCAATATTGTTGCAGCCTAACTTTGTAAATGCCACCTAAATACTTCATTTTAAAAATGACAAGCCATCAAATACTGAAGCTTTATAACAGGGGAACAGTGAACGATTTTATTATGCAGGGTGATTTAGTGTTGTTGTTTTTTTAAAAAATATTATTATTATTGTTCTTTTCAGCCAGTTGAATCCTTTGAGAAGAAGGTTCTCTAAATTCTCAGCCTCACAGCATGAACCCAACTGCAGCTTGCCAAAAACTTTGTCTAAAAACAAGGAATCAATTTCCAGCTTCTTTATCTGACCAATATTCAACCTTGCTTGTGAAAGAAACAATATTTGCATGAGTTATGAGTGCCTATGAATGTTTACTGTCGGACATAAGGATTTTTGCAGACCTCTGGAATTTATAAATCCGTATGTTTTCAATTTTCGAAACTTTTTGAGAGTTGGAAATAACCAATGTTCTGGTCAAAATTGGACGCGCAATTTATATGTGCATGCAAAATGGCTGTTTGAATTAAAGAGTAGCAATAAACCTTTCAAACTTTGAATCTGTTGTTTTAAACCATCGTATACAATATACCTGTATATGTATAAGGTAAAGGTAAAGGTACCCCTCGCACATAGGTGCTAGTCGTTCCCTCGCACATATGTGCTAGTCAAAGCCAAAGAGCCAGCACTGTCCGAAGATGTCTCTGTGGTCATGTGGCCGGCATGACTCTCGAAGTGCTGTCCCGATGTCTGGAGGCCGTACGGGTCTGGATGGGGAGAAACAGGCTCAAGCTCAATCCCTCCAAGACAGAGTGGCTGTGGATGCCGGCACGCTGGTACAGACAGCTGCAGCCGCGGCTGACTGTTGGGGGCGAGTCATTGGCCCCAATGGAGAGGGTGCGCAACTTGGGCGTTCTCCTGGATAGATGGCTGTCTTTTGAAGACCATTTGACGGCCGTCTCCAGGAGAGCTTTTTACCAGGTCCACCTGGTTCGCCAGTTGCGCCCCTTTCTAGACCGGGATGCCCTATGCACGGTCACTCATGCTCTTGTGACATCTCGTCTGGATTACTGCAATGCTCTCTACATGGGGCTCCCCTTGAAGAGCACCTGGAGGCTCCAGTTAGTTCAGAATGCAGCTGCGCGGGTGATAGAGGGAGCCCCTTGTGGCTCCCATGTGACACTTCTCCTGCGCAGACTGCACTGGCTGCCTGTGGCCTTTCGGATGCGCTTCAAGGTTTTGGTAACTATCTTCAAAGTGCTCCATGGCATAGGGCCGGGTTACTTACGGGACCGTCTGCTGCCACCGATTGCCTCCCACTGACCCGTGCACTCTCACAGGGAAGGACTCCTTAGGGTGCCGTCAGCCAGGCAGTGCTGACTGGCGACACCCAGGGGAAGGGCCTTTTCTGTGGGGGCTCCCACCCTCTGGAACGAACTTCCCCCAGGACTTCGTCAACTTCCTGACCTTCGAACCTTTCGCCGCGAGCTTAAGACACATCTATTTATTTGCGCAGGACTGGACTAGAATTTTAAATTTTAAATTTGGTTTTAACGGGGTTTTATTATTTTTATCGCAATTTTTAATATTCGGCCTTATTTAATAAGTTTTTTAATTGGTGTTTTATTTTGTATTTATATGTATGTTTTTATCAGGCTGTAAACCACCCTGAGTCCCTCGGGAGATAGGGCGGTATAAAAATGTGATTAAATAAATAAATAAATAAATACATAAATAAATAAATAAATAAATAAATAAATAAATAAATAAGTAAGTAAGTAAATAAATAAATGACTCAATGCCAAAGGCGCATGGAATGCTGTTACCTACCCACCAAAGGTGGTCCCTATTTTTCTACTTGCATTTTTTATGTGATTTCGAACTGCTAAGTTGGCAGAAGCTGGGACAAGTAATGGGAGCTCACTCCGTTATGCGGCACTAGGGATTCGAACCACTGAACTGCCAACCTTTTGATCAACAAGCTCAGTGTCCTAGTCCCTGAGCCCCTGCATCCCTCTTGTATATGTATACCTGTATTCAAATCAATGGAGAAAACCTAAAGAAGGTGGACATTTTTCGGTATCTGGGATCCCATCTCCAAGGCAACGGTGACATCAATAATGAGGTGTGAGCAAGGGTGAATACAGCCTGGATGCATTGGCATGAACTCACTGGTGTGTTATGTGGCAGACGAATGCCAACCCCGTCTTAAATCTATGATTTACAAGACAACCATCCACCCTGTTGCACTGTATGGCATTCAATGCTGGGCAGCAATAACAAGGACCAAAAGCTCTCTCCATGCCATGGAAATGCAAATGCTTCATTGGAGATCAGGCAGGGGTGAAATGCTACCGGTTTGGGGCAGTTCTCCCAAACCGGTAGTGAAAATTCTACTGGTTCACCCAAATCGGTAGTAAAAAAATGCTTTAAAAATAATTAAAAAAAGTTCCTACGATCGTGCGGCACAGCCTATTGTCTGAACTTTTTTTTTTTACCTTTTTTAAGCAATTTTTTTACTACCTGTTTGGGTAATAGGTAGTAAAAAAGTGCTTAAAAGTTTCCGGTGGTTTCGTTTTCCCCGAGAAGGACGCCTGGAATGGCGTCCCGAACTGAGATTCTGTAAAAGCTGGTGAAACAGCGGGAGATCGGCTGTTAGCCAGCTTCAAAGCTTTTCTCTGGGTGAAAGAGATTAGCCAGAGTGGCTGGAGAGCAGAAGATTGCCCCAGGGGCTCTGCTTTCTTATGCAGAGTCTCGGAGGGCTGCCTGCATAACCCAGCCCCACTCCAGACTCGGCTCGATCCTGTTAATTAAGCAGGACAAGAGGAAAACGCCCACCTCTGCTCAATTGATTCCGTTTTGAATAACTTCAAGCAGACGGGACAAATACAAGCGATCGATTACTGGGGAAGCAAGAAGAGAGCTGACTTCTACTCCTTTTTAAAAGGGGAAAACTTTTTCTCACTTGAACTTAGTGAAGGAAGAAATGGCGTCTGAAAGGAAGTGGATTGGAGGCTGCTTGTGAGAGAAAGCGAAGTTCGTCTTTGTGGATTTTAGCTGAATAGAAGCTTTCCAGAGGAGGCAAGGTGAAAGTTTTTATTTTACAACTTTGAGATTTACTAATTTTAATTAGAGACTTTACTTAAATTAAAATGGCTTCTAAGCCACCAAAAGCTCCCATGACGAGAAGGGGGTCTGAAACTAATTTAGAAGATATATTAAAGGAACAGAACAGAGTTTCTGAAGAGCGATTTAAAGAAATTATGAATAATATTCATGGTGTGAAGGATCAACTTAGGGAAGAAATTAAAGAGACTAATAAAAAATTAGAGAAGATTTATTGATGGTTTTCAAGGTTTGGCAAAAAATTTGGAAGTAATGGAGGATAAAGTGGAAGTAATTAGTCAAGCAAATCAGTATTTGGATAATAAAGTTGGAGAGCTTCAAAATAAAGTGGATAAAAATGAGGATCATGTGGTGGTATTGCAATATAGAGCGTTGGAGAAGGCTTTGAGAATTAGGGGTCTTCAAGACCAAAGGAAGAAGACCTTAAAAAAGTTATATCAGAAGCCGTAGCTGAAATGTTAGGCATGGACCCTCGAGAAGTTGATTTTCAAATTGATAAGGCATACAGGGTTAATTCTTGGGTAGCGAGGCAGAAAAAGCTCCCAAGAGATATTGTAATTTATTTTTTAACTTCTACAATAAGAAATCAGATTTTGCAAGCTACATACCAAAAGAAATTGCAAATAGCAGAACAGGAGGTGTTGGTTTTGAAAGAGATCCCTGCTAAAATGTTAAAGGATAGAAGGGATTTTAGGTTTTTTACACAAGAGCTTAAGAAGCATCAGATTCAATATAGATGGGAGGTTCCAATTGGTTTAACAGTATTTTTTCAAGGCAGGAGATATCGAATTGATACTGAACTGAAAGCAAAAGATTTTCTTTTTAATGTATTGAAAGTGGATGTAGAAACAGTGGATAAAAGTCTTCAAGAGAAACAGAGTGGGGAAGCTGAAACTGCACCTGTGATATCAGTCCCTCAAGAACAATCTCAGGAACAAAGAGTGACAAGGGGAGCTATTAGGCGTAAGGAGATGGAGGAACGACTTCAAAGGCAAGAACGGGATTCTACTACTGAAGCTGTGGAAGGAGCCAAGCCGAAGAGTGAGGGTCTTCAGCTAATTGCTCAGAAGCTTCAAGAGGCCAGAGATGGCAAATAAATTTTTGACATGGAATGTTAATGGTTTAAATTCAGCACAGAAAAGAAGAAAAATATTCCATTATTTGAAACAATTTAAAAATGATGTGATATGTTTGCAAGAGACACATATAAAATTATCAGATCAGAAATATTTGATTAATTCGAAATTAGGTAAACATTTTGTTTCTTCTGCTCCGAATAAGAAAAATGGTATAGTTATATATTTGAAGAAAAATATATCAAGTAAATTAATTGAAACGGACATTCAAGGAAGATATATTGCTATTGAATTGATTTTAGAAGGAAAAAAGACACTTGTGATTGGCATATATGCACCTAATCAACAACAAGAAAAATTTTATAAATTGTTACATGAAAAATTGACTTTTGGGACTATAAAACATTTATTATATTAGGGATTGGAATGGTGTAATGGACATTAGAAAAGATAAAAGAACTCTTTCTAAGAAAATTCCTATGCATGCAAAATTGCCTAAATCTTTTTGATTTGATGGAAGATTTTGAGTTGAAAGATATATGGAGAAGGCAGAATTTTGATGATAGAGATTATACTTATTTTTCGGATAGGCATCAATCTTTTTCACGTATTGATTTTATATTAATTACCAATGACTTGCTTTCTAGGGTTAGGAAAACAAAGATATTTCCAAGGTGTTTAACTGATCATAGTCCGGTATGGATGGAGTTGCAATATGAAGGTGGAAGAAGATCATGGAGAATAAATGAAAATTTGTTTAGATATGAGGATAATGTAAATCAATGTAAAAACAAATGAAAGAATTTTTGATTATAATTTGGGAAAGGGAACTGATAGAAATGGTGTGGGACGAGCAAGGCCTTTATGAGAGGAAACTTGATATATATTAATAGTAGACAGAGGAGAAAACTACAAAAACAGCGAGGGATTTAGAACAGGAAATTCAGAGGAAACAACAATTATTGGTACATAATCCACATGATTTAAAAACTATTGAGGCGATAAAGATATTACAGAGTCAATTTAATATGTTAATGGCAGATCAGGTGGCAACCAATATACAATATGCTAAACATAATACTTTTTGTAATGCCAATAAATCAGGAGGTGGTTGGCTTATATGTTAAGGAAAAGACAGAAAGCACGTACTATTGAAGGAATTGAATACAAGGGTAAAGTGCGATTTCAACAGGATAAAATTAAAAAAGCTTTCTTGGAATATTATACAAATTTATATGCCAGAGATACAATATTGAATATGGATATTGATAAATATTTGAAAGAATATAAGGTTAAAGGTTTAACTAATGAACAAAGGGAAGAGTTGAATCGGCCTATAACTTCTGAGGAAATTATTTGGGTAATAAAGCAATTAAAAATAGGAAATCCCGGCACAGATGGACTTACAGCAATATATTATAAAAAGTTACAGGATGAGATAGTTGGTCCACTTATGGAGTTATTCAATCAGATATTGAGGGAGGAGGAGTACCACCATCATGGAGGACTACTTTTATTTCATTGATACCAAAAGAGGATCAGGATTGTACTAAGCCTGGGAATTATAGACCAATTTCACTCTTGAATAATGATTATAAGATTTTTGCAAAAATAATGGCAAATAGGTTAATGGAAATTGTACAACAAAGGATCCACACTGACCAGTCTGGTTTTATAAAAGGGAGACAAATGAGGAATAACGTTAGGCAGATAGTGAATATATTGGAATACTTGGAAAAGAAAAATCAGATTCCGGCAGCGTTTATATTCTTGGATGCAGAGAAAGCTTTTGATCGTTTGCATTGGGAATTTTATTTAAATTAACAGACAAAATGCAATTTGGAAATGGTTTTATACGAATACTTAGGGCAATTTATGGAGAGCAAACAGCTCAGATAATAATTAATGGTAGTTTGACAGATAGTTTTAAAATTGCGAAAGGAACAAGGCAGGGGTGTCCTTTATCACCTTTATTGTTTATTTTATCTTTGGAACCTTTATTGGATAAGATAAGAGAGTTAAGGGAGATAGAGGGTATTAGAATTAGAAGATATGAATATAAAGTCAGAGCATTTGCAGATGATTTGGTTGTTATGTTGACTCAGCCTATAAATTCGAGTGTATATTTGTTGGAAGTAATTAATCAATATGGAAGGGTCTCAGGGTTTAAAGTGAATCAAAATAAAACAAAAGTGTTAACCAAAAATATGATTAAGAACCAGAAAGAAAAACTAGAGGAAATAACAGGATTTGAAATTGTAAAAAAGGTTAAATATTTAGGAGTCTTTCTTACATCATCAAATGGAAAATTGTATAAGAATAATTATGATGTGTTATGGAAAAAAATTCAGAAGGAAATGAATACTTGGAAAAATTACAATTATCTTTGTTAGGAGAATAGCAGCTATAAAATGAATGTTTTGCCTAAATTCTTGTTCTTGTTTCAGATGATACCAATAATTAAGAAAGATAAAAATTTGGATGAATGGCAGATTGGAATTAATAAATTTATATGGGAAGGAAAAAGCGAGAGTCAAAATGAAAATAATGCAAGATACACGGAAAGAGGAGGATTAAAATGCCTAATTTAAAATTGTATTATGAAGCAGTTGTTCTTTCGGTATTAAGTGATTGGTTTAATTTGACGGAGGAAAGGATTTTGAATATAGAAGGTTATGATTTATTATATGGTTGGCATGCATATTTATTGTATGATAAGAAAGTAGATAAAGCTTTTAAGAATCATGTGTTGAGAATTTCTCTTCTGCGTGTCTGGAAAAAATATTATTATAAGTTAAATTACAAAATTCCTATATGGGCATGTCCTAGGCACGCAGTAGAGAATATAAATATAGAACAGGAACAAGAAATGATTACTTATAAAGATCTTTTATACAAAGAGAGGAAATTTACAACTAAAATCTTTGGATACATTAAAAGAAGAAGGGAGGAATTATACTTGGTTTCAATATGGACAGTTAAAGGCTAGATGGAAAGAAGATCAGAAAATTGGTATCATTCAAAATGAAGAAAATTTGGTTAAACAAATTAGAAATCAAACTCAGGGGCATATAAAGAGATTGTATACTGTGTTGATAGAAATAGATTCTGAAAGAGATTTAATAAAGGATTGTATGATAAAATGGGCACAGAATATTCAAGAACCAATAATGTTGGAAACATGGGAAAAAATTTGGGTTAGAAATGTTAAATTCATAGCGCAGAATTTAAGGAAAATTTTTATAAGATGTTTTATAGATGGCATTTAGATCCTAAGAAATTATCATGTATGTATCCAGATATGCAAGCGAAATGTTGGAGATGTAATTGTGATGATGCTACATATTTTCATGTATGGTGGACTTGTAAGAAAATTAAGTCTTTCTGGATAAGAATCTGGTGGATTATGCAGAATGTTCTGAAGAAGAAGATAAAGTTCCTACCGCAATTTTTCCTTTTGGGAATAACAACGGACTGTACAGTGATTGAGACTAAGTTGATTTTGAACTTAATAACAGCAGCACGACTGTTGATTGGACAATATTGGAAGAAAAAAGAATTACCCACAATAGAAGAATGGATATTGAAAGTTTCCAATTTGGCTGAGATGGCTAAAATCTCAGCCTTCTTGAAAGATAGTACTCAAGAAAAATATTTAAATGAATGGAAGAACTGGATTGATTATATTCAAAATAGATATCAGATTAAGAAATTTCGGATTGCTTTTGAATGAAGGATGTTATTTTTGATTTTAATGGAAGAAGTCAGGTTATGTGAGAGAGAAAGATTATAATTGTGTTAGATTTTAAAAATTTAATGTATGACTGTTTTGTTTAAGGAACTATACCTTGTGTTTGCTCCGGGAAGTCCGGGGGGGGGGGAGGGGGGTTTAGGAGGGAGGGGGAAAAATTTAATTGTTGTAAAACTATTTTAATAAAAAAAAAAAAAAAGTGCTTAAAAAAGTTTTTTAGAAAGATTCCAACAATCAGCTGTGACAATCAGCTGTGACAATCAGCTGTGCCACGCAATCCTCAGAACTTTTTTTTTTTTTACTTTTTAAAGCATTTTTTTTTACTACCTATTGCCCGAACCTGTATTTTTGTGTAAAGTGTGATAGTTTGTTTTTGAGCTCTCTGTGACTCTGTGAGGTTCTTGCTTGTTGCAGGGGCCATTTTGTGTGAAGTGCAGCTGCTTTTTCATTTTGTGCGAGTCAGTTGTGCAGCTTTTGTGTTATTTTTGTGTAAAGCGCGATAGTTGGTTTTCCCAGTCACATGACCACCAAGCCATGCCCACTGAGTCACATGGCCACCAAGCCATGCCCACCAAGCCATGCCCACAGAACCAGTAGGGAAATTTTTTTAATTTCTCCACTGATATCGGGCATCTCCCTTCTCGATCACACCACAAATAACACCATTCGACAGCATTCTGTTGTGGCACCAATTGTTGTGTCTGCGCCCCCCGAGCCGGGCCCCCTGCCAGAAAGTGACTCCGAAAGTGAGGGGGAAGGGCCATCAGGACTTACCTCGGGAGCACCGGCTTCCCTGGCTCAGCTCCAGGAGCCAGAGGCAGGCCAGGTGGAGGAGATAACGAGGCCCTGACTCGTCCCGCCCCCCAGGCCATGCCTCCAGACCCAGCTGATGACAATCAGGCCTGGCTGGACCCTAGGTTTTGTAGGCAGGAGAGGACGGAACAACAGAAGCAAGGGTGGGGCAAGCCTAGGAAGTGTTGAGTCATGGAGCCACACCCCACAGGATATAAAAGCAGCAGGGCTGCTATACCACTTCATGGCAAGCAAATCACCTGCTTAACTAGAGCTGAAGTACTGTTTGTTCCTGGTTTCCTGGCTGACTCATCGGCATCAAGAGAGATAACAAAGACACTTGGCAGACGCGCGCTAGTTTGCTGCCAGAGCTGATAGTTGCCGGCTAATTAAGTCATCGCTCGGACTGAGGCGAGGGGGGACAGAACACCAATTACAGAGAAGATGAGAGAAGGCCGGCTCCACGGTATGGACATGCCCTGAGAGCACAGCATCTTCCACTGTTGCCAAGATAGCCTACCAACTAGAGGTCCATGGCCGGCAACCCTCGCGGGCTTTCAAAACAGAGACGGCAAAACAGTATCGACAAAGATAGTCAAGTCGCAGGCCTGCACCGCAAAGATGCAGTCGACTATGCAAAGCGGCATTAGATCTGAAAAGGGACCAATATTACAACAGCAGTGGGGGGGGGGAAATGAGTCGTGACCGTTTTTCACATTTACGACTGTTGCAGCATCTTAATGGTCACATGATCAAAATTCAGACGCTTGGCAACTGGCTCATACTTATGACTGGTTGCATTGTCCCGGGGTCACGCGATCCCCTTTTGCGACGTGCTAACACTCAGTGGAAAAGCCAGATTCACTTTACAGCCTTGTTACTATCTTTTTCTTTTTTGTAAAAAGTTTTATTTTCATTTTCCAACAACCTATCCAATATACAGTCTCTTATTCAACATTAGCCATTAACTTTCATTTGTTACTTATTCGGGTCTGCCCAGCTACCACTTCCTTCCTTAACAAACCTTTCCTCCTCCCTTCTCTACTTTCTTCTACTTTCTTCATCCTTCCTCTCCTTCGCTTTTCTACGTCCTCTCCTCTTTCCCTACTCTTCTCTTCCACCCTTTCTAACCCTCTCTCTTTCCCCTTTCTTCTTCCTCTCCTTTCCCCCTCTTCTACCTCTCTCTTTCCTACCTACTTTCTTCCTTCACTCTCTCCTCTCCCTTCTGAAATGGCAGCTGAGCAGCCCCGCTTTCATTTCAAATTATTTCTATTTCTTAATTACATATCTTCAATCATTCCTTTACATTGATCCTTCATCTCCCCCCCTCTCCCCTTCCCTCCCTCCCCTCCCACCCCGAGACTTCCCAGAACAAAGTACAGGGTATAAAATTAACAATCATAAATTAAAATACAACATAAGTCAAATCCATAGTCACTCCTCTCTCTAAGACCTTAACTCCCCTTCCAGAAACAAAAAAGAACCTTGTTACTATCTTAACCACCACTGTGAGTCACTTAACAACGGTGGGAGGAAAGATTGTAAAATGGGGCAAAAAGAAACACACCTCACTTAACAACTCTTATTACTTAGCAACAGCAATTCTGGCCCCAATTGAGGATTACCTGACTTCATAAATTGAGGGTTACCTGGAGTGGTGCGGTGGCTCAGAGGTGGAGCTCTCGCCTCACAATCAGGAGGCTGTGAGTTCGATCCTAGGTAGAGGCAGATATTTCTCTCTCTGGGCACCATGAGAATGTATCTGCTGAACAAAACTCTTCATTGGAGACAGGAAGGAAATCCGGCCAGTAAAACTCCATTCAGCTTCATTCAGTTGGCCAGATTCCACCCTGCAAGGGATTATGGGGTTGTTAAAAGATGATGGTGATATATTGAGGATTACCTGTCGTCTGTTGTGTCCTCCTCGCCTCCGTCCGAATGATGGCTTAATTAGCCGGCTCTTATCAGCTCTGGCAGCAAAAGAATCAGTGTCTGCCAAGAGCCCTCGATAGCTGCCAAGACGCTGGTGAGTCACAACCTTCAGCTCTAGTCAATCCGTGGATTTGCCTGATACAAAGAGACACACAGCTCTTGCTGCCTTTTATATCCTGTGGGGTGTGGCTCCATGACTCAGCACTTCCTAGGCCTGCCCCTCCCCTGCTTCTGTTGTTCTCTTCTCTCCTGCCTACGAAACCTGGGATTGAGCCAAGCCTGATTGCTGTCAGCTGGGTGTGCAGGTGTGGCCTGGGGGAGGGAAGAGTCAGGAGAAGGGGGCCTCATTATCTCTTTCACTTGGCCTGCTTCTGGCTCCTGGAGCTGATCCAGGGAGGCCGGTGCTTCCGAGGTAAGTCCTGACGGCCCTTCCCCCTCACTGTCCAAATCACTTTCTGGCAGCAGGCCCAGCTCCGAATCACTTTCTGGCAGCAGGCCCGGCTCCAAGGCACTTTCGGGCATGGGGCCAGATTTGGGGGCGGGAGCCACAACATTGTCTTTTTTAAAGCAAAGCAAAGCTTGAGCTTGGATGACAGATTGTTCTGACACCAGCCGAGGATAAGACAGCTGCAATATACAGAGAAGCTTCATTGTGTCACATATCATATAATAGGATATTATTTCTTTATATTACATTTACATGGGCATTTCTTATGGAAAGAAATTGAATTGTTGATTAGCATCTCGCACCTATGCGCATGAGGATTCTTCCCAAGGCTGCCTCACAAACAATTCCATTTTTAGTTTATTTTTTTACTACTAGCTACGGTGCAGTTAATCTTGCATATTCTTTAAAAAAAAATGCGGGGTCGGAGGATAGCTCAGCTTCACAAAGATTTTTTTTTTCTCCCCAGATAAAACTAAATTATTAATGTCTAACCGTTAAGCAAAATTCCAACGTTCAAGACGCTGCCAGAAACATCTTGGCGCATAAAAAAAAAAAAAAAGGAGATGAAACCCTGTTGCCATTTTAATAAATCATAGAGTAGTAATGTGATCAAAGCTTCCCAAGCAATTTAGAACGGGGACAATTATGCACAAATGAGTTTGACATTACATTGAAAAATGTTTCCTCCCCCATATAAAAAACCCCGAGAAATAATGAACACCAAACCAAGTGTTGTGTCTGCGCCCCCCGAGCCGGGCCCCCTGCCAGAAAGTGACTTGGAAAGTGAGGGGGAAGGGCCGTTAGGACTTACCTCGGGAGCACCAGCTTCCCTGGCTCAGCTCCAGGAACCAGAGGCAGGCCAGGTGGAGGAGATAACGAGGCCTCCGTCCCCTGACTCTTTCCCCCCCAGGCCACGCCTCCAGACTCAGCTGATGACAATCAGGCCTGGCTGGACCCTAGGTTTCGTAGGCAGGAGAGGCGGGAACAACAGAAGCAGGGGTGGGGCAGGCCTAGGAAGTGCTGAGTCATGGAGCCACACCCCACAGGATATAAAAGCAACAAGGGCTGCTATGCCTCTTCGTAGCAGGCAAATCAACTGCTTGACTACAGCTGAAGTACTGTTTGTTGACTCATCAGCATTAAGGGAAATAACAGAGACACTTGGCGGACGCTCGCTAGTTTGCTGCCAGAGCTGATAGTGCCGGCTAATTAAGCCATCGCTCAGACTGAGGCGAGGGGACAGAACACCAAGGAAATAAAAATCAAAGAATCCTCATTTATTCCGTTGTATTTTTTTTAATGGGAAAATATTTGGGGGTGGGGGGGAAAACTATTGGCCAAAAGTCTACGGTGAACCATTTTTGTTGTGGTGGCTAAAGAAACAGGGTTAAGTCAATCAATCAATTGGTCGATCAAAGATTCCATCTTTATTAACAGCCAAAAGGCCAGGAATAAGCATTTAAAGGGGCGAAATACAGAACTGAATTTAAATAGATAGGTAATAGAGAGACAGACAGATAGATGGACAGATGGGCAGATGGGCAGACAGATGAATGTAGGGATGGGTGGGTGGGTGGGTGGGTGGGTGGGTGGGTGAATGGAGATAGAGAGCGAGATAAATAATCAAACAGACAGATAACTATAGATTGTAAGTAGATAGATAGTTAGACAATACATAGGTGGATGGATAGATAGGTAGTTAGGTAGGTAGGTAGGTGGATGGATGGATGGATGGATGGATGGATGGAAGGAAGGAAGGAAGGAAGGAAGGAAGGAAGGAAGGAAGGAAGGAAGGGAAAGGAAAGGAAAGGAAAGGAAAGGAAGGAAGGAAGGAAGGAAGGAAGGAAGGAAGGAAGGAAGGAAGGAAAGAAAGAAAGAAAGAAAGAAAGAAAGAAAGAAAGAAAGAAAGAAAGAAAGAAAGAAAGAAAGAAAGATGGATGGGTAAAATTTGGCTATCTTCCTGGAGTTTAGAGAAAATATGTTGGTTTTTATTTGTAGATGTTAGTTAGGGGGACAATATTAAATGTGCCTGTATGTTTGAAACAGACTTCTATTCCCTCATATCCTGCACATAAATTGGTTCAACTCCTACTCTCAAAATGACAGTATAGAGCACTGCACACCAGAACAACTAGACACAAGAAGTTTTTTTCCCAAAGGCCATCACTCTGCTAAACAAATAATTCTCTCAACACTGTCAAACTATTTACTAAGACTGTATTACTATTATTATTATTCTCATCCTTCCTGTTACCTATCTCCTCCCATTTATGACTATAACTTTGTTGCTTGTATTTTTACAGTTTATATTCTTCTGTTTGTTTCCTAGTATGATTTGATTACTTATTAGTAACCTATGACTATCACTAAGTGTTGTATCTTATGATTCTTGATGAAAGTATTTTTTTCTTTTACCTTTTTTTCCTTTTATGCACACTGAGAGCATATGCACCAAAGACAAATTCCATGTGTGTCCAATCGCACTTGGCCAATAAAGAATTCTATTCTATTCTCACATTAAGTCAGCATTAAAAAAAAAAACAATAAAAAAACCCCGGAAAATATTTGAATGTGCCGAAATGAATAGATTAACCTTAGAATTTAAAGAATAAGATGATTCGGAATATTATGCAGTTTGGGAAAAATGATATAGGTGGATAGACAACAGAAACAAAAATAGGTAATTTTCATAAGGAAGTTGAGGATGTATATATATGTATATAATGTAGATTTTACTTGAACTGTTAATCCAAAGTATTTAAAAATAACACTGTCTGTTTGACTATATATTAGAGTTATGGAAAAGAAAAACTACAATAAAAATTATATATATATATATATATATATATATATATATATATATATATATATATATATATATATATATATATATGTGTGTGTGTGTGTGTGTGTGTGTGTGTGTGTGTGTGTGTGTGTGTGTGTGTGTGGCTAAGAAGGCAACAAAAAGACATATCCTATACAGCAGACAACATTCAGATAAGCAGGGAGTAACCCCAGACAAACAATCAAGGAGAAAACAATACTCTAATGAAGGAACTATCAAGGTGAAATCCACTATTCCATCAACATTGGCAGGGCAAACTATATAAACACCAGAGGTGGGTTGTTACCAGTTCGCCTCGTTGGGGCGAATGAGTAGCAGCAGTGGCAGAAGGCTCCGCCCACTCGCCCAGACATCATCAAATACACTCTGCACATGCACGGAGCAAAGGTGAGGTAAACCCACCACTGATAAACTCTCTCAAATATCTTTAGGCAGCTTATTAATAATAATCCAATTTCTTAAAACAAAACAGTGCAACAACTCATAAAAACCAAACCAAGCCAAACTGGTGGTTGTACGATCACCCTATCCCCAATTCCAGGGAAATCAAACAGGTCTTCAAGAATTTACTGAATTACATAAGGATAGGAGCCACACAAATCTAGAGGGGAAGCAATTATTCCTGAGAGCACCAGTTGCAACTCCCCCCCCCCCCCAGAATCATACGTTTGTGTGTGTGTTTGTGTCTTCAGTTTTATACAATTCATTTCTAGGACTGCCCAGCTGTAGGATGATTATGGCTGCCTATAAAATGAAAATGTGCAGGATATTTTGCAATGTCCGAAAAGAGCAAGAGTCACCCAGAGGGACCAATAAGACTTAATAAGAGCTGTTCTGTTCCAGCTTTATTATTATTATCATCACCTTAACAAGTTTAGCCATGTTGGCATTAACCTTTTTTCCCTTCCTTTCAGGGATGTGAAAGGAAACAAGATAAACTCTCTGGATTCTTAAAGTTTAACAAACTTCTTTGTGGCAGCCCCTGTTCCAATATCTCAGGGGCTGCCACAAAGAAGAGGGAGTCGGGCTGTTCTCCAAAGCACCTGAGGGTAGAACAAGAAGCAATGGGTGGAAACTGATCAAAGAAAGAAGCAACTTAGAACTAAGGAGAAATTTCCTGACAGTTAGAACAATTAATAAGTGGAACGACTTGCCTTCAGAAGTTGTGAATGCTCCAACACTGGAAATTTTTAAGAAAATGTTGGATAACCATCTGACTGAGATGGTGTAGGGTTTCCTGGCTGGGCAGGGGGTTGGACTAGAAGGCCTCCAAGGTCCCTTCCAACTCTGATGTTATGTTATGTTAAATCTGGCCCAAAACTGAACTCTGATATTTGATGCCTCTATGTTAATTAAGAAAACTAAAATCATGGCATCCGGCCCTCTCAATTCCTGGCAGATAGATGGTGAAGAAATGGAGGTAGTGACAGAATTTATTTTCCTGGGCTCCAAGATCACCGCAGATGGGGACTGCAACCAAGAAATTAAAAGACACTTACTCCTGGGGAGGAAAGCTATGGCAAATCTAGACAGCATACTAAAAAGCAGAGACATCACCCTGCCAACAAAAGTGCATACAGTCAAGGCTATGGTTTTCCCAGTTGCAATGGATGGCTGTGAAGGTTGGACCATAAGAAAGGCTGAGCACCAAAGAATCGAGGCCTTTGAACTCTGGTGCTGGAGAAGACTCCTGCGAGTCCCTTAGACTGCAAGGCGAACAAATAAGTCAGTCCTAGAGGAGATCAACCCTGACTGCTCTTTAGAAGGCCAGATCCTGAAGAGGAAACTGAAATACTTTGGCCACCTAATGAGAAAGAAGGACTCACTGGAGAAGAGCCGAATGCTGGGAAAGATTGAGGGCAAAAGAAGAAGTCGGCTGTTCTCCAAAGCACCTGAGGGTAGAACAAGAAGCAATGGGTGGAAACTGATCAAAGAAAGAAGCAACTTAGAACTAAGGAGAAATTTCCTGACAGTTAGAACAATTAATAAGTGGAACGACTTGCCTTCAGAAGTTGTGAATGCTCCAACACTGGAAATTTTTAAGAAAATGTTGGATAACCATCTGACTGAGATGGTGTAGGGTTTCCTGGCTGGGCAGGGGTTGGACTAGAAGGCCTCAAGGTCCCTTCCAACTCTGATGTTATGTTATGTTAAATCTGGCCCAAAACTGAACTCTGATATTTGATGCCTCTATGTTAATTAAGAAAACTAAAATCATGGCATCCGGCCCTCTCAATTCCTGGCAGATAGATGGTGAAGAAATGGAGGTAGTGACAGAATTTATTTTCCTGGGCTCCAAGATCACCGCAGATGGGGACTGCAACCAAGAAATTAAAAGACACTTACTCCTGGGGAGGAAAGCTATGGCAAATCTAGACAGCATACTAAAAAGCAGAGACATCACCCTGCCAACAAAAGTGCATACAGTCAAGGCTATGGTTTTCCCAGTTGCAATGGATGGCTGTGAAGGTTGGACCATAAGAAAGGCTGAGCACCAAAGAATCGAGGCCTTTGAACTCTGGTGCTGGAGAAGACTCCTGCGAGTCCCTTAGACTGCAAGGCGAACAAATAAGTCAGTCCTAGAGGAGATCAACCCTGACTGCTCTTTAGAAGGCCAGATCCTGAAGAGGAAACTGAAATACTTTGGCCACCTAATGAGAAAGAAGGACTCACTGGAGAAGAGCCGAATGCTGGGAAAGATTGAGGGCAAAAGAAGAAGGGGACGACAGAGAACGAGATGGCTGGATGGAGTCACTGAAGCAGTAGGCATGAATTTAAATGGACTCCAGAGGATGGTAGAGGACAGGAAGGCCTGGAGGAATGTTGTCCATGGGGTCACGATGGGTCGGACACGACTTCGCAACTAACAACAAAATGTTTGTTATACATGTATAACAACTATATTAAAGTATATAGAGGGCCAAAACATTTTTTAAAAAAACTCAACATAACATAATAACAGAGTTGGAAGGGACCTTGGAGGTCTTCTAGTCCAACCCCCTGCCCATAAAGAGTATAAGGGAGTTAGAAAGTTAGCACCCCTCTCCTAGAAGAATGAAAGTCTCAACTCCATGTGGTCAGCTGCGCAGAACCATCCATGTGCTTCTGCTTCATCATTAAACCATCTTTACAATCAGCCTCCATGTTTGGACAAAATTACCCAGATCTATAATCTCCTGTCTAAATCCAAATAACTTCTAACAATAATTAAAACGCCCAGTTGCGGGAAAGGAGCCTGTGGTTGTGTTGTGGTCCGCCAGCAACTTGCAGAGCTGGCAGTGGAGTCGGATGGTGAGGAAGCTGGGGAGGACAATGGGCCAGTCTGCATCCAAGGCAGAGATGGGGCCAGGGCCATCTGGGAGCGATGTACGGACTTCGGAGCCTCCAGAGGCAGACAGCAGAGAGGCAGAGGAACAGGAGGAGCCTGTTCCTAGTGCACACATGTGAAGAGCTGCCAGAAGGCAAGAACAGCTAAAGCAAAAAGGGCAACTCGGGAGTAAGGCCAGGAGATGATTGGCCCCTCCCATAAGACTTAAAAGAGCAGCAATGGCTCTTGGGCTCTTTGTAGGAAAGCAATGTTGCTACAATTGTTTCTTGCCAGCGTCTCCTGTTTCTGAACTTTGTGGGGTTCTTGCCAAAAAAAAACTTTTGGCAGGGTGCCAAAGAAGACAAAGGTTTGTGATAAGGCCGAAGGACTTTGTTTTGGAATTAATTTGGACCAAGCTGAGAATGAAGTAATTCTCAGCTGTTCTAGTAAAATATGTTTGTTTAGGACTGATTGTGCCTGGTAATAATTACTTGGGCCTAGGTCACAACAGGTTGCTCCTAGAAGAAATAGGAAAAGAGTTGTTCATTACTTAAAGCTACTTTTATTGTATTAAATTGTTTTTGTTGCGTCTGAAAATATTACGCCTCCATAATTATTAATAGGGAGGGAGAAGATTGGTTCCATTAGCATTATGATGCAAATGCAGCTCATTTTCATGTCGCAATATGAATAGAAATGCCTTAATAGTATAATATTATTCTTAGTGGTTTTTTTCCTTTCTTTTTCTTTTTGAAGTGTGGTGAGGTTCTCCCTCAAAAAGATTAAATAGTAATGTGGAAGAAAGGAACAAAATGTTGAGACACATGTACAACACAGATGAAAATTTTATAATTTTATAAATTTTAGAGAGTTTAAATTTTAATGGTATATTGTTTTTAAATTTTAGCCGATATATAATAAGTTTTTTAATCTTTGTTTTATTTGTATATTGTTCTATTTTACAATGGCTGTGAACCGCCCTGAGTCCTTCGGGAGAAGGGCGGTATAAAAATCTAATAAATAATAATAATAATAATAATAATAATAATAATAATAATAATAATAATAATAATAATAATAACAACAACAACAACAACAACAACAACAACAACTTCAAGATATGTTGGTAACATTTATTGCTTGTAAAATGATGCTAGCTGGAAAAAGTGCATACAAGAATGTATAGTGCATACTGGAAAATTGCACATTAATGGCGGTATTTTATTTGTTTGTTTGTTGGTAAAGAAAAGCTGAGAAAATGGTCTTAAATAATTCTGAGACTTGAACATGAAAAATTGAATGGATCCAGATTGAACAATTTTGTCAAGTCCTAAAAGTTAATCATTGAGTTGGGTAGCTTGTTGGAACACAATCAAGATCAGGATGAAGGAAATTAAATCATCTTCTTTTAATGACCCCGTAATTCTTTTTGGGGTGGAGTCTGAGGAACTGAATGGAGCTGAGTGTTTACTGGCCAGATGTCCTTCCTGTCGCCAATGTGGAGTTATATTCAGCAGCTATAACCTCATTGTGCTTAGAGAGAGAAGTATCTGCCTCTACTTAGGATCAAACTCACAGCCTCCTGATTGTGAGGTGAGAGCACCACCTCTAGGCCACAACACCACTCGATGAAGGAAATTGGAAATTAAACAATAACTTTAAAAGATGATAGATAGATAGATAGATAGATAGATAGATAGATAGATAGATAGATAGATAGATATAGATATAGATATAGATATAGATATAGATATATAGATATATAGATATAGATGTGTGTGTGTGTGTGTGTGTGTGTGTGTGTGTGTGTGTGTGTGTATTCTGAGGTTTTCATGGGTGTTTGTATGTAGGTCTTTGGTTATTCGGGTTTTCTCCCGCGTAAAATTGGAAGTGTCTTGGTGACGTTTGGATGAAGTCTCATTCGTCATCTTCAGGCTGGTATTATCAGCTGATAACACCATCCTGAAGATGACGAATGAGACTTTGTCGAAACGCCGCCAAGACACTTCCAATTTTACGCGGGAGAAAACCCGAATAACCAAACACCTACATACAAACACCCGTGAAAACCTCAGAATAAATATATATATATTGTCAACTGACGAAGAAGCTTCTTGGATGAGAAGTGAAATGTCTTCAAAGAAAAACAAATTCCAGTTGCCTTTTGAAAGAAAAAAGAAGAAGAAGCACCTTTGGGACAGTTCAGTAGATGCTTATCTGATGACCCCATCTATTCAATGCCATGTTCATGACCACGCAGGGCCCACTCCCTCCTCATCCTAGGGCATGCAGGGAAGAACGGAGAAGAGAGCAACGTGGGTTGCGTGGCTTATGAGGAAGGAAAAGGCCCCGATTCCCTTCACAAGGCACGCCTGGGGATGGAGTTTAAAGGAGAGGCAGTTGGCCGGGGCCTTTGTCGGGAACAAACACTGAATTTATCTAGTGTTGAGAGTTGTGGCCTGCATTCTTGGCATTCCTCCTGACTTCTTTTGAATTAATGCTGTGCTTCTGTGTGTTTACCTTGTCTTGCTGGGATTATTCTTCCCATCTGGGACTCATTAACTTGCCCTGCTGGAATGATTGATTGTGGTCATTCTGCTTAAAGTGTTTGGACTAGACTATCTGAAGCCAGAAGCTGCTGCAGGTTTGCAGGAGAGTTTTTCTCCAAGCCGGAGAGTAAATGGGACGTTGGGAGCAAAGTTGGTGCCAATAAAGGAACTCATACCAGTTGTCTGGCTGTATTGCCTTTGTCATCACACGCCTTTGCTGTATTGCCTTGGGTCATCACACATAATATTTTCAGAGTGCTAACTACTTCTCTAGCTAATTTGTTATAGTGTCGTGTCCCACTCCTCCTCTGATGGCTGGGTCTGGGAAGTCTGTATCAAGCATGGCCACCAAGCCTCTGCAGCTTTGCCAAATTCCTGTCAGATTTCTCAGGGCAGGCAGGAATCCAAGGTGTGACTTCAGCAACCAGATGAGACTTTGCCTGACTCAAGGAATGCCAAAAAGCAGATCCTTTATATAGGCCATGGGGTGTGGCTCCATGACTCAGCACTTATTCAGGTCTGCCCCTCCCTTCCTTTTGCTGACGTCACCTCTCCATTCTCCAGAAGCGGGGATCTGTCCACTGTGTTTTTTCGTCCTCAGCTGCCGGCAATTCTAGCTCGTGGCTGGCTTCACGCTCACACACTGTAGGAGGGAGGTTTGTTTGCTCAGTCTGTCCGAGCATGGTGCCAGGGCTGGGGGCTGGAGGCACGCCAGGCCATTCTTCTTCACTATCAGTCTCTGGCTCAGATAGCAGGAGATGGGAGGGGCCTGGCTGAGGAGAGGAGGGTGGGCGAGGCACAACATATAGCTTTGTCCACTGTTCCGTATCCCTTAAACATCCATCCATCCATCCATCCATGTCTCTCAAACCGATTACCTACATGCTTATGTGAATGCATTTTTAAACCCAGAAGGTTTTCCTTTAAATATCCTTACAAGGACGAGAAGGGACCCGGCTTTCGTATTAAAATTATACAGCTGAGAAGTAAGCAAGGTTTCTGAAATATAATTGCCTATGATTTAGAAAGTTGCTGGGAAAGGTCAGGCATGAAACTGCTGAAGTAGGAACAGTGTAGAAAGACATAAACAAATAATCAGAGAAAGAAACCTTTTAGCTTAGTAGCAAAGACGAGGGTGCAGAAAAAAAAACACCAAAAAATTTTTTTTGGGGGGGGGGGGGAGGAAGGGTTGACTGCAAGATTGCCAAGAAGAATATTTGTGGTTTTGAAAATGAAGCAGAAAAAGACAATTCAGTTGGCCATTATTCTAATAATGTGGCAGGAGAAATATATTTCTTTAAAACAATCCAGTACTATATATAAGAGTTCTTTTCTTGAAATTCTTTCACATTGGGTTAGCTTCAGTGATGCGATTCAGCCAGTTTACACCACTTTGGGAGAACCGGTTGTTAACTTTCTGAGCAGTTTGGTGAACTGGTTGTTGAAAAAAAATCATTAGGGCAGAGAACCGGTTGTTAAATTATTTGAATCCCACCACTGGTTAGGTTCCTGAAGTTTGTTCTCCAAGTTGCTTGTTCCTACAGACTGTGTTGGGTTAGGTGTTGTGGCTTGTCAGCTGTCAGCCCCTACAGCAGCCAAATCAAATGAAGAAGCGGTGTGGGAGTCAGGGCCAGCATCAAGGCTACCTGAGAGTTTTGAGGGGGGAATGGAGCTATCAGAGATAGAGACAGAGGCAGAACTGGCTATCCATCAGCCCTCAGATGGAGAATCAACAGCCCCCAGCTCTGGAGGTGGCTGATAAGGAAGAGGAGGAACAGCTGGGTCCAGTGCCTGATGCGCAGAAGGCAGAAGAGAGGAGAGCAGTGGAAATCTATGGGCCGGTCCTTGTGACGGAAGAGCTGAGAGGTCCTGGTTTTCCCTCAGTAAAGCAAAACCCCCAAAACCATCCCCTCACTCCTCAATCGATCACATGCTCCAATAACCATCTGTCCCATCTCGAGACAGCCCTCCGACCACTCCTTCTCCAGATGCAGGATCGGCCTGACCTTGACCGACAGGAAGGATGCTATTATGTCTAAAGACAACCCCTCTATTAAATCCCCTCCTCCTACTTTCCCACACATGAGAAGGTGGCAGCACGGAAGCTTCCGGCCTAATATGGCTTCCAAAGCTGACAGGGATTCGGGTTTTCCCAGATGTGCCAGTTTACCTATTCTAGTAAATAGAACTTTGAAAAATGCTTGCTTCAGAGTTTTTACTTGGAGTTGGGGGATTTTCTGAAATTTTGACACCAAGAAGGAGGCTTCATTTTGACAGTCTACAGTTTGATCTGGACACTGAAGAAGAAGAAGAAGTGATGTCAACGGTAGCTAGCTAAATCTGATGTTTCTAACTGAATGGACTTTCGCTGTCTCTATTCAGAACGAGTGAATTTTCCATCTTTATTTACTCGGCGTAATTGCTAGGTTTCACTGGCCAGAGAAATCAGCTGATATCCATACCTTTGGGCTCCATTCCATATGCAAGAACATTGTTATTTGTTGTCCATTTTTTTTTAAAAACTCGACAGATAAATTGACGGATAAATTGTACAGGCAAGGATAGCATCCGAGTGCTCAAATGAGATAGGTTGAACTATTTCTCACAACGTTTTCAAAAAAGGGCTTTGAAATACCAGAATTGACAGGTACATTTTTTGGAGTGCTGGACAATTAAAGTTGAAAAGTTTTGGCAGGGTTGCCGTGCTATCAAGAGACACAGGTAGGTCATTTTTCCACTAAGGCTAAATTACATACTTGATGGCCTATGTTTATTTTATTTTTATTTTTTTTGTTCAGGCTTACAAATTAAATTAGGCCATATGAAACATTAATTCTCCCTTGCCATATAAACCTGGAGGTATCCATCTGCCATTGTTTAAACAGAATATTGGCTACAAGTATTGGTAGAATATGAAACAAAAAGAAAAAAAGAGAATTTTTGGTGAAACATTCATCTTAATTATACATAGAGTTTCTACCCCCAGTAGTGATAGTGTTGTGGCTCCCGCCCCCGAGGAGCGGGGCCTGCTGCCAGAAAGTGACTCAGAGCTGGGCCTGCTGCCAGAAAGTGATTTGGATAGTGAGGGAGAAGGGCCGTCAGGACTTACCTCGGAAGCACCGGCCTCCCTGGATCAGCTCCAGAAGCCAGAAGCAGGCCAAGTGAAAGAGATAACGAGGCCTCCTTCTCCTGATTCTCCCCCCCCCCACAGGCCACGCCTGCAGACCCAGCTGACAGCAATCAGGCTTGGCTCAATCCCAGGTTTCGTAGGCAGGAGAGAAGGGAATGACAGAAACAGGGGAGGGGCAGGCCTAGGAAGTGCTGAGTCATGGAGCCACACCCCACAGGATATAAAAGGCAGCAAGAGCTGGTGTGTCTCTTTGTATCAGGCAAATCCACGGATTGACTAGAGCTGAAGGTTGTGACTCACCAGCGTCTTGGCAGCTATCGAGAGCTCTTGGCAGACGCTGATTCTTTTGCTGCCAGAGCTGATAAGAGCCGGCTAATTAAGCCATTGTTCGGACGGAGGCGAGGAGGACACAACAGATAGTAACTAAAATGGGATAAAACATTAATTTATATGCCACCTTTCCACAAAGTCACCTGTGCTCAAAAAATGTTCACTAAATATAGAAGGACACTTCAATTCCCATGATGGATGAATGGCTGCCAAAGTGGATGGAGTTAGCAAAGTTGGCTAAATTGATTGTTTTGTTTAAAGAAGCAACAACTGCAATTACTCTTCTTTTTACTTGGAAACCACTTCTGGACTTTGTGCTCGAGGTGGAAAAATATGAAACTTTGATTTTGAGTCAAAAAGAGGGCTGTGAAAATATCTACAGACCCCTCACATCCTGGACATAAATGGTTTCAACTTCTACCCTCAAAATGACGCTATAGAGCACTGCACACCAGTACAACTAGACACAAGGTCAGTTTTTTCCCTGAATGGCATCACCCTGCTAAACAACTAATTCCCACAACACTGACAAACTATTTACTAAGGCTGTATTACTATTCTTCTTCTCATCCTTCCTACCCATGTTTCCCCGAAAATAAGACCATGTCTTACATTTTTTTCAACCCTGAAATAAACGCTTGGCCTTATTGCCATGCGCTCAAAAGCCCGATTGGGCTTATTATCAGGGGATGTCTTATTTTGGGGAAAACAGGGTATTACCTATCTCCTCCCACTTATGACTATAACCAAGTTGCTTGTATCTTATGATTTATATTGTTTTTGTTTCCTAGTATAATTTGATTGCTTATTAGTAACCTATGACTATCACTAAGTGTTGTATTTTATGACTCTTGATGAATGTATTTTTTTTTCTTTTTATGTACACTGAGAGCATACGCACCAAAGACAAATTCCTTTTGCGTCCAATCACATTTGGCCAATAAAGAATTCTATCATGTATCTATCTATCTATCTATCTATCTATCTATCTATCTATCTATCTATCTATCTATCTATCTATCATCTATCTATTTATCTAATCATCTATCCATCCATCCATCCATCCATCCATCCATCCACCCACCCACCCACCCACCCACCCACCTACCTACCTACCTACCTACCTACCTAATTTCTATTATCTTCTCTTTAGGTGTAGTCTATATTAGATTTTACTGTTATAATTAAAATTCTTAATAAAATTGTATTAAAAATAATAATTTCTGGGGAAATGGCAGCTTCTCCTTGGCTGAAGCATCCAGAAATGGAATATTTGGGTTATTCCATTTTTCTTTTGTCTCCTGTTTGTTCTGCAAGGCAAAGTGTGTGTGTGTGTGTGTGTGTGTGTGTTTCAAATCTCAGTGTCATTTTTAGACCTTTTTGAAACTTGTCAACATAAAGACAAATTAACTTTTCCTTGCTTGGGGCTGCAACATATTTTCTAATGACACACATCACTTAAGTTGGAAGGAAGTAAATGGTTCCCATTTTGTAATATGCTTCCAGATTCACATTGTTTCTCCAACTCTCATTATTAGGTTAACCCTTAAATAATGGACTTACTTTGGATTCCATTGAAATATAAGTGTGAATTAGGACACTGTGCCCCACCAGGTTCTGCTCTGGAATGGAATAAATATATGGGTGAGACCAGTGGTGGGATTCAAATAATTTAACAACCGGTTCTCTACCCTAATGACCGGCTGGGTGGGTTTAGCTCAATGTTTATGTGACTGGGTGGGCATGGCTAACTCAACGTCACTCACGTCAAGGGTGCTTTGCCTTAGCTGGTACAATGTACTAAGGGTTAACCAGAGAGGCAGTTTCTGTAAGCAGGGCAATAAAGATTAGGCTAGAAATACCAGAATGTTTCCTTCCTGCCTTCCTTACAGGATTAGCCCTGTAAAGTGGGAAAAAACAAAATAAGATTTCTTCCAACAACCGGTTCTCCGAACTGCTTAGAAAGTTAACAACCGGTTCTCCCGATTTGGTGCGAACCGGCTGAATCCCACCACTGGGTGAGACAGGATAAACCATGGCATTCGTTCAGCTAAACTTGAACAATTAACAAAATAAGGATCACAGAAAAAATTTTACTTTAGCTTTTTATATTTTTGGAGCACGGTGCCTTCATTTAATGCCTTTAGGTATGAATAGAATTCTTTCAGGATGAATTTTTAGCTCAACCTAGGAGGATATACAGAGCCTGAATTGGCAGAATCAAGGGAGGAACCAGTCTGCACTTGTTATGTTCCCACAACTCCAACCCCTTCTGAATTCTGTTAACTCTTATCTATCATTTTAGAACTGATACAGGTTTTGTACTTTACATACTACAATTACATGTATCCTGAGATTGATGAATATTTGTTGTGATGTTAATGTTTCAAGGGAACACGGAATATTGGCAGTAGGATGTCTTGATAATTATCTCTAGTAAGCACACAGGCAATGATTTATTCTGAAGGGAAATTACTGTATTTTTTGGAGTATGATGCAGCTCTCCCCCCCCCCAAAAGTGGGTGAAAATTTAGGTGCATCTTACAGATTGAATACGGGTGTTTTTGGCCTCCCGAATGCTCTGTGTGTCGCGTTGTTGCCCTCCCCGGCCCCCAGAAGCGCTCTGCAGTGCTCTGCACTGGTTTTTTTTGCCAAAAACAGGCCCATTTTTGGCCTGCAGAGTGCTTCTGGGGGACGGGGAGGGCGAAAATGTGACATGCAGAGGCTAAAAACTTTTTTTTTAATTTCCCCCCTGTAAATTTAGATAGAATTTTTTTTTATTGGCCAAGTGTGATTGGACACACAAGGAATTTGTCTTGGTGCAAATGCTCTCAGTGTACATAAAAGAAAAGATACGTTCATCAAGGTACAACATTTACAACACAAATGATGGTCAATATATCAATATAAATCATAAGGATTGCCAGCAACAAAGTTACAGTCATACAGTCATAAGTGGAAAGAGATTGGTGATGGGAACAATGAGAAGATTAATAGTAGTGCAGATTTAGTAAATAGTTTGACAGTGTTGAGGGAATTATTTGTTTAGCAGAGTGATAGGAGGGGGGATTTGGTAGAAGGGGCCAATTAGACATAATAACATTCTTCTTGCCAGTCAAGGTCAGGCCAAGAACTTCATCTGGAGAAGGAGTAGTCGGAGTGATGGCTCGAGATGGGATGGTTGGCGATTGGAGCATGTGATCGGCAGAGGGGTCAAAGGGGTGGAGATTTTGGAGTTTGTCTTATTGAGGAAAACCCCGGATCCCCAGATTCGAAATTTATCCAGTTGTTCCAGTTTACCTATGCTAGTAAAAGAACTTTGAAAGATGTTTGCTTTGGAGTCTTTTCTGCAGGAGAGGGTTTTCTGGAACGCTGACAATGGGATTGCAACTACCAGTTCGCCTGTACCGGTTGCGAACGGGCTGAATCACACCCCTGGCTGTGTCGTCTGAATCACTTCTGAATGACATGTTGTTATTAATGTCTATAGACTTACAAATGTTTTAGCCTCTTTTGTCTAAGAAATAATTATCACATACTTCTTTCAAGGTCATCATCCTTATTCAACGCACCGTATTATGTCCAGCAGTTCTATGCTACTATTTGTGATGTACGATATGCAATGCTTTCTAGTAAACATAGTCAAGCTATCATTTAATTTGAAAAAAAAAGAAGGTTGCAGTTGATTCTTCTTAAAAGCATCAAGTAATTGTTTGAACAATTAAGCACAACTTTAAAAAAAAAATCTGTCTATAACAGGAGGCATTCTTTTAATCACCTTAAAAGCAATTTATGAGATGAAGTCAGCTTGGCAAATATCATTTATAACACTTCAACACTTTCATTGTTCTTTTCATAAATTCCATCTGGTCTGTAATAATTATTCACTTTCGGTGCCAAAAGCAAAACCATAACCATGCTGTTTATATCTCTAATAAAAAAAAAAAAAGGAAAGACTTTTGTTTATTCCAGAGGAAAACAACTCATTTTTTTTTCTTCCAGTGGATGCAATTGGACGGCAAACTTTAGGATTATCAGAAAGATTCCTTCCATATGGTTCTCGAAGAAAATCTTTTCCAGCTATAAAAGACAGCAATATGCTGTGCAGCTGTCAAAAATGTCATAGGGCAGTGATGGTGAACCTTTTTGCTGTCACGTGCCAGGATGGGGGGGGAAGGTTCTATGTGCCCTGCCCTGCGCATACACGCACAACCCCCCTCGCCCCCCGCTCCTGGAACACGATGGCCCGGTAGGGCCATTTTTCTTTCTTACCTGGCTCCAGGTCCTCTCTATGCATCTGGGGAGGGTGAAAATAGCCTTCCTCAGGCCCTCTGGAGGCCCAAAATGGCCCGTTTCCCAACAGAAAGTGACTGTTTCGCTGTCCCCAGCCTCCAGAGCCTCTCTAGGAGACTCCGGAGGGTGGGGACAACAAAAAATGTCACTTCCAAAGACTTTAGGAGTGGAATGGACTGATATATAATGGATTGGAAGAAGAATGTACTTTCTTGTTTCTGGAAGGGGAGTTAAGGTTTTAGAGAAAGGAGAGATTATGGATTATGACTTATGTTGTATTTTAATTTATGATTGTTAATTTTATACCGTATTCTGTTCTGGGATGTCTCGGGGGGGGGAGGGGGGAGGGAGGGGATGGATATGGGGGGGAGAAAATCTTCTGTAAAACTTTTTCAATAAAAAAAAATGTCACTTCCTGTCCAACCGGAAGTTGGGAAACGAGCCATTTTGGGCCTCCAGAGGGCCTGGGGAAGGCTATTTTCGCCCTCCCTAGATGCACAGAGAGGACCTGGAGCCAGGTGAGAAAGAAAAATGAGCCTTCCCCACACCCTGCAGGCCCTTTGGAGGCAGGAAACAGCCTGTTTTCCTACTTCTGGTGGGCCCAGAAGGCCCGAAAATCAGATGGCTTGCATGCGCATGCGCGCTGGAGCTGAGCCGGCGTGCCCACTGATATGGTTACGTGTGCCACCTGTGGCACTTGTGCCATAGGTTCACCATTACGGTCATAGGGGTTTCTGCACCACACCTACAGAGAGATGGTATCCAAGGTCACAAGAAGAAATGGTATCACTTTATATTGCACTGATGAGACTGCGCTTGGAACATTGCCACCCGGTTGAGACCCTGGAAAGTGTGCAGAGAAGTGCAACAAAGATGATAGCGATGGCAATAGCACTTAGATTTATATGCCGCTTCACAGTGCTTTTACAGCCCTCTCTAAGCTGTTTACAGAATCAGGCTATTGCTCCCCAACAATCTGGGTCCTCATTTTACCCACCTCGGAAGGATGGAAGGTTGAGTCAAGTAGAAGGACAGGCAAAGCCTGGGGGCGGTGTCAATAGAGGATTCAGCCTGGAATCATTACGTTCCCACAAATGATTTAAATCTATCCCCCTCCCTTGAATTCTCTTACCTCTTTTATTGCATCAATTTAGTGCTAACCATTCATTGATCACATTCTTGTGTATCCTCTCGCTTGGATTACTGCAATGCTCTCTACATGGGGCTCCCCTTGAAGAGCACCCAGAGGCTCCAATTGGTTCAGCATGCAGCTGCGCGGGTGATAGAGGGAGCCGCTCGTGGCTCCCATATAACACCTCTCCTGCGCAGGCTGCACTGGCTACCTGTGGTCTTTCGGGTGCACTTCAAGGTGTTGGTTACTACCTTTAAAGCACTCCATGGCTTAGGACTGTGTTATTTACGGGACCGCCTACTGCTACCGATTGCCTCCCACCGACCCATGCACTCTCACAGAGAGGGACTCCTTAAGGTGCCGTCCGCCAAGCAATGTTGGCTGGCGACCCCCAGGGGAAGGGCCTTTTCTGTGGGGGCTCCCACCCTCTGGAATGAACTTCCCCCAGGGCTCCGCCAACTTCCGGACCTTCGAACCTTTCGCCGCAAGCTGAAGACATATTTATTTATTCGTGCAGGACTGGCATAGAATTTTAGATTTTATTTGGTTTTTAATTTATTTATTTATTTATTTATTTATTTATTTATTTATTTATTTATTTATTTATTTATTTATTTATTTATTTATTCGATTTTATACCGCCTTCTCCCGAAGGACTCAGGGCGGTGTACAGCCAAAAGTAAAACAGGCA
Source organism: Ahaetulla prasina (assembly GCF_028640845.1). NCBI lineage: Eukaryota > Metazoa > Chordata > Lepidosauria > Squamata > Colubridae > Ahaetulla > Ahaetulla prasina. The sequence continues at coordinate 86,196,012 of NC_080546.1, read as the reverse complement.
ATACAATATACAATTAAAATACAAATTAAAAACTTATTTTATAATTGGCCTAAAAACTTTAAAATATATAAAACTAAAACCCTTAAAATTAATAATAGAAAATTTAAAATCAATAAAATTTAAAATCAATAAAATTTAAAATCAATAAAATTTAAAATCAATAAAATTTAAAATCAATAAAATTTAAAATCAATAAAATTTAAAATCAATAAAATTTAAAATCAATAAAATTTAAAATCAATAAAATTTAAAATCAATAAAATTTAAAATCAATAAAATTTAAGCCAGCCCATACGAATGAAAAGATGTGTCTTCAGTTCGGCGGAAGGTCCGAAGGTCAGGTATTTGGCGTAAACCAGGGGAAGCTCGTTCCAGAGTGGAGCCCCACAGAAGGACCTTCCCCTGGGGGCCGCCAGCCGACATTGCTTGGCGGACGGCACCCTGAGAAGTCCCTCTCTGTGAGAGCGTACGGGTCGGTGGGAGGCATGCGGTAACAGTAGGCGGTCCCATAAGTACCCAGGCCCTAAGCCATGGAGCGCTTTAAAGGTAGTAACCAAAACCTTTTGGTAATCTTTTGTGAATTTTTCAGACCTGTTCATGCTCCTTAATTTTGGTTTTGCTAATCACATTGATTCGTAAGGTCTGGGATAAAGCCATAATGAAGTCTGAAGGACAGTGAAGGGATTATCATATATTTTCAGCCTAGAATTGTTACATGTCCAGAATCAGTGGTGGGATTCAAATAATTTAACAACCGGTTCTCTGAACTGCTTAGAAAGTTAACAACCGGTTCTCTGAACTGCTTAGAAAGTTAACAACCGGTTCTCTGAACTGCTTAGAAAGTTAACAACCGGTTCTCTGAACTGCTTAGAAAGTTAACAACCGGTTCTCTGAACTGCTTAGAAAGTTAACAACCGGTTCTCTGAACTGCTTAGAAAGTTAACAACCGGTTCTCTGATGCTATGCAGTTACACGTTGTACTCGCCCTCCCCACCTGAACAGAACTCTGTTCCAACTGCCAGTTGCCTTATATTAACATGCTCTGATGGTACCCCTTCGCTAATCTGGGTGTGGGCATGGCCAGTGCATGACTCATCTGGTCTGTGGGCTGGAACATTCTACTCCCCCTCTGTTCCAACTGCCAGTTGCCTTATATTAACACGCTTTGATGCTACCGAGTTACACATTCTACATTAAGTTTCAGGCTTTAAATACCAATTGATCATGGTCGATCACATAGTTTCGTAGTGAAGCATGGGCATATATACATACATTTATATATATACACACAAACACATGCATACATATGCGTGAAAGTTCCAACCAAAGTCAATTGGCCCAAAATCGATCAAATAAATATATTGATTTCAAGCAAAGTAATGCAGGATATCCAAAACTGTGGATCAGACGAAGAACATGTTAAATTGAGATTTTATTTATTTTATTTATTTATTTATTCGATTTTTATACCGCCCTTCTCCCGAAGGACTCAGGGCGGTGTACAGCCAAAAGTAAAAACAGGCAATACAATATACAATTAAAATACAAATTAAAAAACTTATTTTATAATTGGCCTAAAAAACTTTAAAATATATAAAACTAAAACCCCTTAAAATTAATAATAGAAAATTTAAAATCAATAAAATTTAAAATCAATAAAATTTAAGCCAGCCCCGCACGAATGAAAAGATGTGTCTTCAGTTCGCGGCGGAAGGTCCGAAGGTCAGGTATTTGGCGTAAACCAGGGGGAAGCTCGTTCCAGAGTGTGGGAGCCCCCACAGAGAAGGACCTTCCCCTGGGGGCCGCCAGCCGACATTGCTTGGCGGACGGCACCCTGAGAAGTCCCTCTCTGTGAGAGCGTACGGGTCGGTGGGAGGCATGCGGTAACAGTAGGCGGTCCCATAAGTACCCAGGCCCTAAGCCATGGAGCGCTTTAAAGGTAGTAACCAAAACCTTTTGGTAATCTTTTGTGAATTTTTCAGACCTGTTCATGCTCCTTAATTTTGGTTTTGCTAATCACATTGATTCGTAAGGTCTGGGATAAAGCCATAATGAAGTCTGAAGGACAGTGAAGGGATTATCATATATTTTCAGCCTAGAACTGAGTTTCTTAGTCCCAACTGTAGTGTTACTGTGTATTTTTTTAAAAAAATAGCATGGACATGTTGCATACATTCTTTTGAATTAAATGCAGAGTTAACTATTATCTCCACAATTTTGTTTATATCAAGTATTTGATTTATTATTCCTCTTACTGTGAAGTCATGAATCACCCCGTAGATCACAAACTGTCAAAGACGCAACTTGATTAATGTTGCATCTTGGGAGCTTTGATTAAAATAATCATGTAATCAAACTATAATATATGATAACACCAGAGTTTATTCTAGGAAATCACCTCCCTTCACTCAATACCCGAGCCATTCCAAAATTGGTTGCAACACTTACGATAGATTAGCCAAAGTTTTCATGACGTTAACAATATTATCTTTGTATTACTTCTACATTCCAGAGGACCTTGGAAATAGAACAAAATTAGGGGGACCCACTGTTCAGGTTTTTTTTTTGGGTCAGCAGGATCATTTCATGAGTTATGAATACAAAAGGTGCAAGTAAAAAGCATAGGAGAAGAAGAGGAAGAACTTGAAGGAGGAGTCAAGAGAGGACTCAGCCTAGAATTGTTACATGTCCAGAATCAGTGGTGGTTTCAATTTTTTTTATTACCAGTTCTGTGGGTGTGGCTTGGTGGGTGTGGCATGGCTTGGTGGGTGTGGCTTGGTGGGCGTGGCAGGGGAAAGAGACTGTAAAATCTCCGTTCCCACTCCACTCCAGAGGAAGGTTACTGCAAAATATCCATTCCCTCCCCAATTAAGGGGAACGTTACTGCAAAGTCCCCATTTCCTCCCAATCAGCTGGAACTTGGGAGGTAGAGAATAGATGGGGGTGGGGCCGGTCAGAGTTTTTACTATCGGTTCTCCAAACTACTCAAAATTTCCGTTACCGGTTCTCCAGAACTGGTCAGAACCTGTTGAAACCCACCTCTGTCCACAATGCTCCTCATGAATTCTGTTAACTCTTATCCAGCACCAATTTAGTGCTGACCTTTAATTGACTAGATCAGAGTTGGCGCAGAAAGAACATTCTTTGCTGTCCTTTTTTAATGATGTAAATATGTTGTAGTTAAAGGCTCCAAGCTGCGACCACATAATAGTTGTCATTACAAAAAAACAAACAAACCCATCTTGTTCAAATAGTAATGCTTAATGGAATGCGCTAAATAATACAATCACAGTCTAAGCCACGTAATGTTTAGCCAAGTCACCATATGTAACCAAGTTTTTACGCTGCAACTTTTTACGTAAACTGAGCACTTTTAAGAGATAATTGTTCAAGATTGCCATCATACCTTATCGTAGGCAAGGCTGAGGAGAACAAAGTCGAATGAAGTTTAGCACGCTTGTTTAAGAATAAACAAGAACCTCATTACTGATATCACAGGTCAAACTATAGTTTGAAGGATTTTAAGGATGACTAGTTTAAGGGAAAAAAAATAGATGTCTACTATAAATATAATCTGACACTCCCCTTTTGGTGTATCTTCTAAAAGAGAATGCTTTGATGTATGTCTCAATTCACCTGGTTGTCCTCTAGTCATCACGAAATTTCCAGAACCGTAAAACTTACAAACTTGAAATATGGCATGTATGTTCCTCTTGGCTTCTAGGGGCTTGTTAAGAAAGGATTTTTCGAAATGACTATCAGATCATTAGCATTTCATATATAGTATTATTTTTGCGTGCTCTGATGCTATGGAGTTACACGTTGTACTCGCCCTCCCCACCTGAAAAGAACTCTGTTCCAACTGCCAGTTGCCTTATATTAACATGCTCTGATGCTACCCCTTCGCTAATCTGGGTGTGGGCATGGCCAGTGCATGACTCATCTGGTCTGTGGGCTGGAACATTCTACTCCCCCTCTGTTCCAACTGCCAGTTGCCTTATATTAACACGCTTTGATGCTACCGAGTTACACATTCTACATTAAGTTTCAGGCTTTAAATACCAATTGATCATGGTCGATCACATAGTTTCGTAGTGAAGCATGGGCATATATACATACATTTATATATATACACACAAACACATGCATACATATGCGTGAAAGTTCCAACCAAAGTCAATTGGCCCAAAATCGATCAAATAAATATATTGATTTCAAGCAAAGTAATGCAGGATATCCAAAACTGTGGATCAGACGAAGAACATGTTAAATTGAGATTTTATTTTATTTTATTTTATTTTATTTATTCGATTTTATACCGCCCTTCTCCGAAGGACTCAGGGCGTGTGTACAGCCAAAAGTAAAACAGGCAATACAATATACAATTAAAATACAAATTAAAAACTTATTTTATAATTGGCCTAAAAACTTTAAAATATATAAAACTAAAACCCATTAAAATTAATAATAGAAAATTTAAAATCAATAAAATTTAAAATCAATAAAATTTAATGAAAGATGTGTCTTCAGTTGGAAGGTCGGTCAGGTATTTGGCGTGAAACCAGGGGAAGCTCGTTCCAGAGTGTGAGCCCCACAGAGAAGGACCTTCCTGGGGCGCCAGCCATACATTGCTTGGCGGACGGCACCCTGAGAAGTCCCTCTCTGTGAGAGCGACGGTCGGTGGGAGGCATGGTAACAGTAGGCGGTCCCATAAGTTCCCAGGCCCTAAGCCATGGAGCGCTTTAAAGGTAGTAACCAAAACCTTTTGGTAATCTTTTGTGAATTTTTCAGACCTGTTCATGCTCCTTAATTTTGGTTTTGCTAATCACATTGATTCGTAAGGTCTGGGATAAAGCCATAATGAAGTCTGAAGGACAGTGAAGGGATTATCATATATTTTCAGCCTAGAACTGAGTTTCTTAGTCCCAACTGTAGTGTTACTGTGTATTTTTTTAAAAAAATAGCATGGACATGTTGCATACATTCTTTGAATTAAATGCAGAGTTAACTATTATCTCCACAATTTTGTTTATATCAAGTATTTGATTTATTATTCCTCTTACTGTGAAGTCATGAATCACCCCGTAGATCACAAACTGTCAAAGACGCAACTTGATTAATGTTGCATCTTGGGAGCTTTGATTAAAATAATCATGTAATCAAACTATAATATATGATAACACCAGAGTTTATTCTAGGAAATCACCTCCCTTCACTCAATACCCGAGCCATTCCAAAATTGGTTGCAACACTTACGATAGATTAGCCAAAGTTTTCATGACGTTAACAATATTATCTTTGTATTACTTCTACATTCCAGAGGACCTTGGAAATAGAACAAAATTAGGGGGACCCACTGTTCAGGTTTTTTTTTTGGGTCAGCAGGATCATTTCATGAGTTATGAATACAAAAGGTGCAAGTAAAAAGCATAGGAGAAGAAGAGGAAGAACTTGAAGGAGGAGTCAAGAGAGGACTCAGCCTAGAATTGTTACATGTCCAGAATCAGTGGTGGTTTCAATTTTTTTTATTACCAGTTCTGTGGGTGTGGCTTGGTGGGTGTGGCATGGCTTGGTGGGTGTGGCTTGGTGGGCGTGGCAGGGGAAAGAGACTGTAAAATCTCCGTTCCCACTCCACTCCAGAGGAAGGTTACTGCAAAATATCCATTCCCTCCCCAATTAAGGGGAACGTTACTGCAAAGTCCCCATTTCCTCCCAATCAGCTGGAACTTGGGAGGTAGAGAATAGATGGGGGTGGGGCCGGTCAGAGTTTTTACTATCGGTTCTCCAAACTACTCAAAATTTCCGTTACCGGTTCTCCAGAACTGGTCAGAACCTGTTGAAACCCACCTCTGTCCACAATGCTCCTCATGAATTCTGTTAACTCTTATCCAGCACCAATTTAGTGCTGACCTTTAATTGACTAGATCAGAGGTGGCTTCACATACTGTAGCAACCGTTTTGCCCAGCACTGGAAACGTAAGCATGCACATGCCATGCGCACCATCCACACGTACATGCGGCATCAAAACACAGTGATATAGGATGGGATTGTGCTCGGGCGGTTGGGCAGACCCACCTGCAGGTCGCCACTATCGGTTCAACCTTGAACACTGGGCCCTATGTAACAAAATGAAATTCAATGTAGAGAAAAGTAAAGTCTTACACTTAGGGAAGAAAAACCAAAAGTACACATATAAACTGGGTGAAACCAGGCTTAATAGCAGTAACCGTGAGAGGGATCTTGGAGTCTTAGTGGACAACCAGCTAAATATGAGCCAGCAGTGTGCAGCGGCAGCCAAAAAAATCCAATGCAATCCTAAATTGCATTAACAGAGGGATACAATCAAGATCAAGTGAGGTACTACTAATAAAGCCTCAATAAAGCCTTAGTAAGACCACACCGAGAGTACTGCATCCAGTTTTGGTCACCAGACTAAAAAAAAGATGTTGAGGCTCTAGAAAGAATGCAGAGAAGAGCAACTAAGATGATTAGGGGACTGGAGGCTAAAACATACAATGAACAGTTGCAGGAAACGGGCATGGATAGTCTAGTGAAGAGAAGGACCAGGAGAGACGTGATATCAGTCTTACAATATTTGAGAGGCTGCCACAGAGAGGAAGAGATCAAGCTATTTTCTAAAGCACCTGAAGGCCAGACAAAGAATAATGGATGGAAACTGAACAAGGAGAGATTCAACCTGGAAATAAGGAGAAATTTTTTGACAGTGAGAACAATCAACAAATGGAACAGAAGTTGCATTCAGAAATTGTGGGAGCTTCATCACTGGAAGCTTTCAAGAAGACACTGGACTGCCATTTGTCAGAAATGTTGTAGGGTCTCCTTCTTGGGTGGCGGTTTGAACTAGACGACCTACAAGGTCCCTTCCAACTCTATTAATCTGAAATAGAAAGAAAATCTAAAGCCTTACCTTGCTCCCTTCCTCCCTCGTTTTCTAAAACCATTCTTGGCTCTTTTTCTAATAGGAGCATTTAATTTTGAAAATAATATGTACCTAGGGTCCTTGGATTCCATTGAAATTAATTATAAATAATTAGTTCCCAATTAATGTCTAGAGCTCTATGTGTGAGGTTAATAGGAGAAAGGACTATTTGTTGTGACCAAAGCCCAAGTAGTGATTACCAAATACAATTAGTCCTGAACAAACTTATTTTATTAAAACAGCTGAGAATTAATTCATTCCCAGATTAGTCCAAAACAAATTCTTCATAAACAGTCCTTCAGCTTCATCACCGACGTTTGTTGTCTTTGGCAACCTGCCAAAGGCTTTTCTTGGCAAAAATCCCACAAAGTTCAAGATACACTGACAAGAAGCAATGGAATCAACATTGCTTTTTCACAAAGAACCCAACAGCTCGTTGCTGCTCTTTTAAGCCTTATGGGAGGGGCCAATCATCTTCTGGCCTTACTCCTGAGTCGTCCTTTTTGCTTCAGCTGCTCTTGCCTTCTGGCAGCTCTTCTCATGTGTGCACCCATCAAACCGGACGGGTCAATTAGAATTTGCGCTGACTACAAGGCGACGCTTAACAAAGCCTTACAGAAAAGCGCTTACCCGGTTCCCGTGGTGCAACACTTATTGCACTCTTTGGGGCAAGGGCAAGTCTTTGCAAAGTTAGACTTGGCCCAAGCCTACCAACAACTGCCAGTAGACGCCCGACAGTCAAGCCCAAACGATTGTAACGCACAGGGGGCCTTCAAGTGCACCGATTGCAATTTGGGGTCAGTGTGGCACCAGGGCTGTTCCAAAACCTGATGGAACGACTACTGCAGGGGCTCCCTGGGGTAGTTCCCTACTTCGATGATGTCCTAATTTCAGGGGAAAACATGGAGGAATTGGGGGGGCGGTTAAGAAAGGTCTTGAGCATTTTCCGGACAGCCGGATTAAAAGTCAAGACAAACAAATGCAGATAGGGTTAAGCCGTCGATTTCTTGGGCTACCGGATAGACAAGAAAGGAATTCACCCTACTGAGAGCAAGGTTAAGGCAATTAGGAAGGCTCCAGCGCCCAAAAACAAAGCAGAGCTGCAGGCATTCCTGGATTGGTTAATTTTACGCGTCTTTTAAAGAACAAAGCAACTGCTATGGAACCGCTGCATAGGCTCTTAGGAAAAATACTGTTTGGTCTTGGGAAAGTCAGAAAATAGGGCTTTTGAAGCAGTAAAGAACCTGCTCTCAAGTGATAGCCTGCTCATCCAATATCACGACTCATTACCCCTAGTGCTGGTTTGCGATGCCTCCCTTATGGGGTGGGGCTGTACTCAGCCATAGACTTCAAACGGCACAGAAGCCCCTATAGCGTTCTACTCTAGAACGATGTCCTCCCAGAGAGGAACTACAGCCAATTAGACAAAGAAGCACTAGCCATTGTATCAGGGGTCAAAAAATTCCACGAGTATGTCTTTGGGCGGAATTTTGAAATCGTGACTGACCACAGACCGCTACTAGGGATACTGGCTGGCGACCGCCCAACGCCTGTGGCACTTTCGCCACGCTTGACCCGATGGACTATATTTTAGCCGCTTACTCGTACAAGCTGCAGCATCGACCAGGAAAAGAAGTGGGGCATGCAGACGCTGAGCCGATGCCCACTACCAGGGGCGATCAAGACCCCACTCCGGGACGCCCATCCTACTTATTGACTCGTTGGACTCTGGCCCAGTCACATCAAAGGAAGTGGCTCGGGCATCATACCGACATTGTGTTAAGGACTGTACTCGGTTGGGTACAGAGAGGGTGGCCGCTGCGCGGCGAACGGTTCAAAGAATTTGTTAAAAACGAGATGAGCTCTCGGCTCAAGGGGTGCCTGTTATGGGGTGATCGTGTAATAATTCCTGAAAAGTTAAGGGAAAGGTATTGGACCTCCTCCACGAGGTCACCCAGGGATCGTAAGGATGAAGGGGTTAGCTAGAAGCTACGTATGGTGGCCACTCATGGACGCAGAGATTGCTGAGAGGGTAGGGAAATGCCAAGCTTGCCAAGAGTCCAGACCTCTACCCCCAACGGCCCCAGTCAGAGAATGGGAAAAGCCCCAAGGGCCCTGGTCAAGAATTCACATTGATTTTGCTGGCCCTTTCCACGGCCAAACATTCCTAGTGGTTGTGGATGCATTTTCCAAATGGTTGGAAATCATAATCATGAAATCCACTACGGCCGAAGCAGTAATCGCAACTCTGCGCCACCTATTCGCAACTCACGGGTTGCCGGACACTCTGGTGTCCGACAATGGGCCCCAATTCACGGCAGCCCAGTTCGAAGAATACCTGGCAGAGGAAGGCATCCGACATGCCCTCTCTGCACCTTTCCACCCTGCGTCGAATGGCCTTGCAGAGCGTTCCGTCCGGGCGCTAAGGAGGCATTGTCCAGGCTCAAGCCAGGTGACTGGCAAACAAAATAGACTTTTCCTAGCCATCCAGCACAGAACCCCAAGCACGGCCACGGGAAAAGCCCAGCCGAATTACTAATGGGACGAAACTCCGGTGCCCACTTGACCGTTTGAATCCCATTACACGCCAGAGGGTTATAAGGGGAAACTAGAAAAACAAGGAAATGAGCATAGGCGACCAGGTGTGGGCCCGAAACTATGGGGACGGCCCTAGTTGGTTCGCAGGACAAATAATAAAGATAACCGGCCCAAAATCGTATGTGGTAGAGCTACCCGACAACCGAGTGTGGCGGCGCCACATAGATCAGTTAAGGAAACGCATAACTGACCAAATCGAACCAAATGAAACAGATCATGACCAATACCAATTTGAATTCACAGCTGACAATGACCCGGGGGAGGCGCAAGACTTAGCTGAGGTCCCAGAGTTCCAGCGACGCCATCAGGTCCCCGAGGAGAACAACAGGGCAAGCTTTAAAAGTAATCCAAGGCCGGATGGCCAAGAAAAAGAGTCGGCCAATAATCCAGAGCCCGTTGGCCCAGAGACAGAGCTGGGAGGAGAAAAAAGCCCCTCCGATCAGCTCAAAACTCCACCCAGAACTGAACCGCGCAGGTCAGAACGAACTAGGAGACGCCCAGGTTATTTGCGTGACTACGTCGAAAAATAACATGTAAATAGATATGTAAATAGGAACTAGTGTTTTCTGGGAGGGGAGGAGTGTTATGTATTTATGTTTGTACCTTTAAATATTTGAGCGGAAAATCAGCACGTTGCTGATTGGACGAAGCCTCCAAGAGAACTGTATAAAAGGAGAGGTTTTTCCCCAGCCTGTTGCTGGGTTCACCCTATATTAAAGAGCTGTTGTCACTACCCTGGTCTCCAGCCTCGTTACTTCCCGAACATAACAGAATCTATCTCCATCAAATACTGTACCTAAACATTTGATTCCTTTAAAATGGGGGGGGGATCCTTGAAGGAGAAGGAGAGGCAGGCCGACAATTAATAACTTGCTGCTTTTGCAGCTCAATTTTTGATTTACAACTTTTTCTCGTGGCCATCTCCTAATCATGATTTAGCAATTAATCTCCCGATTATTAATTACTCTCATTGCAGCTAACTCTAATTAAAAGTGTGTTCTGTGGGTTGGAGGTTGGAGTGGAAGAGAAGAATATTCAGAGGCAGATGCCGGCAAGGAATTTCAATCAAGCTGAATAAAATAATCCGTTGAATGAATCGGGAGCTTGACTTGTATAGCGATTCCCAGTGAGGACAACGATTTATGAGAAGATATAATGGTAGATTGCCTTTTACAGACAGGTTGCAATCCAGGTGAAATCCTCTTGGTATTTCTACAAAAGCAACTCTGCAATCAGAAGGTGTCAAACATCAGAACTGCCATCATATGCTTGAGCGTCGCATTCGCGAGCTGCCAAGTCTGCCATGGAGTATGGGACGGAGGGAGCCAGTTTAGATGGAGGAAGGCTAACTACTCATCGTACCTTCCAGAGACACCATCTCAGGGTCAGTGTTCTGACCCAGTGTCGTGTCCCACTCCTCCGCTGACGGCCGGGTCGGGGAAGTCCATATCAGGCGTGCCTCTGCAGCTCTGCCAAAGTCCTAGCAAAGTTCTCAAGGCAGGCAGGAGACCAGGAAGTGACTTCAGCAATCCAAGGTAGACTTTGCCTGACTCAGAGAATGCCAGAAAGCAGATCCTTTATATAGGCCATGGGGTGTGGCTCCATGACTCAGCACTTATCCAGGCCTGCCCCTCCCTTCCTTTTGCTGACGCCGCCTATCAATTCTCCTGAAGCGAGGATCTCTCCAGGCTCCAGCTGTTGGCAATTCACATTCCTCAGGCTCACATGCTGTGGGGGAGGGGGAGGGGTCTAGTTGCTCCATTTGCCTGGGCATGGAGCCAGGGCTGGGGGCTGGAGGCACGTCAGGCCCTTCGTCTTGCTTGGCCTGTCTGGGCATGGTGCCAGGACATTCCTCAGCGTTCGGCAGGAGATAAGAGGGGCCCGGCTGCGGGGAAAGCGAGCAAGACACAACACCCAGCAGAACTAAGAAACAGACTCCTTATCAGTGGTGGGATTCAAATAATTTAACAACCGGTTCTCTGCCCTAATGACCAGCTAGGTAGGCGTGGCTCGGTGGTCATGTGACTCTGTGGGCGTGGCCAACTCAACGTCACTCACATCGATAGGCACTTCACCTTAGCTGTTACAATGTAATAAGGGTTAAGCAGAGAGGCAGTTTCTGTAAGCAGGGCAGTAAAGATTAGGCTAGAAATACCAGAATGTTTCCTTCCTGCCTTCCTTACAGGATTAGCCCTGTAAAGTGGGAAAAAACAAAATAATATTGCTTCCAACAACCGGTTCTCTGAACTGCTTAGAAAGTTAACAACCGGTTCTCCCGAACTGGCTGAATCCCACCACTGCTCCTTGTCTGGGAAAAACCTTCTTTATTTAAATACTGTGAATTCATGGTACTAACATACAGAAAAGTCCAGACAATAATCCTTCCAAGGGTTAATTGCAATAACAGACCTTATCAGTCCTTGGATAATTGTCGGGCCAGAGCTTCCAGTTGCAAAGCTGCAAATTAATTCCTGGCAAGAAGTCTCTGAGGCACGTACCATCATAAGCAAATCTTCCGAAAGAAATACGAACTGTTGTCCAGTGGTGAAATCCAATTTTTTTTTACTACCGGTTCTGTGGGCGTGGTTTGGTGGGTGTAGTGTGGCTTGGTGGGCATGGCAGGGGAAGGATATTGCAAAATCTCCATGCCCACCCCACTCCAGGGGAAGGATATTGCAAAATCTCCATTCCCACCCCATTCTGGGGCCAACCAGGGATGGTATTTGCCGGTTCTCTGAACTACTCAAAATTTCTGCTACCGGTTCTTCAGAACCTGTCAGAACTTGCTAGATTTCACCCCTGCTTTTGTCTCCTGCAACCACTACTCCCCCTTTCCTTCTATTTATTCCTCAGCCAGGGAGGAGCCATTCAGCATCAAAGTGTTTCTTCCCCTGTTTCTCAGTTGTTCTCCTCTCCTGACAGCTCTGCGCATACATGCATCTGGAACAGGCCCCAGCTGTTCTTCTTCCCCACTTATCTCCGACTCCGAAGGCAGCTGGGAAATGTCGGACGGTCCTGGCTCTATCTCTGTTTCTGATGCAGAGCATCCATCAGAGCCTTCCCCAGACTCCAGGACTGGCCCAAGTTCCTACCCAACCTCCTCCTCATCCAAGTCTGCTGCCAGGTCCACTGGCAGCTGGCAGGCTTCAACAGTCAGAGCACTGGGAGTGGATTGCAACAGCTCACCAACCAGCCCGCCGTTGAAGAGACAGTTCCCAAAACAATTTTATTTATTCAAATATAATTGGACAATAAGGAACCAGCAAGGAGGAGGAACTGGAGAGGAACTAGGCAGGAAAAGTTAACTGGGAAAGTTTGGCACATGAACATCAGTCCTTACTTTGCTAGACTGCAATCCAGTTGGCTTTTAGTAAAGTAAACCTTTCACACCGAATGGAGTTGAGGGTCTTTCTTCCTTTAGGAACCAAATTGGGGCAGGACTGACACTCCCATTGAATGCTCTGAAGAAATAGATACGCTGGATCTTCTAAGCACCTCAGATGAAGACCACTGGTTTTGAAACTTCATAAGGTGCAAGATGCTGCTGTACCATGTTTAATTATGCCAAGTAAAGAAACCCTGACTAGCCGTCAAAACCTAGCAAACCTTAGCCTGCATGCTCTTGAAAAGCTGGATATCAGTCCTTATTAGGACTTAGATAGAAGATCACCTGTGGCTAGACTAGAAGGGGAAAATATATATATATATCTCCTGGATGAAGACAATGACAAATCACTTTCATATTGTTGCCAAGAATATTACATACACACAGAAAGAAAGACATTTCCAGGTTTGACTTTTCTATAAATTCTGCTTGGAAACTATTCTTTAAAATATGCAGTTTCCTACACAGACATTCACTTAGTCTGACACTGTAGGGGCAGCGCTGATTAATATATGAATGAAAGTATCGGTCATTGGCAAATATACCTAAAAGTAATACATTTTTCAAGATTAATATAACTATTGCTCTGGAATTGGAATAAACAGATTAAGATGAATTGCTTAACACTGTTTAGTTCGTTATTGAAAGGTCTAATATATTTCCCAAAACTCTATTATTCAAGAGTCTATTCATCCTTAATCAAAATTCTATTAAATAGCCAGGATGTATTGGGTTTTTTTTGTCAGTTTCCACCGTAGGTTCACATAAAAGTAGCCCTGTAGTTGTTAGTCTTTATGGTATCTGTGAGTTAAAATGTAACTGTTTTAAGCAGAATTTTCAAACTGTGACTGAACGATGCTTGGATCACATGGTCAGTTGGCTAGTCAAGTCAGACTTCAAGAAGCAACAATGGGCTTCCACTTTCAAAGACTGAATGTTTCTTTGAGTGGATTATCACCAGACCAAAATCTGCACATTATTCTGACTATGTGATACAACACAGAAACAACTATGCTTAGCCAGTATGAGTAAAGTAACAACAACAACAACAACAACAACAACACAATTGATAGATCAATGAACAAAATGATCACCAAGAAGAATTATGGGTTAATATCTGGAAAAGTTCATTTGTTCACATAATTAGCAATAGCACTTAGACTTATATACCACTTTGTTTAGAATAGAATAAATTAGATTAGAATAGAATAGAATAGAATAGAATAGAATAGAATAGAATAGAATAGAATAGAATAGAATAATAGAGTTGGAAGGGACCTTGGAGATCTTCTAGTCCAACCCCTTGCCTTGGCTGGACCTATACCACGTCTGACAAATGGTTATCCAACATCTTCTTAAAAACTTCCAGTGTTGGAGCATTCAGAACTTCTGGAGGCAAATAGTTCCACTGATTAATTGTTCTAACTGTCTGGAAATTTCTCCTTAGTTCTAAGTTGCTTCTCTCCTTGATGAGTTTCCACCCATTGCTTCTTGTCTTACTCTCAGATGCTTTGGAGAATAGCTTGACTCCCTCTTCTTTGTGGAGCCCCTGAGATATTGGAACACGGCTATCATGTCTCCCCTGGTCCTTCTTTTCATTAAACTAGACATACCCAATTCCTGCAACTGTTCTTCATATGTTTTAGCCTCCAGTCCCCTAATGCCTCTCCTTTAAACTCCATCCCCAGGTGTGCCTTGTGAAAGGAATCAGGGCCCTTTCCTTTCTCATTAGCCAAGCAATCCATATTGCTCTCTTCTGCATTGTTCCCTGTGTGCCCTAGGATGAGGAGGGGGTGACCCTTGGTCTGAACATCTCTCCCTTGTTCTACCTCTCCCCTGCTCTGCCCAGCCTGACTTTGCCCTTCCCCAGTTTCCTCCACAACCAACGGAGCCACTCTCTCGCTCTCTGTCAGCTGTTTGCCTTCCATCTCAGATGACGAGGGCAGGACACTTTACAAGTAGTAACTCACATCTTGAAGAATGCATATTGTTTCATCATATGGGGAATGGATTGTTTCACTGAGTGGTGTATGAACAAATGGGAGAGTAGGACAAAGATGCCAAAGACTGGAAAATTGGCAGTCTTATCTCTCCAAGCACTGTACGTGAATGAATTAGAATGCAACAATTAATGGCTTTAATGGTAACAACCGACACACATGGCTTTGCATTGCCTCTCCCCTAGTTCTTGTAAGTCAGTTGGAAACTACTGTTCACATCTCAACTTCCACGTGGATAAAAATGTTTAATATAATTGTCTATGAAGGGGAAAAGTAGTAGGTGAGTCAAACCAACAATTGAAATAAATTATAGACTCTCTTGCTTGGAAATTTGGAAGACCTGAGACCTTCTACCAAAACATCTCTATCCATCCAGAGGCTCCTTAAAGATATGCCCCTAGGGAGAACTGATGAAGCAATCCATCTTGCCTACTGTAGCTCTCCCATTGAATTGTAAGTATTTGACAGAGGGAACGAGGTCAAATTTTGCAAAATGGCAGGTCGTGTCCTTGCATTCAATGCATCTCCCAATGTATCTCTCCTAGAGTGATACGGTGCTCTCGCCTCACAATCAGGAGACTGTGAGTTCGATCCTAGGTAGAGGCAGATATTTCTCTCTCTGGGCACAATGAGAATATATCAGTTGAACAAAACTCCGCATTGGTGACAGGAAAGGCATCCGGCCATTAAAATGCTCTGCTAGCTCCATTCAGTTGCCCAGACTCCACCCTGCAAGGGATTATGGGGTCGTTAAATGTTGATTCAATGCATCTCCCAAATTCAAGACAGGCATGTAGTTCTGAGCAGTTTCCTATAGACAGTTCACCCATAGACAGAAATCTTGCCAAGCTAAAGCAAACCATTAGCATCATTCTCAGTACTCTGAGAACCTCTTAAGGAGGAGCTATCTGGACCTTCTTCCTACCAGCCAAACTATCTAAACTTTGCTGTCTCTTGCTCCTCCCTCCCGGGGATCCAGATTTTTTCACGTGAGCAGTCGAGCAAAACACTTGCACGTCTGAACTAGGAATGAAACAAAGGATCCTCCAACACAGCCAACACGCTTCTCTGCAACAGGGGACTGTCCCCTGAACATATCATAAAACAGGGAAGGAATACCAGATACCATGAGTGTATTTCAAACAGAACTTCTTTTTCCTTTTCAATTTCTCATCCTTGCCATTTAATATTTGCCTTCTTTCTTTAGACTTTAAGAATAGCTTAGGAGAATAAAGCATATTCCATTTTCAAACAGAAAGTTGGTCTCCATTGTTAAGCGAGAAAATTAAGCCTCTCTTTATTGAAATGATGCTCCTGCACTTGCTCGCATATAAGCGTCAAAAATACGCCTATTGAGTCGTGAGATTTAATTCAATACAGTACAATCTCATAGGAAAATTACACTCTTTTGCCCTCCCTTCTGTTAATGAAGGAAATAAATGTTGAACTGTAGGCTTTTTTTAAATGACATACAAAGGCTATGGTATTAGATAGATAGATAGATAGATAGATAGATAGATAGATAGATAGATAGATAGATAGATAGATAGATAGATAGATAGACAGACAGACAAACAGAGGTTTTTTCCAAGGACTCCTCTCTTCTCATTAAGTGACCAAAATATTTGACCGCTCTGTCTGTCAGTCAGTCAGTCAGTCAGTCAGTCAGTCTGTCTGTCTGTCTGTCTGTCTGTCTGTCTGTCTGTCTGTCTGTCTATCTATCTATCTATCTATCTATCTATCTATCTATCTATCTATCTATCTATTTATATAATCTATCTTTTCTTTCTCTCTATGGTCTATCATTACCTTTCATCCATCCATCCATCCATCCATCCATCCATCCATCCATCCATCCATCATCTATTATCTATCTATCTATCTATCTATCTATCTATCTATCTATCTATCTATCTATCTATTTATATAATCTATCTTTTCTTTCTCTCTATGGTCTATCATTACCTTTCATCCATCCATCCATCCATCCATCCATCCATCCATCCATCCATCCATCCATCCATCATCTATTACCTATCTATCATCTATCTATCTATCTATCTATCTATCTATCTATCTATCTATCTATCTATCTATCTATCTATCTATCTATCTAATCTATCTTCTCTTTCTCTCTATGGTCTATCATTACCTTTCATCCTTCCATCCATCCATCCATCCATCCATCCATCCATCCATCCATCCATCCATCATCTATCATCTATCTATCTATCTATCTATCTATCTATCTATCTATCTATCTATCTATCTAATCTATCTTCTCTTTCTCTCTATGGTCTATCATTACCTTTCATCCATCCATCCATCCATCCATCTATCCACCCATCATCTATTTATCTATCTATCTATCTATCTATCTATCTATCTATCTATCTATCTATCTATCTATCTATCTATCTTCTCTTTCTCTCTATAGTCTATCATTACCTTTCATCCATCCATCCATCCATCCATCCATCCATCCATCCATCCATCCATCCATCATCTATTTATCTATCTATCTATCTATCTATCTATCTATCTATCTATCTATCTATCTAATCTATCTTCTCTTTCTCTCTATGGTCTATCATTACTTTTCATCCATCCATCCATCCATCCATCATCTATTATCTATCTATCTATCATCTGTATAGAAATGCATATTTATATTAATAAATACACTATATTTGGGGGGTGGGGTGGCTAATGGTCTTTTGTTCAGATTTTTGAAAATCTGTTTTCTGACTTTGTGTTGACTATTCCAGTTGAGTACTAAAAATGTGCTTTCCAAAGGCTTGGCAGGATTACTGTTTCTAATCCAGGGTACTTCTGTCCCTCCTCCCTTCCTTTTTTGCCAAAATAGAAATGCTATTGTTTCAAATCACGTTTGGATTGCTGTTTTGCATATAAATTGCAATCAGGCTGTCAGGTACTGTCAAATGTTCAAAAGTTATCTTAACTTGCAGTCGGCGTATGGAATTCTCTGCAACAGGAGGTCAAAGACAAGCAGGAGACCCGATTTTTAAGAGAATTGGAGATTTTGTGCTTCAGCTCATGTCTCTGGATATGAATGCTAATATAGGGATAAATACATTTCACGCTTCTGAGCATAAATACACCACCAGGCAGACCTAAGTATTTAATCCCCCTCATTCAAGATAGCAGTTTATTGTACCGACTTTAGTCAAAGTGTCCAAACGAGATAGCTGACTATGCAACTTGACACACTAGGAAATCCTTGGTCTGTGCAACCTGACATGCCAAAACTTGGATGCATATTTTCTTTGGATCAAAAAGCTATTAGGGCTGATGTGCTGCCCTTCATTGCTTTATTTATCACTGCTTTATTGTGACCCCTCACATCCCGGACATAAACTGTTTCAATTCCTACCCTCAAAACGAAGCTATAGAGCACTGCACACCAGAACAACTAGACACAAGAAGAGTTTTTTCCCGAAGGCCATCACTCTGCTAAACAACTAATTCCCTCAACACTGTCAAACTATTTACTAAGTCTGCACTACTATTAAACTTCTCATCGTTCCCATCACCCATCTCCCTCCACTTATGACTGTATGTCATAAACAACTTTGTTGCTTGTATTCTTACGATTTATACTGATATAAATATAAATCCTGATTGCTTATTTGTAGCCTATGACTATCATTAAGTGTTGTATCATTAAGTGTTAAATTCGTACCCCATGACTATCATTAAGTGTTGTACCTTGATGTAGATATCTTTTCTTTGCAGAGACCGTGTGCAGCGAGACAAATTCCTTGTGTGTCCAATCACACTTGGCCAATAAATTCTATTCTATTCTATTCTATTCTATTCTATTCTATTCTATTCTATTCTATTCTATTCTATTCTATTTTCCAGCATTCTATTCTATTCTATTCTGTTCTGTTCTGTTCTGTTCTGTTCTGTTCTATTCTATTCTATTCTATTCTATTCTATTCTATTTTCCAGCATTCTATTCTATTCTATTCTATTCTATTCTATTCTATTCTATTCTATTCTATTCTATTCTATTTTCCAGCATTCTATTCTATTCTATTCTGTTCTGTTCTGTTCTGTTCTGTTCTATTCTATTCTATTTTCCAGCATTCTGTTCTATTCTATTCTATTCTGTTCTGTTCTGTTCTGTTCTGTTCTGTTCTATTCTATTTTCCAGCATTCTATTCTATTCTATTCTATTCTATTCTATTCTATTCTATTCTATTCTATTCTATTTTCCAGCATTCTATTCTATTCTATTCTATTCTATTCTATTCTATTCTGTTCTGTTCTGTTCTGTTCTGTTCTGTTCTATTCTATTGGTAATTTAGAGCATTGGAATATGTTTTCCATAGACTACTATAAAGTAGAAGAAAGCTGGAATGGATCTTGGAGGACTTCTGGTCCAATTCCCTGCCCAGTCAGGAGACCTTATACCATTTCAGACAAAGAGCTGTCCAATCTCTTCTTAAAAACCTTCAGTGACGAAGCATCCACAATTTCTGCAGACAATTCATTCCACTGATGAATTGTTCTGTCAGGAAATTTTCCTTTAGTTATAGGTTGCTTCTCTCCTTAGTTTTCATCCATTGTTTCTTGTTCTGCCCTCTGGTGCTTTGGAAAATAACTTGACCCCCTCCTCTTTGGGGCAGCCCCTCAAATACTGGAATACCACTATCATGTCCCCTTTATCCTTCTTTTCTTTAGAGTAGCCAAACTCAAATCCTGCAACTGTTCATATGCTTTAGTGTCCTCGCCTTTAATCATCCGAGTTGCTCTTCTTTGCACTTTTTCCAAAGTCTCAACGTCTTTTTGGTAGTGTGGTGACCAAAACTGGATGCAGTATTCCAGACTACTTCAGCTTCAATCGCAATAATACAAGAGCAAACAATAGATTCAAACTTAATGTTAACCGCTTCAATCTTGATTGCAGAAAATATGACTTCTGTAACAAAGTTGCTTGGAACACACTACCTGACTCTGTGGTCTCTTCTCAAACTCCCAAAAGCTTTAACCAAAAACTGTCTACCATTGACCTCACCCCATTCCTAAGAGGACTATAAGGGCCGTGCATAAGTGCACAAAAGTGCCTACCGTTCCTGTCCTATTGTTTCCTTTCATTATATATACACTTATATGTTGTATAGTTGTTTCATGCTTATGCTTATATATACTGTTGTGACAAAATAAAATAAAAAAAAGGTGTGGTCTTACTAAAATTTTATAAAGTGGTACTTTACGGCATGTCTCTTGATGTATGTCTTAATTGTTTATCATATCCAGGATAGATTTTATTAAGCACCATGAAAGAGTGTCTGAGATGGGAGGCAATTTTGTTTTGAACAAATGACACCCAACATCTTCTGTAAGTAGTCATGTAGAAAAGAGGTGAAGGTTCAATTTTGCAGACGACACCAAGCTAGCAGGAATAGCCAACACTCCGTTAGATAGGCTTAAGATACAGAAGGATCTTGACAGCTTGAACATTGGGCGCTATCTAACAAAATGAAATTATGGTGGAAAACAAGTAAGGTTCTACATTTAGGCAAGAAAAACAAAATGCACGCGTATAGTATATGTGGTACCTTGCTCAATAGTGGTGACTGAGAGAGGGATCCTGGAGTCCTAGTGGACAACCACTTAAATATAAGCCAGCAGTGTGCTGCAGCTGCCAAAAAAGCCAACACAGTTCTAGGCTGAATAAACAGAGGGATAGAATCAAAATCATGTGAACTGTTAATACCACTTTATAAGGCCTTGGTAAGGCCACACTTGGAATACTGCATCCAATTTTGGTTGCCATGATGTAAAAAAGATGTTGAGACTCTAGAAAGAGTGTAGAGAAGAGCATCAAAGATGATTAGGGGACTGGAGGCTAAACATATGAAGAATGGTTGCAGAAACTGGGTATGTCTAGTTTGACGAAAAGAAGGACTAGGGGAGACATGATAGCAGTGTTCCAATATCTCAGGGGCTTCCACAAAGAAGAAGGAGTCAAGCTATTCTCCAAGGCACCTGAAGGTAGGACAAGAAGCAATGGGTGGAAACTGATCAAAGAGAGAAGCGACTTAGAATTAAGGAGAAATTTCCTGACAGTTAGAATAAATAATCAGTGGAACAACTTGCCTCCAGAAGTTGCAAATGCTCCAACACTGGAAGTTTTAAAGAAGAATTTGGATAACCATTTATCTGCAGTGGTGTAAGGTTTCCTGCCTAAGCCGGGGGAGGGGGGGAGTTGGACTAAAAGATCTCTAAGGTCCCTTCCAACTCTGCTATTCTAATTACATCTTGGCTGCTTTGATCCCTTCCCAGTTGTGAACAACAGAACTACTCTTATAGCTAAAGGAGACATGGAAGATGTTGCTCTGGAAATCTGGAATTTAATTTGGTATGCTGAAGCTGAAGTGAGTGTAGCTTTTGAGTACCATTTTCACAGCCATAGACCTCCCTCTAAACCTGGTTACTGAAAGTACATTTCCTGCCATTTGAGATGGGAGATAATGCACTCTACCATTGAAAGAAGACACCCTCTTCAGAAAAAAAAAAATTCTATCCACAAAGCACAGTCTCTTCTCACAGGTGTGTGATATCGGACCATCCTCTTGTGGCTCTCAGCCACATAAAAAAAGCTAAGTGATCCCCTCTCAGCTACCCACACAAAATGCACCTTCTGCTCTTTAACCTGGTGTGGTCCAGATGCGTTATGCTTACAACTCCCAGGAGCCACAGCTAAAAATGACAATCTGAAGGTGAGGAAAGGAATTGGAGGAAGGTTGTGCATCGAAGAAGTGCTGAGGATAATAAAATCCGAAGCCGTATATATTTTTTTTCCCCACCTTTCTCAGCAAATTCAGCCTAATATCCTGCGATGCAACCAATGTAAAGGGGAAATTGACACTCAAATCGTAATTGGGATGCGATAATGAAGTGTCAACATGCTTTGGGAAATAAAATATTTATATCAATTGTAGCCATCCAGGAAGCAAGAGGCCAGCCGCACTGAATCTCTCTGCGAATTTTTTTTTTTAAAAAAATTGAGTCATAAACCATGACAAAGTGACATTATCGCATTTTATCTTCCATCCCATCATCTTTTCTAAAGAAAATAATCCAGTCTTCTGAATCGCTGGTAGTTGTCCTCTCACCCCATTTAAGGGGCTGCAAAATACACCTAGATCTCCAAAATTGAACAGTTTGCTTGAGGAAAAAAAAAAATGAAACAGCCTAAACTATTTGCTCCTGTTCAAACTCTCCATGAATCCGTGTGATTCGTTTGGAGCTCTGATGTGTTGCAAATAGACCCTTCCTGCCCTCCCCCCCACCTCAAAAAATAAGGCATACTATTGTGGTGTAGGAATTTAGCACCCATTCCCGTCCTAGAAGAATGAAATATTTTAGAAAATATTTAAAAGCCAGAATATATTTCCCTGGATGAGAAATGGAGAAACATTGTTTTAAAACATTTGTTTTAAAGACAAAGCAGCTCCCTGCAACTTCCTGCCACCCCCCACCTTTGTCAATGGGCCACTATCATCTGCAACATAATAGAACCCATCTAGCAACTGAAACTCACCACATGGCACCTGGGAAGATTACATCAGCCAGCAAGGCTAGCTAAGACCCCCACCCCCTGGGGGTCTGACAACCAATCAGGATACTCTTCTTGTGCCCCAGGAAATTCAAAGCTCAGAGAAAGCATAAAGCCAGGGAGCGCACAGGATCTCATCCCTTTTCTGTTCAGGAACTCAAGCCATGTGATCCTGACCACCATTAAACCATCTTTCCAAGCAGCCTCCATGTTTCCAGTGTCTTTGTCCCCACTTGGAACTGAACCCAGATGGATATTTCTTCCAACAGTGGGACACACAGAGAGAGAGTGAGTATTGGACACAGTGACTGATGGATCTACCCTCCATCAAAGTCACTTAAATACAGAGGTGGGGCTGCTGAGGGTTCGCAAGGGTTCGGGAGAATCTTTAGCTAAGATTCTGTGCAGTTCAGAGAACCCCCAAATCCCACTCCTGGCTGGCCCGGCCCACCCCTCCCCTCCCCTCCCAGGAGTCCCCATGTGACCTGTTTTGGATGCAGATAAGTGCAGGGTGCACACGGAGGCTCGGGGAGGGCAAAAAACAGACCTACCAGAAGTTTGGGAAGGCTGGAAACGGGCCTTTTTCCAGCCTCTGGGGGTCCTCCGGAGCCTTGGGAAGCCATTTTCACTCTCACGGAGGCTCAAGAAAAGCCTCTGGAAACTGGGAAGGGCAAAAGAGTCCCCCACCCCACTGCGGTGCAGGAAACTGACTAGGCCACACCCACCATGGCCACACCCACTCAGCAATCGGGCACAGATCTCCTTGCTAAAATTTTGGAAGCCCACCCCTGCTTGAACCAGTTGGAGGTTCCAACTGGTTCAGAATGCGGCCGCGCGGGTAGTAGTGGGAGCAACTCGAGGCTCCCATGTAACATCTATCCTGCGCGAGCTGCACTGGCTTCCGGTGGTCTTCCGGGTGCAATTCAAGGTGTTGGTTATCACTTTTAAAGCGCTCCATGGCATAGGACCGGGTTATCTGCAAGACCGCCTGCTGCTACCAATAGCCTCCCATCGACCCATCCGCTCCCATAGAGGCGGTCTCCTCAGGGTACCATCAGTCAAACAATGTAGACTGGCGACCCCCCAGGGGGACAGCCTTCTCTGTGGGGGCTCCTGACCTCTGGAATGAACTGCCTCTGAGGATACATCAACTTCCTGATCTCCGGACCTTTCACCGGGAGCTAAAGACCTTTTTGTTCCATCGTGCAGGGCTGGCTTAATGAAGTTTTTTATTGGGGTTTTAATATAGTTTTATGATAATTCTTTCAGCTTTAATTTAATTAGTTTTTAAATGCTCTTTTAACTTTTTGATTTGTACTTTTTATCATGGCTGTAAACTGTCCTGAGTCCTTCGGGAGAAGGATGGTATATAAATTAAATAAATAAATAAATAAATAGTATGTGGAAATGACCTTGAAAGACAGGAGGGGAAAAAACACAGATCAGATAACTACCTTGCAGAAGAGATCTCAGCCCACAGCATAAAAAAGGGAGTGGGAAACTTTTTAGAAGGGATTCACCCTAGTTTCCTGGAAAATACAAGGAAAGGAACAGAGAAGTGTTTTTAGATTGGCAAAATTGATGCCATACTTTGCTGTAGTCTAGACAAGGAGCACTAGCCATGAGTACTAACACGACCTCCATTTTAAGGTTGCAGTAACAAAACTTTGCAAGCCTGAAAGCATTTTTCCACCTCCTTCATTTTGACTTTGCAGAAAACTAGGTCATTCTCCCAAGGTCATTCTCACACACCATTGTTGTGGCCCGCCAGTGACTAGCGGAGCTGGCAGCAGATTCGGACAGTGAGGAGGTTGGGGAGGAACATGAGCCAGTCCTGGAGGCTGAGGAAGGCTCTGCGTCAGAGGCAGAGATGGGGCCAGGGCCGTATGACAGATATCAGCTGCCTTCGGAGTCAGACATCAGTGAGGCAGACGAACAGCTGGAGCCTGTTCCCAGTGTGCACATATGCAGAGTTGCCAGATGAAGGGAACAGCTAAGGAACAAAGGTCGACTTGGGAGTAAGGCCACAGGTGGACGATGAAGAGCCCCTCCCAGAGGGAATAAAAGAAGAGCGAAAGGGGAGTGGAGTTTGCAGGAGACAATTAGTTCATTCCTGCATTCTTGCCAAGTATTGCAGCATCTGAAAGATATCGGCCTGGCTGCTCTCCAAGCCTGATAAAGGTTGGTAATTGTGAACCAATTACCGCAGTGGGCCGCGGTGTGGCTCAGGCTGTAAGAAGCCTGTTATTAAAACACAGCTGCCTGCAATTACTGCAGGTTCTAGTCCCACCAGGTCCAAGGTTGACTCAGCCTTCCATCTTTTATAAGGTAGGTAAAATGAGGACCCAGATTGTTGGTGGGGCAATAAGTTGACTTTGTAAATATACAAATAGAATGAGACTATTGCCTTACACACTGTAAGCCGCCCTGAGTCTTTGGAGAAGGGCGGGATATAAATGTAAATAAATAAATAAAAACCTATCTTGAAAGACTGTGGGAGATGAAAGACTTTGCTGGGGAGGAATTCACTGTAAAATAAATAAAAGGGGCTTATCGGGACGAGGACTCAGCTTTGTGCTGCTGGAGAAGCCTAGGTCAGAACAACCATACCTTTGGCAATCTGACTCCCATATCTTGGGAGAAGATGGGGAACTTGTTTTAGCAAGTTAACCACTGGCTCACTTAGGCAGGGTGATGAGCCACACAGTGTGCTATGTCAGGGAGGTGAGATGAGGAGTGACTGAGCAGGATGGGGCAGGGTGATAGGGTGGGAGGGGCCAGTAGGGAGTGGGTGGGTGGAGGAGGGAGGTGTTGTGCCTCGCCCGGCATCCTCTCCTCAGCTGGGCCCCTCCCTCCTCCTGCCGGGCCTGCTATCAGATTCAGTGTCTGATAATGAAGAGGAACGGCCTGGCATGCCTCCAGCCCCCAGCCCTGGCACCATGCCAGGACAGAATGTCAGGAATGAGCAAACAAACCTCACTCCTACAGTGTGTGAGCACGAAGCCAGCCACGTGTTAGAATTGCCGGCAGCAGATCCGGAGGAAGGGAATTTACAGTGGACGGATCCCCGCTTCCGGAGAATTGAGAGGCAACATCAGCAGAAGGAAGGGAGGGGCAGGCCTGGATAAGTGCTGAGTCATGGAGCCACACCCCATGGCCTATATAAAGGATCTGCTTTTTGCCATTCCTTGAGTCACGCAAAGTCTCATCTGGTTTGCTGAAGTCACACCTTGGATTCCTGCCTGAGAAATCTGACAGGAATTTGGCAAAGCTGCAGAGGCTTCGTGGCTACGCTTGATACAGACTTCCCAGACCCGGTCGTCGGAGGGGGAGGGGGACACGACAGGAGGTGAGTGGGCAAGCAGGGCAGGGCCAGCCAGAGGTGGTATTTGCTGGTTCTCCAAACTACTCAAAAATTCTGCTACCGGTTCGCCTGAACCGGTTCGAACCGGCTGAATACCACCTGTGGCTAGAAACAACGGATGGAAAAAGGAGGAAAGCAACCTGGAATTAAGGAGAAATTTCTGACAGTGAGAACAATGAATCAGCGGAACGCCTTGCCTCCAGAGGTTGCGGGTGCTCCATCACTGGAGGCTTTTAAGAAGAGATTGGACAATCAGTTGTCTGGAATGGTATCAGGTCTCCTGCTCAAGTAAGTGGTTGGACTAGAAGACCTCCAAAGTCCCTTCCAACTCTGTTATTCTGTGTTTTCTACCGTTTATTTCTTTACCATCCAGCAGAGAGGTGGGTTTCGCATAGGTTTGCTACTGGTTCGCCACGCACCAAAAATGTGAGCATGCATGAACAGGTCTCAACTGGTCGAACCGGTCAGAACCGGTCGAACCAGTCTGAACCAGCTGAATGCCACCACTGATCCAGCACATCATCTCATGTGAACCATCGCTAATGTTGTGACCCAGGTTCCTGGACCCGGACTCCTGGACTCGGATGATTCAGAAAGTGAGGGAGAAGACCTGGCAAGCCCTGCTTCTCTTGGGCCCTCTCCCTCCCTGGCACCCACTCAAAGGGAGGAGGAGGGGCCAGCAAGGCCTGATTCTCTGGAGCCTTCTTCTGATTTGGCAATGCCCCAAGAACAGTTTTGGAGTGATGCAAGACTGCGCAGACGTGACCGGCGCGCGCAGCAGAAACAGCGTTGGGATAAAGCCAAGGAATGATGGACATCTGCAGAGACTATAAATAGGAGGCGGGACTTCCTGGTTTTTTGTCTTGGACAAAGCAATGAATTTGCGCGGGCAAACTGTAGCAATGGAGGGAAGAATATATTCGTGAGTAATTCTGGCCTTATCTATAATTTCCTCGTTATCTCCAGAAACTTGGCAGGCCCGTGGGTAGACGTGGCCAGGACATTTATCTATGTAAATAAAGTAGAAGAGGAGGCCTTTGACTGACTCTTTATTGGGAGTATTGGGGGAGGGAAACAGAACAGCTAAACTGCAGAGAATGAATGGAAACATTGAAAGCTGTCCTCTGATTTGTGTGACCCATCACACTAAAAATCCCAGTTCCAATTGGCCTCCACGTTTGTGCAGCTATCACACTCTTGTCACAAAATGAAGCCAAATCGGAGCTGGCCAAAAAAAAAAGCAAAAAAAAAAAAAGCATCAAAATTGGCACTGTTAGGTATTGCAAGAAGGCTGACAGACAACTTTAGGTTGCTTGAAAAGGGAGCAGAACCTTTCAAGAAAATGAGGTGTTCCATTATCGCTTTTGCACAGCGCTAGGGAGAAAATGATGTTAACAAGACTTGAGGTTGACCTTTGCAAAGAGATACGGTTTAAACTGTTAGATGTGAAGAATCAGGACCGTATGTTAAGTTCCAGTTAAGAAGATTTGTTGCTTAAGCCTCTATGCAAGAATTCAGGCAACTAATGGTCAGTGCTAAACTGAGCAGAATTGAAGTGGGAGGCTGGACTTAGCAATAGCACTTAAGACTTACGTACTACTTTACAGTACTTTACAGCCCTCTCTAAGCGGTTTACAGGGACAGCATATTGCCCCCAACAATCTGGGTCCTCATTTTACCCGCCTCGGAACCCACCTGAGTCAACCTTGAGCCCAGGTGAGCTTTGAACTGCCAAATTGAAGTGCACCCAGAAGCTTCAGCTAGTTCAGAATGCAGCTGCGCGGGTAATAGTGGGAGCCACTTGTTGCTTCCATGTAACACCACTCCTGCGCAGTCTGCACTGGCTTCCTGTGGTCTTTCGGGTGCGCTTTAAGATTTTGGTTACCATCTTTAAAGCGCTCCATGGCTTAGGGCCCGGGTACTTACGGGACCGCCTGCTGTTACCTTATGCCTCCCACCGACCCGTACGCTCACACAGAGAGGGTCTTCTCAGGGTGCCGTCCGCCAAACAATGTCGGCTGGCGGCCCCCAGGGGTAGGGCCTTCTCTGTTGGAGCTCCTACTCTTTGGAACGAACTTCCCCCTGGTTTATGCCAATTGCCTGATCTTCGGACTTTTCGCTGTGAGCTGAAAACGCATTTATTTATTCAAGCGGGACTGGCTTAAAAGTTTTATTAAATTTTAATTGGGGTTTTTTATGAATTTTAGGGTTTTAAATTGTTTTAAATTTCGGCCATTTATGTAATATGCTTGGTTTTAAGTTTTTGTTTTAATGTGTATATTGTGGGGTTTTTATTATTTGGCTGTACACCGCCCTGAGTCCTTCGGGAGAAGGGCGGTATAAAAATCTAATAAAATAAATAAATAAATAAAATAAATTGCAAGCAGCCGGCAGTCAGCAGAAATAACCTGCAGTACTGCACTCTAACCACTGCGCCACCATGGTTCATAGACTTAGAGCTTGTGGACGCATAATGATTCTAGGCTGAGCCCTCTCTTGCCTCCGCCTCCAGATTCTGCTTCTTTGTCTTATGCATAAATACTGCTGATGGGTAGATATTGGGATGGCAATGACAAATTTAGTCAAAAAAAAAAAAGGGGGGGGCAATTGCAGATCTGGCAATTCCAGTTTCCAATCAAGGCTATCAATACCTTTATAATCCTGCTAGGAGGGAAAGCTATTAAATTGTACCAAATATATCATGAGAAGCCACCCCCACCACCCCCGTCCTAGAAGAATGAAATATTTTGAGGAATATTAAAAAAAGGTAGAATACTATATTTCCCTAAATGAGAAATGGAGAAACATGGGTTTTTTAAGAGGCAGGAAGCAGACTCAGTCTTTCTTAATAGTCCCAGCAGGTATTTTGTGCCCATTAAGAAAGATTGGGCCAGCCTATTCAGAAATCAGGGATGCGGTGGCTCAGGGGCTAGGATGTTGAGCTTATCAATTGAAAGGCCGGCAGCTCAGCGGTTCGAATCCCTAGTGCTGCCGTGTAACAGGGTGAGCTCCTGTTACTTGTCCCAGCTTCTGCCAACCTAGCAGTTTCGAAAGCATGTAAAAATGTAAGTAGAAAAAATAGGGATCACCTTTGGTGGGAAGGGAACAGCGTTCCATGCACCTTTGGCATTGAGTCATGCTGGCCACATGACCATGGAGACGTCTTCGGACAGTGCTGGCTCTTCGGCTTTGAAACGGAGATGAGCACCGCCCCCTAGAGTCGGGAACGACTAGCACATACGTGCGAGGGGAACCTTTACCTTTTACTATTCAGAAACCAGCCCCAGTTTCCCCACTCACAAGCAGAAACTGAGGTCGTCAACTTTTAGAAATGCAGATTTGGTAATCCATTCAAGACAGGATATTTTGAAGCTTCTTGGCAGAATGGTAGGATTGGAAAAAGCCCTGAGCAGTCCAAAACCCCTTCATTGCACCATTGAGAGCAATTGAAACTTCAACCAAATTAGCTCAGACAAGTACCTAGGACAGTGTTGGTGAACCTTTTCGGCATTGAGTGCCGTAACGGGAGTGTGTGCGCATGCAGGGGAATGCCGGAAACTGAAAGAACAGCTCCCCAGTTGTTGTAGTCCGCCAGCAGCCTGCGGAGCTGGCAATGGAGTTGGACAGCGATGAGGCTGAGGAAGAACATGGGCGAGTCCTGAAGGCTGGGGAAGGCCCAGATGAAGGCTTTGCATCAGAGGCAGAGGTGGGCCCAGAGCCATCTGGGAGTGATGTGCGGACTCCGGAGCCTCCAGAGGCTGACAGTAGTGAGGCAGAGGAACAGAAGGAACCTGTTTCTAATGCACACATGAGAAGAGTTGCCAGAAGGCAAGAGCAGCTCCAGCAAAGGGGACAACTTGGGAGTAGGGCCAAGAGATTGTTGGCCCCTCCCATAAGGCTTAAAAGACCAGCAATGGCGTTTGGGCTCTTTGCCGGAAAACAACATTAATAGCTTTGTCTTGCTGCATTGTATCAGTGTCTTCTGCACTTTTGCCAAGAAAGGCCTTTGGCAGTTTGCCTAATTGGACCAAGTTTGATGATAGGACTGAGGAATTGTGTTGGGAGGAATTTGCTTTAGTTTAGTTGAACTATGCTGAGAATGAGTTAATTGTCAGCTGTTATAATAAAGTTTGTTTGTTTTTACACTGACTGAGTTTCTTACTACCTACTTGGGCCTGGGTCACAACACCAGTGCACCAGTGGTGGGTTTCAAATTTTTTACTATTGGTTCTGTGGGTGTGGCTTGGTGGGCTTGTCTTGGTGAGCATGGCAGGGGAAGGATACTGTAAAATCTCCATTCCATCCCCACTCCAGGGGAAGGTTACTGAAAAATCCCCATTTCCTCCCGATCAGCTGGGACTCAGGAGGCAGAGAATAGATGGGGGGCAGGGTCAGTCAGAATTTTTACTACCGGTTCTCCAAACTACTCAAAATTTCCACTACCGGTTCTCCAGAACTGGTCAGAACCTGCTGAAACCCACCTCTGCAATGCACATGTGCAGGAGCACTGGAAACAGGAAGAGCAGCATGGTCATGCCGTAAAGCAGAAGCTGAGCTTCTTGCTGTGCACATACGCACCAGGGAGCTGCTCTTCTGGTTTCCGGTGCTCTTGCGCATGCAGGAACTCAAAAGAGCAACAGGCGGCGCCTGATGTGCCCGGAGAGCTGGCTCTGTGTGCCACTTCCAGCACGTGTGCAATAAGTTCTCCATCACAGACCTAGGATTTGCATTTCCTCTTTTGCCTATAGAGCCAGCCATGACCCCATAGGAATTTGACAACAGCCCACCCAGCAACTGGGCAGAGAACCCCTTGCTAAAAATTTTGAAGCCCACCCCTGGTCTCCCTCCTTTATGATGAGAATCAGGATTTTAGAAGAACGAAGCTACTAATGCCTAAATTTTCAAACCATAACAGGTTCATGCAGGAATAATTAAACACTAGTTAGCTTGCAATAGGGTTAAAGAATAAAGTAATAAGCTAAAATGAAAGGACACTGTAAGAAATAACATTCTCAGTGGGCTATAATGAGCTTCCCCAGCATCTTTAGTGTAATTTAATTCAGAAATGTGTTTTCTACACATTACTTAAGTGCCAACCGTATTAAACTCTGTTTTAGTGCCAAGCTTCCAGGACTGAACTTGGAATGTGTTGATTCCCCACTGAGAAATTTTGTTAGACTTGTCAAAATTCAGTGACCATTCCTTCAAAATAGCTCAGATTTATTTATTGAAAAGAACCTTCATATCCAGCTCAGATTTCCCTTCCTATCCTTCCAGTTGCGAAGATGGTTTCAACTAAGGGTGAAAAGCTAATTAGTAGCCTGAATATACAAGCTCCAAAACCATTTCTTTTTGTTTGTGTGAATTTTATGAACAAATTTTGGCAAAGAGAAATACAGCTTCCTGCCATTTTTGCCATCAGCTCCTTAAAACAGTCAAGACTTTTGTTTATGCTTAATGCAACAATCAATAAATCCCTAGCTTAGATTCCCATGTCTTGAAAGTGAGTGCCCACTATTTTATTATTATTATTCATTATTTCTATGCCACCTTCATTATTTTTACCAATAATTCAAGGCAGCAAACCTATCTAGCACACCTTGCTCTTCTCCACAAACAAGGTTGGGTTTCAGCAGGTTCTGACCAGTTCTAGAGAACCGGTAGCAGAAATTTTGAGTAGTTCGGAGAACCGGTAGTAAAAATTCTGACTGGCCCCGCCCCCATCTATTCTCTGCCTCCCGAGTCCCATTTTATCAGGAAAAAATGGGGATTTTGCAGTAACCTTCCCCTGGATTGGGGAGGGAATGGAGATTTTGCAGTATCATTCCTCTGGAGTGGGGCGGGAATGGAGGTTTTACAATATCCTTTCCTTGCCACGCCCACCAAGCTATGCAACACCCACAAAGCCACACCCACAGAACTGGTAGGAAAAAAATTTGAAATCCAGCACTGCCCACAAGCACCATCCTGTGAGGTGGGTTGGGATGAGAAAGAGAATGAGAGATGGAGAGAGAGAGAGAAGAAATAGAGAGGGATGGAGAGATAGAGAGAGAGCGATAGATAGATAGATAGATAGGTAGATAGATAGATAGATAGATAGATAGATAGATAGATAGATAGATAGATAGATGACCGATAGATACATAGATTCATGATAAATACATGGATGGATAGATAGATAGATAGATAGATAGATAGATAGATAGATAGATAGATAAATAGTTAAAGAATGAATAGATGATAGATAGATAGATAGATAGATAGATAGATAGATAGATAGATAGATAGATAGACAGACAGACAGACAGACAATAGGTAGGTAGGTAGGTAGGTAGGTAGGTAGGTAGGTAGGTAGATAGATAAGATAGATAGATAGATACAGTTAGATAATAGGTAGGTAGGTAGGTAGGTAGGTAGGTAGATAGATAGATAGATAGATAGATAGATAGATAGATAGATAGATAGATAGATAGATAGATAGATAGATAATAGAGCAAAGATAGATAGATAGATAGATAGATAGATAGATAGATAGATAGATAGACAGACAGACAGACAGACAGACAGACAGATAGTAGGTAGATAGATGATAGATGATAAATAGAGGTTAGATAGATGATAGATAGATGATAGATGATATCACTTCATCTATCATTCAAAATTTTTAGCAAGGGCTTCTCTGGCGGTTACTGGGTGGGCGTGGATATGGTGGGTGTGGCCTAGTCAGCCTCCTGTACCATCAGTGGGGCATTTCCCACCCCCCTGGGCTCCGGAAGGGTGATAATGGCATCTCCAGGCCTTCCAGAACTTCCGGTAGGCCCATTTTTCACCCTCCCCAAGCCTCCACACATGCCCTGCATTTACCTGCATCCAAAATGGGCTGCATGGGGACTCTTGGGAAGAGAAGGGCAGGGTGAGCGGGGCCAGCCAGGAGTGGGATTTGGGGGTTCTCTGAACTGCACAGAATCTTAGCTAGAGGTTCTCCCGAACCCCTGCGAACCCCCAGCAGCCCACCCATAGATAGATAGATAGATAGATAGATAGATAGATAGATAGATAGATAGATAGATAGATAGATAGATGATAGATAAATAGATTGATTGATAGAAGAATGAGAGAGAGAATGTGTGTGTGTGTATAGAGACAGAGACAGAGACTTAATCTTGCGTAGCTTCTTCTCCAGAAAGATTACACTACTAACCAGAGCATACAAAACATTTGCTAGACCAATTCTTGAATATAGCTCGCCTGTCTGGAACCCACACCTTATTTCAGACATTAATACAATTGAGCGCGTCCAGAAATATTTTACAAGAAGAGTTCTCCACTCCTCTGATCGCAACAAAATACCTTATGCCACCAGACTTGAAATCCTGGGTTTAGAAAATTTAGAACTCCGCCGCCTTCGACATGACCTGAGTTTAACTCATAGAATCATCTATTACAATGTCCTTCCTGTTGAAGACTACTTCAGCTTCAATTGCAACAATACACGAGCACGCAATAGATTGAAGCTTAAAGTGAACCGCTCCAATCTTGATTGCAGAAAATATGACTTCAGTAACAGAGTTGTTAATGCCTGGAATGTACTACCTGACTCTGTGGTCTCTTCCCAAAATCCCCAAAGCTTTAACCGAAGACTATCTACTATTGACCTCACCCCATTCCTAAGAGGTCTGTAAGGGGCGTGCATAAGAGTACAGGCATGCCTACCGTTCCTGTCCTAGTGTTCCCTCTGATTGTATCAAATTCATATAATTATTTCATGCTTATGCTTATATATACTGTTGTGACAAATAAATAAATAAATAATAAGATTGAGAGGCCCAAAGTCACTCAACCAGGTTTCATGCCTAAACAATCCTAACCTTTAGGACTAGAATTCACAGTCGCCTGGTTTCTAGGCCCTCACCTTAACAAGTAGTCCAAACTGGCCGTCAGGTTAATTTTAACCAGGTTGCTTACTTCACAGTCCTGTCCTTAACAAAGGAGGCCTTCTGCTGCAATTTTACTAGCCATCTGGCTGCCTTTTAACTACCTTAATATAGGCCTCTGTTCAGGCTCCTTCCTGCCTTTTATATACACACACATACACACATATTTTAAATTTAAAAAGCTTGTTTAAAAAAAACCCCACCCCAAACTCTCCAAGTTTTTTCCAGCCCTTCTAGAAAACATACCTGCTTTGAATGTCAAAGCACCATCTTACGCTGAGGACAGGTTTCTTATCAAAGGAAACTTACTATTAAGTTTTGCAGTCAGAAGAGTTTACAGCTGTTGCTTTTTTGCCTCATTAAAAGAGAGAGAGAGAGAGAGAGATGTTGAGTGGAGCAGGATGTTTATTGAGGTGCCAGTCCAATTTTCCTTAGCAAAATCACTTTTTTGTTTTCTTTCTTTCTTTCTTTCTTTCTTTCTTTCTTTCTTTCTTTCTTTCTTTCTTCTTCTTCTTCTTCTTCTTCTTCTTCTTCTTCTTCTTCTTCTTCTTCTTCTTATTATTATTATTATTATTATTATTATTATTATTATTATTATTATTATTAATTCGATTTTTATACCGCCCTTCTCCCGAAGGACCCAGGGCAGTGTACTGCCAAAACAAAACAAACAATACAATATACAATTAAAACCCGAATTAAAAAACTTATTACACCATTGGCCTAAGACTTTAAAACATATAAAACTAAAAACCCATTAAAATTCATAATAAAAATTTAAAAACCCAATAAAAACCCAATAAAATTTAAGCCAGCCCCGCGCGAAGAAATAGATGTGTTTTCAATTCGCGGCGAAAGGTCCGAAGGTCAGGTATTTGGCGTAAACCAGGGGGAAGTTCGTTCCAGAGGGTAGGAGCCCCCACAGAGAAGGATCTTCCCCTGGGGGCTGCCAGCCAACATTGTTTGGCGGACGGCACCCTGAGAAGTCCCTCTCTGTGTGAGCGTACGGGTCGGTGGGAGGCATGCGGTAACAGTAGGCGGTCCCGTAAGTACCCAGGCCCTAAGCCATGGAGCGCTTTAAAGGTAGTAACCAAAACCTTAAAGTGCACCCGAAAGACCACAGGTAGCCAGTGCAGTCTGCGCAGGAGTGGTGTTACGTGGGAGCTACGTGAAGCTCCCTCTATCTCCCGCGCTCGGCCATGATTCCCATTTCACTTCTTTGCTCCAACATTGGAGGTATTTAAAACTGGATTGGACAACCCTTTGTCTGAAATGGTATAATGTTTCCTGCCTGAGCATGGGGTTGGACTAGAAGACCTCCAAGGTCCCTTCCCACTCGTGTTACTTTGGCATTTATTTCTGTTATAAGATCATAGATACAGATAGAAATGTGTTCTGTAATGCACAAAGCAATAACTGGAAAAAAGTGGAACTACTTGCCCCCAGAAGTTGTGAATGCTCCAACAATGGAAGTTTTTAAGAAGAGATTGGACAACCATTTGTCTGAAATGTTATAGGGTTTCTCGTCTGAGCAGGGGGTTGGACTAGAAGACCTCCAAGGTCCCTTCCAACTCCGTTATTCTATTATTCTCTAACTTTGAAAAGGGAACAAACCCCCCCCTCCCCACTTCCCGGTTCCTTGATCTGGTCTGGTTCAATTCACCTTGAAGGAATGGAGAGAAGATTTCCTAGTGTATGTATATAAACATGGATTTCCTATGTGATATTTTAAGAACATTTTAAGTTACTTAATAAGTCCGTGTCTCTTATTTTAGAATAACATATTGCTGCTACATAATGATCTTGACCTTTTTATATAATGATTCTCCTGCACTGTACCAAACATAGCTCTAGACCTTTTACTCTCCTTGTAAAACAAGTCGGCAACGATTCACAGATCAAATTAAGCCCTTGTGTTAAGGTTATATCTTTAGTTAGTTTAATGAACGTAGGATACCTTGGAAAAGCTAAACACTAGTGCGGATTTCAAATGCCTTTGCAATTACGCTTATATTCCCCGTGTTTCTCTGAAAATAAGACTTGAGTCTTACTTTCTTTTGGGCCTCACTTCTGGTGACTCGCGACTGCTACGGAGCAAACTGGAATGCATGTGCATGACCATATATGTGTGTACATGTGTGGGCCAGAGCACTGGATACCCAAAGACCAGCTGGCCGGTTTTTGACAGTTTTTTAGGCCATTTTTGGGCTGTTTTCAGGTCATTTTGGGGGCCAAAGCAGCCTAAAAAATGGCCCCAAAATGACCGGAAGGTCAGCAGTTTGAGACCCAAGCACCATGTGACAAAGTGAGTTCCAATTCCTGCCCCAGCTCCTGTCAATTTAGAAGCTTGACGACATGCAAATGCAAGTAGAGAAACAGGTACCACTTTGATGGGAAGGTAACAGTGTTCCGTGCCCCTCAGCGAATAGCAAATGCCGGGCATATGATCACGGAATCCTCTTTGGATGACACTGGTTCCCTTGGCTAGGAAACTGAGATGAGCACTACTCCCTAGAGTGGGACATGACGGGACAGCCGGAAATTTTAGCTTTACCTTTATGTATGTAAAGGCAAGATACTAATAAGAGAAATTCTCTTGTTCTACTTCAGGGATATCAAACTGGATTTCTTCGAGGGCCAGATCAGCATTGTATTCAAAATAGCTTCAGTCAGGTCAGCTTCAGGGTTGACAGAAGTAAGGAATTACTCATTGAGAGAGATATCTGAACAGTTTCTCTTTTCCCTCTGAAAAAACAACAACAAATAATTCCCTTTATTCAATCCTGGCACCAATTGCCTATTGGTGAAATAGTCCTTTGAAACAGTGGTGAAATCCAAATTTTTTTACTATCGGTTCTGTGGGCATGGCTTGGTGGGCGTGGTGTGGCGTGATGGGCGTGGTGTGGCTTGGTGGGTATGGCTTGGTGGGTGTGGCAGGGGAAGGATACCGAAAAATCTCCATTCTCTCCCCACTCCTGGGGAGAGGATACTGCAAAATCTCCATTCCCTTCCCACTCCTGGGGAAAGGATACTGCAAAATCTCCATTCCCTCCCCACTCCTGGGGGAAGGATACTGCAAAATCTCCATTCCCTCCCCACTCCTGGGGAGAGGATACTGCAAAATCTCCATTCCCTTCCCACTCCTGGGGAAAGGATACTGCAAAATCTCCATCCGTTCCCACTCCTTGGGAAAGGATACTGCAAAATCTCCATTCGCACCCCACTCCTGGGGGAAGTATCCTTCCCCCAGGAGTGGGGAGGGAATGAAGATTTTGCAGTATCCTTCTCCCAGGAGTGGGAAGGGAATGGAGATTTTGCAGTATCCCAGGAGTGGGAAGAATGGAGATTTTGCAGTATCCTCTCCCAGGAGTGGGGTGAATGGAGATTTTGCAGTATCCTTTCCCTCCCCACTCCTGGGGGAAGGATACTGCAAAATCTCCATTCCCACCCCACTCCAGGGGAAGGATACTGCAAAATATCCATTCCCACCCCACTCCAGGGGAAGGATACTGCAAAATATCCATTCCCACCCCACTCCAGAGGAAGGATACTGCAAAATCTCCATTCCCTCCCCACTCCTGGGGAAAGGATACTGCAAAATCTCCATTCCCACCCCACTCTGGGGCCACCCAGAGGTGGTATTTGCCGGTTCCCCAAACTACTCAAAATTTCCACTATTGGTTTTCCAGAACCTGTTAGATCCTGCTGGATTTCACCCCTGCTTTGAACTATTAAACTGACGAGTGATTGTTTTTGCAAAATATATATATATATGTGTGTGTGTATATATGAGGATGATAATTTTCAAGATATATTGCAGTATCGTACTAATCCTGGTAACAAAGGGGGAATTAGCGCAATCAAGCACACCCATAGTTTCAACAAAAGGATGTTTTAATAGCGAGCTAGGTGGTCCAATGTCACTTGTCTAATTAAGATGAAATGTTGGCTGCAGTGACATTTTAGTGACAAAATAAATTCCCTCGCAGTCATGTGAACTCTGGTAATTCATCTCAATGTTCATTAGAAGCGTGTCGCTGCTCATCTTTGTTCAACATGCTTTCATACAAAGCAAACTTCTAGAATTGGTGGGCATCAGATCATTTTAAAGACCAGGCAACAAATAAGACAGAGTAACATTTGTGTTTTAATTAATGGAATCAATCATAAGATATTTCACAAGAAGAGTCCTCTACTCCTCTGCTCACAATAAAATACCTTATGCCGCCAGATTCTAAATTTTGGGCTTAGAAAACTTAGAACTTCACCATCTTCAGTCTGACCTAAGCATAGTACATAAAATTATCTACCACAATGTCCTACCTGGAGGTAGGAAAGAGGAGAAGAGGGGTAGAAGAGGGAGAAGGAAGGTATAGGGTGGAGGGAGGAGAGGATGTAGATAAGAGAAGGGGAGGAAGGTCTGGAAAGTAGAAGACGGTAGAAGAGGGAAGAGAGTTAAAAGAAGGAGGTGGTGACTGGGCAAGCCCGACTAATTGTATATGACTGTACATTGGATGAGTTGTTGGATATGAATGTAAAAATAAAACTTTTTTATTAAAAAAAAAATATCTACCACAATGTCCTACCTGTCAATGACTACTTCAGCTTTAACCACAACAATACACAAGCAAATAATACTGTAGATACAAACTCAAGGTAAACCGCTCCAAACTTGATTGCAGAAAATATGACTTCAGCAACAGAGTGGTCAATGCCTGGAATGCACTACCTGACTCTGCAGTTTCTTCCCCAAACCGCTTTCGGCCGAAGAAAAAATGCTTTTAAAATAATAATTTAAAAAAACCCTCTGATGATCACGCGGTTCAGCCGGGTATGGGGATTTTTACTACCGATTCTCTGAACCACCCACCGCCAGCGGTACCGGATCGAGTGATCCAGTCTGAACCGGGAGCATTTCCACCCCTGGTTTGTGTGGTATTTTAGCAAATATTATTATCTTGTTTTTGGAATAGCCTTACTATAAATGTTGTTTACAAGAGTAAATTCAAAATTCTGTCAGGATTCTTCTCATTTGAATACATGTTGTGGACCTGATGTCTACTTAGAGTAATATAAGGATGTTTTTGCAACCAAAACAATCTGGAACTGAACACACTCAAAACCGTAGAAATGGTGGTAGACTTTAGGAGAAACCCTTCCATACTTCCACCTCTCACAATACTAGACAACACAGTATCAACAGTAGAAACCTTCAAATTTCTAGGTTCTATCATATCGCAAGATCTCAAATGGACAGCTAACATCAAAAACATCATTAAAAAAGGACAACAAACAATGTTCTTTCTGCGCCAACTCAGTAAGCTCAAACTGCCCAAGGAGCTGCTGATTCAGTTCTATAGAGGAATTATTGAGTCTGTCATTTGCACCTCTATAACTGTCTGGTTCGGTTCTGCAACCCAACAAGAAAAACACAGACTTCAGAGGATAATTAGAACTGCAGAAAAAATAATTGCTACCAACCTGCCTTCCATTGAGGACCTGTATACTGCACGAATCAAGAAGAGGGCCGTGAAAATATTTACAGACCCCTCGCATCCTGGACATAAACTGTTTCAACTCCTACCCTCAAAACGACGCTATAGAGCACTGCACACCAGAACAACTAGACACAAGAACAGTTTTTTCCCGAAGGCCATCACTCTGCTAAACAAATAATTCCATCAACACTGTCAGACTATTTACTGAATCTGCACTACTATTAATCTTCTCATAGTTCCCATCACCAATCTCTTTCCATTTATGACTGTATGACTATAACTTGTTGCTGGCAATCCTTATGATTTATATTGATATATTGACCATCAATTGTGTTGTAAATGTTGTACCTTGATGAAGGTATCTTTTCTTTTATGTACACTGAGAGCATATGCACCAAGACAAATTCCTTATGTGTCCAACCACACTTGGCCAATAAAAATTCTA